>NC_092715.1:198484302-198784302 GCF_047496885.1 Scyliorhinus torazame
AAGAAAATACATGAAGGATCTGGAAAACTGACATGTACGAGAGGAATTCAATGTACAAAGCTCTGTATTATAGCGATTTACCATGTTCATGTCTTGCTACGTGTGCTTTCTTTCTTTTTGTTACCGGGGGGTGGGGGGGGGGGGGGTTTGTTTGTAAGGGTGAAAAATTGTTAATAAATATATATATATATTTTTTTAAATAAAAGGAAGCTACCTGGCACCTCAACTGACTAACCAAGAAATGACTGGCCTTCTCACCACACGGTCAAATGTTATCTTCTGGTGGGCAGCACTGTGGCGCAGTGGGTTAGCCCTGCTGCTTCACGGCGCCATGGTTCCAGATTCAATCCTGGCAATGGGTCACTGTTCGTGTGGAGTTTGCACATTCCCCCAGTGTTTGCGTGGGTTTCGCCCCCACAACCCAAAGATGTGTAGGCTATGTGGATTGGCCATGCTCAATTGGAAAAATGAATTGGGTACTCTAAATTTATTTATTTTTTTATCTTCTGCTGCACATCAGAGTATCCATACTGCACCCCATTAATACAAGACAAACAAATCACTCTACTTTACAGTTAGCAAATGACACATACCTTCACCTATTACCCTACAAGAGTGTGCATTACCTATACATAACAGCATTGCAAGTTAGGTTACATGTTGAATCATGGTCCTTAATTTTCTTAAATCCAGGAAGTTAGTCAGTGAGAACGGCAGTTGGTTAGCCTCACCGCTAGAGAGACCCGGGTTTAATTCTGTCCTTGGGTGACTGTCTGTGTGGAGTTTTCACATTCTCACCATGTCTGCGTTGTTCCTCCAGGTACTCCAGTTTCCTCCCACAGTCACAAAGGTGTGCAGGTTAGATCGATTGGCCATGCTAAGAGTTGCGCCTTGAGTGTCCAAAGACATGCAAGTTAGGTGGGGTACAGGGATAGGGCAGGTGAGTGGGCCCAGGTAGGGTGCTCTTTCAGAGGGTCCATGCAGACTTGTTTGGTTAAATGGCTTCCTTCTGCATTGTAGCAATTCTATGGTTCAAAAGCACGAGGAGTCTCAGCAGAGTAGATCGGGAGAAACAGTTCCAACTCAAAAACTTGAGAACAGGAGGGTACAGGTTTAAAATAATCAGCCAAAGAAGCAAAAGTGACATGAGGAAAAACATCCACGCAGTGAGTGGTTAGTACCTGAAATGTACTGCCTGGGAGTGTGCGGGAATTAAGACTTAACTGAAAAGGAAGACTATGCAGGTTTATGGGAGAAGGTGGGGGAAAGTGGCACAAAGTGAGTTACTCATTCAAAGCCTCTTTAGGTACCGACAGGAATGTGGGAGGGATACAAGATTAACAGTGAATTTGAATTCAAAGTCAAACAAAAAAGTAATAAGATGAGCAGGAGCCAAGTGACATTGAAGTGTGAATGGCCATATCAGAATGATTGTTTCCATATCAGTTGGGCTTCTGAAGGCCAGGAATTTGGGTGAGGTAGACAGCAGAATGTACAAAGGGGAATATCAAAGATTGAACAGTCTCGCCGTTGGCCCCCTCATTCAAGGGGCAGGTTAGTCTGCCATCAAGAAGCAGACAGGCAGTTCCATCTGTGATCTGAGCCACGGAAGCCTGCTCTAGTTAATATTTAAAGCCACAGCAGATTGCAGAGACTCTCCTCTAAAATACACAGTTTTGTCCCTTGGCTGAACCAGGAAGACATTTTCCAAGACTTGGTCACCTAAGTGGTAATTATTAACTGGATTTTAATAATTACTAAAACTTACAAGTACTTGGATGTTATTTGGAAAAACAGCTAACTCATGAGTTCAGGGAACCTAGGTATATTTGGGAACAAAAAGTTAACTTCAGATAAAACGGCACGTTTAGTTATTCATATGCTCAAGTCCGATTGTGTATATTAGTCTTTTGTCCTGTCTTTTTCTTTAATAAATGTTCTTTATTAATGACTTCCGTGGCCGACACGTAGGTGGAAGTCGCACATTGGGTAGCTCCTGCAGCTCCTGCTCGAGGCTCTTGTTTTTAAAAGAGGTCAATGCCCAGTTCCTGGGACAGTTTTTGAATAAGCTGATGCAGTAAGGCACAAGGAAAATGGAGAATGCCCAAGACCCAGAAAAAAGCCGCTGGGAAGAAGGGGGCGAGCGAAAGTTCGCCATAGAGTGACGGGTCAGCCCAGCAGCAGGAAAGATAGATGGGAGAGGCTGGGTCGCTGTGTGGGGCTGCGCCATTCACAAGGCGATGGCCCCGGTGAAGGCAGTGCTGTTGAAGACATCACCGAGATATAGGAGCAAGGAAAGAAGTGAAGGGGCAGAGGAAGCTCTGTCACAGCAGTGACCAGTTCACCTTGATGGGCGAGGAGCTGCAGAGGGTGGTGGAGGCCAAAAAAGGACTCAAGAGCCAAGATGTAGGACCTGGAGAACAGGTTGAGGCGGCCAGTCCCCGAAAACAAAGACCAACAAACAACAGAGAAGGATGGGGGGGGGGGGGGACGGTCTACGAGCACGAGGAGAAGGCGGCATGTTGGCCAGCCAGCTCGGGGAGGCAGTGGCGAGGGAGATGATGTGGGATAAGATGTGGAAGTTGGTGGTGGCGACGAGTTGGAGTACCCATGGTTGGGCGAGGAGGATACAGCAGGCTTGGAGGGGGAGCAGGAGGTGACTGGGAGGATGCAGGCAGGGAAGGCAGCCGGACCCTAAGGGTTCGCAGTTGAATTCTACAAGTTTAGAGATAAGCTGGCGCCGCTGATGGTGGGAATATCCAGTGATGTGATAGGCAGGGGTGTCTTGCCACAGGCGACGGGGCAGGTTTTGATTTCCCTGCTGCTAAAGAAGGATAAAGGACCCAGTGGAGTGTAGATCGTATAGGCCCATATTCCTGCTGAATGTAGAGGTCAAGATATTGGCAAACGTTTTGATGGCAAGGCTGCAGGGATGCCTCCAGAAGGTGATTGGGGAGGATCAGATGGGGTTTGTGATGGGAAGGCAGTTGTTTTCGAACATGGAGGTTGCTGAATGTGATTCTGTCTCCAGTGGAGGGAAACGAGACAAAGATGGTGGTGGCACTGGATGCAGAGGGGGATTATTTAATGGCAGTATTGGAAAGATTTGGACCAATTGTAATGTCATTTTAATTCAAATGAATAATCTAAATTTCAGATAAATCAAATGCTTACTTTACTGTGTTAATTACAAATTTTTATTTTTTTAAATAAATTTAGAGTACCCAATTAATTTTTTCCAATTAAGGGGCAATTTAGCGTGGCCAATCCACCTAGCCGGATTTAAATTAAATTAAATTAGACAAGTCCATTTTAAACACAATAGAAGCTTTTAATTATGGAGACAAATTACACACTCAGCCCAAAGGACATCCCAGTACACAAAGGAGCATTTTACATTGGATGCTTGCGTCTAATACACAAAATGAAGACTGCCGCTTCCGTGACATTCAAACTTATATTAAATATAAATCTGGTGCAAAAAAGGAAACCTAACCTTCCAAAGCAAGTCTGTGGCAAATTACCCTGTCCACCCCCTCTCCCGCCCGCCAAAACCAATTTTTTTCAACTTGGTTCATTGATTAAACATGCTAACTGACTTAACAATAGATTTTCTACACTACAAACAAGCACATTCAATGTGAATGCTTGGTTACTCTTGGTCAACAAGGTGTTGAAACTGTCAACTGAATACATCATTGCATACAAAATGTTCAGGTTACAGAAAAATTAAACCAGTTAAGAGCTAGACTTGAATAAACTATTCATAAAGATTAATATAGGATAGAGGTTTAAATGACGCTAAATTCTTGCAGTAAAGTTCAAAATAATACTGTAATGCTGATGAATAATTAGAATCAAACGCGGACTGAAAGTTTCATGTGAAGACCACATCAATTTACTCACGCTAACAACCAGGGTGAAAACTACATCACATCAATTTACTCACGCTAACAACCAGGGTGAAAACTACATCACATTATGTAGTAATTGATTTTTACTGCTAACTGAGCTTTCCTCAACAAACACAGACATTGTACTTGACATTTATATTTAATTTTGCGCCATTCCAGAAGAATTGTCACCATACACAAGAATGTACTTGTGTTATGCCTCAAGTCACAACTCCGCACAAGATAATAGTAAACTACAGCTTGCAGAATGCAACGGACCTCCCGATCAACTGTCAAGAGAAAATGGTTGTAGAAAAAGCTGTAATTATAAAGTAGCACAACTCTAATCAAGATGCCGTACAACCCATTACGAAAGTGCTCTTTAGTAGCTGCATTCATTTAGCCAACAGGCATCAGCACCAAAACCGACAGTAGTATTCTTGCATTAACTTGGAGTCCCATGGCAATTTAATAGATGCATAAAACATGCATTGACTGACACCAAGCCAAGAAAAGGAGATACGACAAGTGGCCGAAAACTTGGTCTGAAGTACTTTTAGCAGAGCTTGAAAGCGAGCACAAGAGCAAAAAGCAGAGATTTAGAGAGGAAATTCCCGAACTTGGGACCTAAATGGCTGAAGTTACCATTACCAATCGTGAGGTAAAGATTGTAAGGATGCACAGAAATTTTATACGAGTTTCTGGAGGGTGGAAAATTGGTAGGACAGTCAAGACTGCAACATCTAAAATGACGCAGAATTTGCAATCTTGATCTACACTTCAATTCAAATTCTTGGAATATGGCACAATATTTTACTGCATACAATCTCTCACCCCACCACTGGGAACTACATTTTATAACAGGGTATTTTTTTTTGTTTTTGTTTCAACACAAGCCTTTATTGACAGTACAAATTTGCCCCTACTGAAATCAACTTTCTACAGCAAAATTCTTGAAAAATGCAAAGCAGCTTCTCGTTTTCAAATAAAATCATCAACTAGTTACGGATATTTTTGCCTTCAACTTTAAAAATCAGACTGCCATAGAAAATATTCTGCACTTGGAAAAGGACAAATAAAGCAAATATGGGCCTGTTAAGATTCTAATGACCGATGGCCAAAGCAATAATTAGACCGTCTCACTTCAATTCGCCCCAGTAGCTAATTTGCTTGGCGGTACATCAGCCTTGTTACTCTATTCACTGTTGTCTTCACTCTGGTAATGTTGATACTCCGGCTTTAACTCATGTAATTTTGTGGGCCCCTTTTACTTTGTAGATACCGATCTCTCTCAAAATCTCCTTTAGATAGGTAACTGGCTGCTTGGTGATTTCCACCAGATCCTTGTTGTTGTAGTAGTACTGTTGTTTTTCAAAAGCTGAAAACAGCAAATCCAGTACTTGTTGCTGATCTGCATGGGCACGTTTCCCATCTTCCTTTTGTATTCAATATTGTACTGATGGTTTGCTAGAGGCTTGTAATTAGTTGTTACAGCTTTATCCAGTTGCAAGGAGACACGGAATGGTTTGGATAATTCAATTTGCTGCCGTTTTAACCTTAAGCTGATCTACATTCTGCACACTGAACCACAACTCCTTCAAAGGTTAGTTTTTTCATTGTTGCCATCAGATTTATCTTGACTGTCCGGATGGTCCTTCCATTAAAAAACGACGTCTGTCCTCCAACACTCTGCATTGTGATGCTACCTGGGTGCTCTAATTGGTGCACCTTTGCCACTGGAATTTTGGATTCTTGCAAGTTCCTCGTGTAAAGTGAAGGAAACCTTTTTTTCTCTTAATTCTTGGCTATCCTTATCTTTTCTACTTCACTCTTCCTGTTGCTTTAGCCCATTGCTGAGAAAGGTATTTAGGAACCTTGACAAGCCAGACGCCGGTGTCGAGTTTGACTCCAATCAGATCCAGTTCTCCTCTCACTCATGGCGGCTCAGTCACTCAATAGGGTATTATAATTACACCAGGTTTCTCACTTTTCCTCAAGAGATTTGGACAATTTGATTCTAAGTTTTACATGTCTAAGACAGAAACCCGTAACAATTCCATGATATTTCCGTGGGACAGAGTCTGCACGTTCTCCCGTGTCCACGTGGGTTTCCTCCAGGCACTCTGGTTTCTTCCCACAAGTCCCAAAAGACGTGCTTGTTAGGCGAATTGGACATTCTGAATACTCCCTCAGTGTACCCGAACAGGGACCGGCGTGTGGCGACTAGGAGCTTTTCCACAGTAATTTCATGGCAGTGCTAATGTAAGACTGCTTGGTGACAATAATAAAGATTGTTATTAAGTGCACCATATAGTGTGGCTACTCTCTCACATTCCAAGATACGAGCTTTGCTACCGAATAATAACCTCACAGTCCAAGGCCAATGTTGCTTATACAGAAATGGCGACTAGCCCCCCCCCCCCCCGGTGAGTGATTTATTCATATGCACTCGTAGAAGAAAACACCTTCCTTACACTCGTATCACCATTCGGTAACTAAATATTCATTACCTTTCATCTTAATATTTTAATAATAGATCCATTAAACTGTTAAAGGATACGCCTTGCAAGTAGGTAGTCAGATCACTTGCCCATTTTATTCACACAATAAACAGTGAAGAGGCCCTTTGAGTCTGCACCAACACATGTAAAACACCTGACCTGCCTACCTAATCCCATTTGCCAGCAATTGGCCCATAAGCCTTGAATGTTATGACTTGCCATGTGCTCATCCAGATACCTTTTCAAGGATGTGAGGCAACCCGCCTCTACCACCCTCCCCGGTAATGCATTCTAGAGAGTCACCACCCTCTGGATAAAAAGTTGTTCCTCAAATCCCCTCCCCCAAACCTCTTGCCCTCACCTTGAACTTGCGTCCCCTTGCGACTGATCCTTCAACAAAGGGGAACAGCTGCTCCCTGTCTACTCCTCATAATCTTGAACACCTCGATCAGGTCACCTCTTAGTCTTCTCTGCTCCAGCAAAAACAACCCAAGCCTATCCAACTGCTCTTCATAACTTAATTCTTCCATCCCAGGCAACATCCTGGTGAATCGCCTCTGCACCCCTTCCAGTTCAATCACATCCTTCCTATAATGTGGTGACCAGAATTGCACACAGTACTCCAGCTGTGGCCTCAAAGTTCCATACAACACCAACAGGCAGCACGGTGGCATAATGGTTAGCACTGCTGCCTCTCAGCTCAGGGACCCAGGTTCAATTCCGGCCTCTGGTGACTGTGTGTGGACTTTGCACTTTCTCCCCATGTCTGTGAGAGTTTCATTCGGGTGCTCCGGTTTCCTCACACAGTCCAAAGATGCGCAGGTTAGGTGGATTGGCCATGCTAAATTGCCGTAAGTGTCCAAAAGGTTAGGTGGGGTTTCTTGGTTATGTGAGGCGTGGGCTTAGGTGGAGTGCTCTTTCCAAGAGTGAGTGCAGACTCAATGGGCCAAATGGCCTCCTTCGGCACTATAAATTTTATTTACAAGGGGCAGCACGGTGGCACAGTGGTTAGCATTGATGCCTCATGGCACCAAGGACCCAGGTTTGATCCAGACTCTGGGTCACTGTCGGTGTGCAAACATTCTCCCGGTGTCTGCGTGGGTCTCACCCCCACAACTAAATTGGCCCTTAATTGGGAAAAGTAGTAATTGGGTACCCATTTATATGAAAAACTTCAACATGACTCCCTGCTTTTGCAATCTATGCCTCAATTGATAACAGCAATTGTGCCACATGTCTTTTTCACCACCCTATTAATCTGCCCTTCTGCCTTCTATCTATTTAATCTATTTACAAACACACCAAGGTCTCCTTGTTGCTCGGAACTTCCCAGTGTCAGACCATTCATTGAATAGTTCCTGGGCACATTTTTCAGGGTTAAATTCCATCTACCATTTTGACCACCCGTCTATATCCTCCTGTAACCCAAGACACTCAACCTCACTATTAACCACCTAGACAATCTTGGTGTCATCCACAAACTTACTGATCCTACCCCCACAGTCATCGATGTTGCTTATATAAATGACAAAATGATAGGAGACCCAGCACAGTTCCCTGTGGTACTCCACTGGACACTGGCTTCCAGTCAGTAAAGCATCCATCAGTCATCACCCTCCTACAGCTAAGCCAATTTTGAACACATCTAACCAATTTACTGTACCCCATGTGCATTTACCTTCTTTACAAGTCTCCCATGTGGGACCTTGTCAAATGCTTTGCTGAAACCCATGTAAACTACATCAACTACGCTACACTCATCTGGTCACATGTTCAAAAAATTCAATCAAATTTGTTAGGCATGACGTACCTCTGACAAAGGCACTATCCCGGATCAAACCTTGCCTCTTCAAGTGGAGATAGATTCTCTCCTTCAGAATTTTTTCCAATAGTTTCCCTACCACTGACGGGAGACTCGCTCACCTGTAGTTCCCAGGCTTATCTCTCCAACCGCTCTTAAATAGTGCAACCACATGAGCTATTCTCCAATCCTCTGGCACCTCCCCAGGGGCCAGAGAGGAATTAAAAATTTGGGGTCAGTGCACCTGCAATCTCCTCCCTCACTTCCCACAGCATCCTGGGACACAATTCATCTGGACTTGGAGATTTGTCCACTTTTAAACCTGCCAATACCTCTCGGTACCTTGTCACTCCCTTGTATATCATCCAAAGTGCAATTTGCCACATACTAGTTTGGGGTGGAAAAGGAAGAGAAAGGGAAAGAGGAGGTATCCAAGTTTGAGTTTTCCTACCAACATCTGTCGTTTCTTCATTCATTTACCGCTTTTCCAGTACATGTGCTGCATTATGCAATTATTACTCTTCTATTGCTCCAACCAGCTCAAGGACAAGGGGACAAAATTCAAACCCAAGTTAGTTCTGCAGATATTGCTTGAATGCCCAAAACGTTCTTTCGGCAGTCCTGGCTCAGTGATGGAGCTGTTGCCTGGGTCAGAACGTTGAGCTCAGGTTCTAGAGCATAAGCTGAGACTGCAGCACTTGACGGTGTTATTTAGTTGGGATGTTAGGCAGAAGATAATAATTGTCCTCTGATGGTGAATGAAAGATTTCATGGCACAACTCAGAGTGGGGAGGTCGCCCAGTATCGAATATTTAATGAAGCAACACTGATCTGGTCATTATTAGTAAGTGTATTTGTGACATTACCGAACAAAGCTTGGCTACAGTGTTTGCCTATATTATGTTGAAGTATGCATTCAGCCATGAAACACTTCAGTACTTTTCTGAACTTCAGACATTCAATACAAATGCAAGCTCTTTGCTGAAAAAAATGAGTCACAGCTTCTGCCTTCAAATATTTAGTTTGTCTTTTTGATTAGACAACTAACTAGAATTTCAGCATGGTTAAGCAGCAACGGGAGAAACAGCAACCATTCGGAAATGCTCAGTTTACCCCCCCCCCCCCCCCCCACGTAAATAAATAATCACTTAAATTACTTTAATATGACACTAGCATTGTAGAACATTTTTGATACTGCTCTAAATTTTGAATAACCTGCAGAAAATTAAGAGCACTTTATTTGTGGCGTAATCTGGCAGCCTTGGCGCTGCAACTAAACTCAAGGGACTCGCTGTGCAAAAGGTGTTAAGTAAAGTTTAATAAATGCAGTTAAACAGTTGCCAGCATATTTACACTGATAAAAAGTTATTTAAGCAGTTCAGACACAATTGCAAACATTGGTCCTTTTAAGCGTTCAGCAATTAACAGACACTCAATTTTTAAAATTATTTTATTCCAAATGTGTAAATAAAGCAATATACAGATTACACACTCCATACAACGACAGTCCACGGTTTCCTCCCCCCCTCACAACAAACAATTCCTCGAACAACGCCATCAACAACTTCCACCGCACCTTGATGCCCTCCGCTGATCCCCTCAACTCAAACTGAATCTTCTCCAACTGGAGAAAATCGTACAAGTCGCCGGCAGCGTATCCGACCTCCACGTCACTGCTCTTACCTGAAGGTTACGCCTCCATTCCCCACCAGTTCTACCTCACTTAAAGCCACCCTAAACTGGGCCCATCCAAGATGGGTCCCTCTCCACCCATGACCACACTCAGCCTCCAACTCTGCCATGTCACAATGCCCCCTACCCCAACCTGGCCAGCTCACCTCTTCACCAGCATTACTTGCTAGTGTGGCAACTCCCACTCAAAGGCCCCACCTGCACATCCCTCCCCGCTCCGTCCCCTCCTTAGTCTGTGCAACCGGCATAACCCACCTGGCCGACAACCCCATCCAAAGGGCCCCACCATACACACTCCTTCCCCACAAGAAAAACACTCATCACAAATCACCTCCTCCCAAAAGAAAAACACAAAATGGCAAAGGGGGAGGTGGGGGGGCAAACTTACAACTCCTGAAAAAAAATTCCCACCCTCCAGCAACACATCTTAATACCAAACATCTCTGGATTTAGCTCCTCCATCTCACACCAACTCTCAGCTTTCCCCCCGTTTATTGGTCCCTTATAAAGTCATTTGCCTCTTCTGACATCTCAAAGTAGTACTCCGGCCGTCTAACGTAACCCAAAGTCTCCCCAGGTACAGCACCCCAAACCGAATCTTCCATCGATACAACGCAACCTTGACCCTGTTGAATTCCACATGCCTCTTCATCAGCTCTGAGGCAACGTCCGGATATATCCAGATATGATTCCCTTCCCATTTGCAGTCTCACTTCACCATGGCCCACCTCAGAATCATCTCCATCTCCATGACTTATGCAACAATCACCACCAGTGGCGGCTTCCCCACTCTTGGCTTCTGCCCAAAGGATCTTTGGGCCCAGTCCACCTCTGGGGCCTTGTCCAGCACCCTCTCCTCCACCAGCCCAGCATCAACTGCTCCATCTGGGGCTTTACCACTGACAACACCCCTTCCAACTCCGCCATTCTCGAAACTGTTACTGTGCCACAGGTCCCCTCCCAGCTCCTTAGCCAGGTCTTCGACTGTTTGCTTGTTTTTTTGTTTTTTGTTTTTTAAACTGGGTCTGGTAGCCTGCAGACGTGCCAATCTTGGAGAGAGCCTCTCCTTCTAAATGATCACACAAAGCTGAACATTTAAGCAGACTATTCTCTGTCATCAACTGCAATACATATGTAATGTAGCATTCATTTTGGAAGTTAACTCGTTCAACATGCCTAACTCTTGGCGGCACGTAGAAAGCCTTGGAGCAGTGTTTGGAAATAGAAAACCAAGTATATTTATACTTGCTAACATTTTGGCACCAATTCAACAAGGAGTATGAGTGTTTCAACATGTTACATGACTTACCCATGATAGAACGCAACTGTTATGACAGAATACCTTTGCACTTTATGCATCAAATTCTTTATGGTTTATTTGAGACAAGAGTACATGGGAAAACTTCCAAATCAATTTGGATTAAGGAAGCTTATGATCAGGTAATTCTATTTGCATACAGCATGTTCATCTTAAACGCATGGCCAGGTGGATGTCCGCTTAAAAACACTGGCATAGGAGGGACACTAACAGGATTAAACCAGGCACAGGCAAGAAAGTTACAGCTGCAGTGCTGCAATGTGAAACATTTCAACACCACTGATAAAATAGCTTCAATAGGAATTCCAGCAAACATTCAACTGAAACACACACTAAAAAGCACAGTTCAAAATAATAAACATTTAAGCAAATCCCAGATATTTGCTTGGCCATATAAAACTTAAAAATATAATGACATTTATGATAACAAATATACCTGAAGTGTGACACTTTTTTCAAAGTACTTACATATTCAAACTTCTTTCTCGGTTAAAAATTAACTAGTAATTTCAATTAAGCTTATTGGAATAAACCAGGACTGAAGAGAGGCTACCATTCAGCCCCCCCCCCCCCCCCCCCCCCCCCCCCCGAGCGCAATTTGCATTTGATGCATTGAGCAATTACAATGAAACAATGCCAATCATCAGGAGCAGACAAACTGCAAAAGATGAGACGCCCATCATCATATGATAGAACTTCAGAAATACAGTTCATACACAATGGCAAGTTGTGAATTAAAGAAATCTGTCCACTTCTGTACACCAGGGGAAAAAATGAAAACACAGCTGACATTTTTAAAATACATCTTAA
Organism: Scyliorhinus torazame; assembly: GCF_047496885.1. Classification (NCBI taxonomy): domain Eukaryota; kingdom Metazoa; phylum Chordata; class Chondrichthyes; order Carcharhiniformes; family Scyliorhinidae; genus Scyliorhinus; species Scyliorhinus torazame. The sequence continues at coordinate 198,496,318 of NC_092715.1, forward strand.
ATGATTCACAAATGTCCTCAGTGAAACAAAGCTGCCACTTTTACCCAGCAAGTCTATGTAAATTCACTCCAACATCATGTGACTGACTCTTGAAGCCACTCAAATTACTTTGACAACTACTTAGATATGAAGAACAGAACCATACGAGAAACATCAAGATCAAGACACCAAATATCCAGGCATCTAATCAGATCACGACTTAAGCAATCTCAGCCTAATCAATGTTGCAAATTATCCTTCAAAGGATAAGGAGGAAGAGGAAAATTACATTGCACTCCCACTTCATGTTACTGTAGGAGTCAAGTGCTTCACTCCCACCAGCAGAGCTAAAACGATCAATGCTTCACTGGGTGGCACGGTAGCAGTGGTTAGCACTGTTGCTTCACAGCACCAGAGTCCCAGATTCGACTCCCGCTTGGGTCAATGTCTGTGCGGAGTCGGCGTGTTCTCCCCATGCCTGCGTGGGTTTCCTCACCAAAAGTCCCGATGTGTTTGTTAGGTGAATTGGACATTCTGAATTCTCCGTCCGTGGTGAACCGGGGATTTTCACAATAACTTCATTGCAGTGTTAATATGTGTGACATATTACTTGTGACAATAATGAAGATTACATTCCAATATCATTAAAAATGTCATCTCCAAGTGGAGAGCAAAATCTGTAAAGGCAATTCTGACAGTTTTTTCCATTTCAAGCAGACATCTGTGTTGTCACTAGAAATACTTAGTATTGTATATCATATACATGCAACATTTGTTCCTCACAAGAACTCCAAACCAAAAATCAAGGCTGACCCTTAACCAAGGGGGTCATACATTCTTGGAGGTGTGTCTCTTGAGAAGTTAAACCAAAGTCTTCTCTCTCAAGTGGGTGTAAAAGAACCCACAGCACTATTTCAAGAGAGATGGGGAATTATCTCATATCCTGGCAAATATTTATTCATCAATCAAGATCACAAAAACAGATTATCTGGTCCATCATATTTTTGTTTATGGAATCCTGCTGTGTGTAACCTGGCTCCTGTGATTCTTATACTGCAGTGCTTACTTTTTTAAAAAGTGCTCCATTGGCTATAAAATGGTTTATGACATCTGATGGTTGTGAAAGGTGCTATATAAACAAATATTTCTTTCACATCATATTACCATCGCAAGTGACACCTTACAAACTACCAGGTCACAAGTCTTTTGCTCTGCAACAGCCCAATTTGAAAGAGACAAATTCTATTTTAATTTTTGACTACTTTTCAGTTCGAATGGGAAACATAGGATGGAAATTTGTTTTTCTTTGCTTTGTCCCTTCAGTTATCAGCTAAAAATGGTGTGTAACACAGCTGGAACAGTACAGCCATTACAGGCCAGGGAGAAGAAAAAAAAAAAATCACACCCAACCAACAACGAGCAGATCCAACATCGCATGTGATAGAGAAGGGAAAATAATATCCAACTGTGTTCTGGATGGAGGATTGGGCCATGTATGGAGTGTCAAGTGGTGGAAGTGAACAAGTCAGCAAACATTCTGATAAATGAAAAGCATCAATTGCAACTGCTGGACCAAAACCTACAAGATGTTGTCGGTCTGATAATTTTTTTTAAAATTTGAAGTGCCCGATTCTTTTTTCCAATTAAGGGACAATTTAGCTTGGCCAATCCACCTACCCTACACATCTTTGGTTTACAGACACGGAGATAATGTGCAAACTCCACACGGCCAGTGACCAAGTGCTGGGATCGAACCCAGGTCCTTGGCGCCGTCGTGCCATCCTTAGGTCTGATAAATTTAAGTCAGAATTCCAAAGATTGGGAAGAGAGGGAAAAAGATAATGAAGTTTCACACAGAAAGGTGTTAGGTGTTTATGTAAATATACATGTTAGGTACATCAACCTGCATTGTGTATCGGGTATTTTCTATCCAATTAAATGTAGCAAAAATGGCATCATAGTCATGCCTATTTACACAATTCTTTTTGGACAACACTTACCTAACATAGCAAACTGCATCTAGTCCAATTCACATAAGAACAACTAGAAGTTCAAGGCTGCAATTCAATGGCAAGCAGCAGATGCTCAGCACTCAAGGAATTATGTCATAGGTAATCTCGATCAGGTTACAGCCCTACAACTCCACATGACAACTATTATAGTCTGAAAACAATAAGCTCAAGTTTCCTTCAGCTGCGGTATGGTACAATGATTATATAGTGCCTTTCACATTCTCTGGACATCAAAGTTTCTAGAAACGTGAAAATGACTAGAAAATCTAATCCGGTCAAGTTGAGTGATGAATAAATATTTGTTAGGACACCAAGGATAATTAATTCTTCAATAAGTAGCTCCTTATAAGTTTTGATCTTACTTTACAAAATTAATGTAGAAAATTATAAGTAGACCAAATAGCCCCTCGCATCACAATTCAATACAATTGTTTCTTCTGCCTCAGCCCTCTTTCCCAACTGTTCCCTATGTTGATTTGTTCCCCCGGGATATCAAAATATATTTATTATAGTCTTGAATATATTAAATAATGGGAGCATTCACAACTTCTGGGATAGACAATTACAAAGATTCACAGCCGTTAAGTGAATACATTTCTCATCTCAACCCTAAATAATCAGCCCCTCATTCCTAATGCTGTGCCCTCATGTTCTAGGTTCCAGTCGGGGAAACAACATCAATATCAGCCATCAAACCCCTTCAGCATGTTTCAATGAGATCAACTCAGATGTCTCACACGTCCGGTATAGACCCAATTTAATCAGCCTCTCATTTTGGAAAACTCTTCCCACAGGGACCAATCTTGCAAACTTCTGCTGTACTGCATCCATGGGAACATAGTGCAGAAGGAGGCCATTCGGCCCATCGAGTCTGCACCGGCCCGCTTAAGCCCTCACTTCCACCCTATCCCCGTAACCCAATAACCCCACCTAACCTTTTTGGTCACTAAGAGCAATTTATCATGGCCAATCCACCTAACCTGCATGTCTTTGGACTGTGGGAGGAAACCGGAGTACCCAGAGGAAACCCACGCAGACACGGGGAGAACATGCAGACTCCACACAGAAAGTGACCCAGCGGAAAATCAAACCTGGGACCCTGGCGCTGTGAAGCCACAGTGCTATCCACTTGTGCTACCGTTGGTCAGACCAAACCTGTGTAGGCATGGTCGCACCAAATCAGTGTTCAACTACAGCAAGACTTCCTTGTTCTTGTGCTCCAATCTCCTTGCAATAAAGATAGACTTGACATTTGAAGCCACCTTTTCACCAACATTTATGATGCAGTGGGAAATCTACATGAAATATCATGCCATACAATCAAGTGTAGGCAACATTAAAAAAAGCATCAACAAACCCACAATGGAATAGCCCGACTACAATCATATGTAAAGCAATCCCAAATGACACAATTGCTGCCTAGAATTATATCTAGACCTGGTCAAAGATTCCGATACAATTTATTTCCATTAATATTATGGCACCTGGCACCTACAATTATCACCCAAGAGGCACTTTTTCATCTTTACTGTTCAAAGTCACCATTCTCAGACAAGGTAGTGAGATGCAACTCTTCATTATTGCCCAATTTCCTGCTCTTTCAAACTCGTGGAAAAGTCAAAGCACATAACTTTACAGCAATTGACAAGCTGTAGGAGGTCAAGAGCTTACTTCAAAGAAAATACAAATGGTTACAGTATAATTCTTTTTAAAACTTACATTGTACATTTCCTCAAAAGCCATTCTAAAAAAGTTAAGAAATAATGCTTCAATTTTGACATAGAGTTCAAACACTTGGGGGTAAGACAGAGGAATTGTTGAATGGAAACACCAAGCTCCAAACTACTAACAAAGGTACTTTGTTGGCTTGGAGCAGAGATACCTATCCAAATCTTGAACTATGGCCACCGACATACATGGTGAAAGCTCCCTAAATGCATAAAAATAAATAATTTGATGCTATCCTCCACCTATAGCTTGCCTCGCAATACTGTCAGAGAGGTCATAAGAGTTTTACAGCGCGAATACAGGCCCTTTGGCCCAACATGTCCATGACACCCAGTTTCTCCCACTAAGCTAATCCCAATTGCCCGCATTTGACCCATTAACCCTCTATACCCAGCTTTCCCATATAACTGCCTAAATGCTTTTTAAAAGACAACATTGTACCCGCCTCTACTACTGCCTCTGGCAGCTCGTTAAAGAATTGCCCCTCTGGACCGTTTTGTATCTCTCTCTCCTCTTATCTTAAACCTAGACCCTCTAGTTTTAGACTCCCCTACCTTTGGGAAAAGATGTTGACTATCTACCTATCAAAGCCCCTCATTATTTTATAGACCTCTACAAGATCACCCCTAAGCCTCCTATGCTCCAGAGAAACAAGTCCCAGTCTAAACAGCCTTTCCCTATAAACCAATATAATTTTTATTCTTGTCACAAGTAGGCTTATATTAACACTGCAACGAAGTAACTGTGAAAATCCCCTAGTCACCACACTCCAGTGCCTGTTCGTGTACACCGAGGGAGAATTCAGAATGTCCAATTCACCGTCTTTGGGGACGCGAGAGGAAACCGGAGCACCCGGAAGAAACCCACAGACACAGGGAGAATGTGCAGACTCCGCAGTGACCCGAGCTGGGAATCAAGCCTGTGACCCTGGCACTGTGGTGCAACAGTGCTAACCACTGTGCTAACGTGCGGCCCTCAGCTGTGTTTGAGTGAACAGTTATCAAGCGAGGACACACAATCATGCTTGATAATAGCATAAAATATAAACTGATGGCTCTAAGTAAAAAGGATGTCTACAACATGTGGGAATCCATCACAACATTCTCTAAACAGGACATTTCTGAGTCCTCTGTGGATACCACAGGCTGAGGATACATCACATTTCCCAAAATTGAGAGGTAGAGATCAAAGAGTTTTAGGAAGGGCCAGGGCTTAAGACCTCAGAAGTTGAAGCCAAGAGCAGCATGCGGCACAGTGGTTAGCACTGGGACTGTGGCACTGAGGACCTGGGTTCGAATCCCAGCCCTGGGTCATTGTCCGTGTGGAGGTTGCACATTCTCCCCATGTCTGCGTGGGTTTCACCCCCACAACCCAAAGATGTGCAGGTTAGGTGGACTGGCCACGCTAAAATTGCCCCTTAATTGGAGAAAATAATAATTGGGTAATCGAAATTTATTAAAATAAAAGTTGAAGGCACAGCCACCAGGAGTGGAGCAATTAAAATCAAGAATGTGCAACAGGCCAAATTGGAAGAGCAGATAGCTCTTTAAAAAAAAAAGGTAGGGCTGAATTAGGTCACCATAGACTTTACAGTGCAGGAGACCATTCGGCCCATTGAGTCTACACCAACCCTTGGAAAGAGCACCCTACCTAAGCCCATACCTCCACCCTATTTCCATAACCCAGTAACCCCACCTAACCTTTTTGGACACGAAGGGCAATTTATCATGGCCAATCCACCTAACCTGCGCACATCTTTGGATTGTGGGAGGAAATCAGAGCACCCGGAGAAAACCCACGCACACACGGGGAAAATGTACAGACTCTGCAGAGACAGTGACCCAAGCCGGGAATCGAACCTGGAACCCTGGAGCTGTGAAGCAACTGTGCTAACCACTGTGGGCATGGTAGAGAAATTTGAAAACTTGGAGGAGAATTGCAAAATCAAGATATTGCTCAACTGAGAGCCAAGGTAAGTCACTGAACAGAGGTGAGACACTTCATGGAATCATAGAATTTACAGTGCAGAAGGAGGCCATTTGTCACATCAAGCCTGCACCAGCCCTTGGAAAGAGCACCCCACCCAAGCCCAAACCTCCTCCTCATCCCTGTAACCCAGAAACCCCACTCAACCTTTTTGGGCACCAAGGGCAATTTAACTTGGTGAGTTAGGGTACAAGCTGCAGTGTTTCAAATGAACTTCAACTTAATGAAGGATGATTATTGGAAGTCTAACCAGGAGTGTATTGGAATATACAATCTAGGGGTAACAAAGGCACAAATGGGGATTTTGGCAGGTGAGCAGTAGCAGGGTTGGAATCAATCTCAGAGGTCAAGTGGCCTTATAAATGAGTGTGAAGGTCTCCTCACAATCAAATACAGTGCCATGGTTGCAAAGAATCTGGTACCCAGGTATGCTTCCTAATTCAGAGGCAATCAAGCCACAAAATGCACTACACATAATCTGAACTCCATCCTGTAACCTACCTATATCTTGAACCTCCAAACTATCCATCATGTCACAACCACTGGTGAGCTGCCAATTAAGATTTGCTGATACTTGAACTGGAAACTAAGTTTCCAGTTCAAGTAGGACAACCTTGTTAGACAGGGCTCTGTTCTGAGCTGGGTGTTTTTCATCATGTCAAGTGACATAATTTGCCCAACTCACACAAGTAGTCAAAAGTACCAGGTGGCTGAAATTTCCAGTGATAAATTTCCATACCAGGCAGGATTCAGAACCTTCAGAAGTTAACAAAAAAAAAGCTAAAATGGAAAACGCCCATCTTAAAAAGGACAGTGGTTTTTAGCTCTACTAGCAACAAAAATACCACAATAAATTCGAAATGTGAAAAATTCACGCTTTCAGCAATCTTACCCATTTAAATCATGCTCAAATATACCATGCAACGGCGTTTAGATGTATTTCATATTCCTCTTAGATCAAATTAACATATTCAGTTTCCTCAGTCTTCCCATTTTGACTTCGTTTAATCTAAACAGTGCCACTCTTAATTCTCCTACCCTAACAACTAGAAAGAAGAAAAAAAGTACCGTATTGGCCATTAAAACATAAGCAAACGCTCTCAATTCTTATGGGGAAATGCTTGGTTTATTTTTTTTAAAACAGCGAATGCGGACGAATTATCGCTGGCTCGGAGCCCATGCGGACAACAGGTTGGTTCACCTGCACCATTTCTGATCTCATCCACCGGAACCTTGCAGAAGCAGACACTTTTTTTAAAAGTGGAACTGGGGGCGGCCTGAACTGGACACGACGTCCAGTAGCTGGCCCGCGGGCCAGGAGCTCTCGCCCTGGGAAGATCCCTCACGGTGCCTTGGACACGCACCGAGCCCCCGCCCCGGGGCCAGTTACTCATCACAACCAGACAGGCTTTAAAATAAAACCAACGGAAGTGGTCCGCTCGCTGAGCAAAGATCCTGGCAAGTTTTGCTGGGCCAGACGAGGGGCTCCCGGTAACGAAGCCCTTCCCTCACCTGTCGTCGTTGTAGTCGTCGCCGCTTCTCACTGAAACATGAACGGAAAGCGCCACAAGTGGAAGAGTCGGAGTCTGACTGAACTCAAAAGTTAAAAAAAAAAGCCGCCCTGAAAGTGCTGACACACCTCCACCGCTTTCTGCGTTTTTCTTTGACTAGACCTCCTCGACCCGTGGTTCCCGGTCTCTCCCTCCTCCACCCCCGTCACTGCAACGATCGACCTACTGCTGCCGCCATGTTTGTTTGTGACTTTTCACTTCAGCCCGACAAGCCCCGCCCCTCCTTACGAGTTGATTGACAGCCGTCACGACAGGTCCCGCCCCTCTTCCGTGCTTGACATCCGAGGTTCACAGCCACGCCCCTCCTCTGGGGATGATTGACAGTCCTCAGGGACTGCCACTTCCAGAATTGACAACAGGCGTTCTCTCGGCCGCGTCCCTTCTCTCCTCCTCCGATTATTGGCAGCGGTTCATATGACCACGCCCCTTCCGTGATGAGTGACAGGGAAGGTTCCTCGACCACGCCCCTCCTTCCTCCCGGGGTAACTGACAGCTGAGGTTGCCAGCTGTGCTCAGCCGTCCACAGCAAAGGTGCAAATGCTCTTTCAGATTGGCCAAGTCTAAAAAAATAAAATAAATAGAAGTGACACCGGGCCACCAAACAGCACCATTTCCCCTTTTCGGGCACAACTCATCTGTGTAAGGAACATGGTCCAAGTAAATTAAAAGAAGCACAAGTAATTATTAGCACTGTGTCTTCACACCGCCAGTGGCCCAGATTCGATTCCCCGCTGGGTCACTGTCTGTGCGGAGTCTGCACGTTCTACCCGTGTCTGTGGGTTTCCTCCCACAGTCCAAAGACGTGCAAGATAGGTGGACTGGCCATGATAAATTGCCCTTAGTGACCAAAAAAGGTTAGGAGGGTTTTGTGAAAGCCACGAAGAATCCAGCATGACTTTCAAGGATACAAAGAAATAACATTTATTTACAATAACATATATACATACAGCAGCAACTTCGCTTCCTGCTCACTCCTTCCTGCTAGTACCAAACTGGCCAGCTTTCTTTATACAGGGAGTCTGCTAATGATTTCTCCGCCCCCCTCATTGGGGAAGCTCATACTCCCACAGGATTGTGGGATTGTCATTAGTCCCCAGCCAATGGTAAGCAGGCAGGTTATAACATCCCTCCCCCCCCCCCCCCCCCAAGTACAAGGAATCCACCGAAGACCCTGGCGAAGGAGGGCGTCGGACTCGTTTTGCCGCAGGCCGGACACCATTTGCACGAGGCGCTGGATCGGACGGCGTGTAACGAGACGGAGACCGGCGCTTCCGTGATGAATGGCGTAACGGTTGTACATCCACGGCCCGTGGGCCCGAGGATTCCCCCTCTGATGCGTCCTGTGTCTCCATCTCGGAGACAGAGTCTGCTGCCTCTGTCATCTCGGCGTCTCTATCTCCACGCGGTTCTGTAACGACCTGCTCAGGCTTTGAGTGAGGCACCAGAGGAAGATTGGGAGGACTACTTTACATTGTCTCTGCGGCTGTAGAAATGAGCTCCGGGGGTGGGGAATCTTTCGAAGGGATAGTCTTCTGGACCGAATGTGGTCTACATGTTTGCGCTGGAGACGACCCTGGGCTTGCACCTGGTAAGATATAGGGCCCGTTTGGCGAAAGATTACACAAGGCACCCACTGGGCACCACCAGCAAAATTGAAAATGAACACTGGGTCACCGGGCGCAAACTGCCGAATCGGCCGATGCCGAGAAAAACCCTGTACCTGCCGTTCTTGTGTGCGGCGTACTTTTGCGCCAATGTCCGGGAAAACCATACTAAGGTGGGTGCGAAGCCTCCGGCCCATTAGGAGATCTGCGGGAGCTACCCCAGTCACCGCATGGGGGGGGTGGTCCTATACGAAAACAAAAAGCGAGCCAGTCTCGTGTTCATTGACCCGGAAGACTGCTTCTTTATGCCTCGTTTGAATGTCTGCACAGCGCGCTCCGCCAACCCATTTGAAGCCGGGTGGTAAGGGGCAGTGCGGATATGGCGTATGCCGTTCATCTTCATGAACCTCGCAAACTCCTCACTGGTGAATGGAGTGCCGTTATCCGTGACCAGCACCTCTGGGAGGCCATGTGTACTAAAAGACAAACGCATCTTCTCAATTGTTGCGCAGGACGTTGTGCCTAGCATTTTATGCACCTCTAGCCATTTAGACTGGGCGTCGATTAATAAAAGGAACATGGATCCTTGAAAATGGCCGGCGAAATCCGCATGCAAGCGCGCCCAAGGCCGCCCTGGCCATTCCCAGTGATGTAGGGACATGGCCGGCGGAAGCTTCTGATGCTCCTGAGAAATGGAGCAGTTTTGGGCCACCTTCTCAATGTCGGTGTCGAGGTCTGGCCACCAGACATAACTCCGGGCCAACATTTTCATTTTGGTCACACCTGGATGCCCATTGTGCAAGTCTCTTAGTATCAGCTCCTGTCCTTTTCCCGGGACAATCACACGCATCCCCCACAAGAGGATGCCGTCTTCCACGCTGAATTCTGACAGCTTGGAGTAAAATGCCCGCAACTCGCCTGGGAGCTGTCTATGCTGCCCACCATACAGGACTATGTGCCGAACCTTTGACAGGGCTGGCTCCGTCTGGGTCCTCTCACGGATTTGTGATGCCGTGACAGGCAAGGTGTCCATAAAACATAGGGTTGCAACCGCCTCACCGGTCGTGGGGTCGACATGGGGCTGGTCGATAAAGGCAATCGGCTCAGTGCGTTGGCATTCGCTGTCTGCGTTACTGGTTTGTGCTCCAGAGAATACACGTATGCAGCGAGCAACAAAGCCCAGCGCTGGATCCGTGCGGAAGCAATGTGCGGTATTGGCTTATCCTCTCTGAAAAGTCCCAGCAGAGGCTTATGATCAGTCACGATAGTGAAGTGGCGGCCATATACGTATTGGTGGAAGCGTTTCGCCGCAAAAACCACTGCCAGGCCCTCCTTCTCGATCTGCGCGTACTTTTTCTCCGCTGCAGTCAATGTGCGGGAGGCGAAACCTATCGGTCGCTCGGCCCCGTTCTCCATCTTGTGGGACAGGATGGCCCCACTACCATACGGGGATGCATCACATGTGACGAGCAAAGGCTTTCCAGGATCATAGTGGGTTAGTAACCCAGACGACGGCAGTTGTTGTTTTACCCGCCGGAAAGCGGTTTCTTGCGGCTGACCCCAAACCTAGGTGTGATTTTTCTTTGGCAGAAGATGCAACGGGGCCAGCGTAGTTGCCAGATTGGGGAGGAACTTCCCGTAATAGTTTACGAGGCCGAGAAAAGAATGAAGATGCGAAGTGTCAGTCGGGGCGAGGGCCTGTTGAATCGCACGCACCTTCTCTGCGACGGGGTGCAAACCTTCGCGGTCCACGCGATAACCCAAGTAGACTACTTCCTTCACCTGAAAGACGCACTTTGTGCGACGTAAACGGACTCCAGCCTCCGAAAAGCGTCTAAGGACAGCCTCCAGATTTTCCAAATGTTCCTGCTCCGACGTCCTTGTGATCAAAACGTCATCTAAGTAGACAGCGACACGCGGTAAACCTGTCAGAATGCCCTCCATAATGCGTTGAAAAATAGCACAGGCAGAGGATGCTCCAAAGGGCAAACGTGTATATTCCTGCAGGCCTCGGTGTGTATTAATCATTACATATAGTCGGGAGGCAGGGTCCAGCTCCAATTGCAGGTAGGCGTGACTCATATCTAATTTTGTGAACGAGAGTCCACCTGCAAGCTTTGCGTAGAGATCCGTTATGCGAGGCATTGGATATTGGTCGAGTCGGGAAGCCGTATTCACTGTAAGTTTATAGTCGCCGCACAAGTGAACTGTGGCATCTGGCTTCATTACAGGTACAATTGGTTCTGCTCAGTCAGCGAAACGGACGGGCCTGATAATACCCAAAGTTTCCAAACGAGTGAGCTCCCCTTCTACCTTCTCGAGCAAGGCACCGGGCGCGCCCGGAAATAGCGCGGCGTGGCTCCTGGTTCGACTTGGATACGGGCTACGGCCCCTTTTATTTTCCCCAACCGGGCTGGAATACATCTGGGTATCGTCCTAGCACCTCAGTCAACCCTCCAGAAACTGTTTGGAGGATGTGCTGCCACTGCAAGCGCAAATGGCGCAACCAGTCCCGACCCAACAGGCTGGGCGCATGGCCACAACAGGGCTCATCGTAGTTCCTGCAATGTCCAATGGTTCCCCCGTGTCGGTGGCCAACCTGGCCTGTGTGTCGGTTAATGCAAGGGTCTGTATACCCTGCTTGATGCGGTCGAATGTCCTCTGGGCGATCACGGAGACCGCTGCGCCAGTATCCAACTCCATCTCAAGCGGGTGGCCATTGACCCGTACTGTCATCTTAATGGGGGCCACAAGGGGAGCTGCCACACAATGCAGCTGCAGGCAGTCGTCCTCCGTCTCCGCGCCCTCAGGAGTAGTCGCCGCAGGTTCATCCACATGGAAGGTACGGCCCCTGGGCTGGTCCCAGTTTCGGTCAGAACGACGGCGCCTCTAGCGCCCCCAGGACCGGCGTCGGCACCTACAAGTCTGACACGGACATGGCTCCTCATATCCATTGGTTCTGGAGAAGGCTCCCTTCGGGGAGGAATGTCCGACGGCCTCTGGCGTCGATCCGGACGTTGTCTCGCCCAAGGAACCGCAGAAGTGCGGGGGGACGTTTTCGGACGGAAAGTGTTGCGCCCCAAGGCATGCATTTCCATTCCCTGTATCTCCTGCACTCCTCGTTCTGCACTCTCTCGGGACAATACTATTTGAATGGCCTGTTGAAAAGTCAATGTTGGCTCCGCTAACAACTTTCTCTGGGTGGCCGCATTGTTAATACCGCAAACCAAACGGTCGCGTAACATTTCTGACACGGTCTCACCATAGTCACAGTACTCCGCAATCCTGCGTAGCCTGGATAGAAAGTCGGCAAGAGATTCTCCTGGGGTCCTCTCAGCGGTATTAAACCGGTAACGTTGGACTATCATGGACGGGGTTGGGTTAAAATGCTGCCCCACTAAATTCACAAATTCATCAAACGTTTTGGTGTCCGGCGCAGCTGGGTACGTAAGGCTCCTAATCACCCCAAACGTATGCGGGCTGCAGGCGGTGAGCAATATGACCACCTGGCGCTCGTTTTCGGTGATATTGTTTGCCTGGAAATAGTAACGCATCCGTTGTGCGTACTGGTTCCAGCTTTCCAGCGCAGCATCAAAAACATCCAAACGTTCGTACAGAGGCATGGTGTAATAGAAAACAACTTCCAACCTGTATTCAACAAACATCCAGGGAGGTGGCTTCAGCAGTGTAGACAGCTATTCACTTTAAACCTCGTCGCCAGTTTTGTGAGGGCCACAAAGAATCCAGCACAAGTTTCAAGGATACAAAGAAATAACATTTATTTACAATAACATATATACACACAACAGCAGCAACCTCGCTTACTGCTTACTCCTTCCTGCTCGTTCCAAACTGGCCAGCTTTCTTTATACAGGGAGTCTGCTAATGATTTCTCCGCCCCCCCCTCATTGGGGAAGCTCATACTCCCACAGGATTGTGGGATTGTCATTAGTCCCCAGCCAATGGTAAGCAGGCAGGTTATAACAGAGGGGTTATTGGGTTACGGGGATAGGGCTTAACTGGGTCGGTGCAGACTCGATGGGCCGTATGGCCTCCTTCTGTACTGTATATTCTACGTTCTATGTCCTATAAGCAACAAAGTCCCAACAGAAACATATGGATCATTCTAAATCAAATCTGAATGTTATTTACGCTTCTAGAACAGTCGATCTTGTGGTGCCTAGTGAATGATGCAGCAGGCTCAAGAGGCTGAATTGCCTACTCCTGCTCCGAGTCCTTACCTACCAGTTATTTTTTCCTCTCTCTCTCTGTCTCCCTCTCTATCTGTCTGGATGGATTTGTGTGGATGGATTTGTTTATTGTCACGTGTACAGAGAAAAGTATTTTTCTATGAGCAGCTCAAACAGATCATTTAGTACATGAAAATAAAATAAAAGGAAAATACATAATAGGGCAACACAAGGTACACAATGTAAATACATACACACCGACATCGGGTGAAGCATACAGGAGTGAGGTATTAATCAGTTCAGTCCATAAGAGGGTCGTTTAGGTATCTGTTAACAGCGGGGAAGAAGCTGTTTTTGAATCTGTTTGTTCTCAGACTTTTGTCTCTCCTGCTCGATGGAAAAGTTGGAAGAGCGAGTAAACCGGGTGGGAGGAGTTTCTGATTATGCTGCCCGCTTTCCCAAGGCAACCGGAGGTGTAGATAGAGTCAATGGATGGGAGGCGGGTTCACGTGATGGACTGGGCTGTGTTCATGACTCTCTGAAGTTCCTTGCAGTCTTGGGCTGAGCAGTTGCCATACCAGGCTGTGATGCAGCCAGATAGGATGCTTTCTATGGTGCATCTATAAAAGTTGGTCAGAGTCAGCGTGGTCATGCCAAATTTCCTTACTTTCCTGAGGAAGTGTAGGCGCTGTTGTGATTTCTTGGTCGTAGCGTCAATGTGGGTGGACGTGGGTGGATGAAAGTTTTCAGCTAGAATGATACTTAAAACCGTCTGGCAAAGAGTGAGGAATGGGAGAGTCTTCAAGGTCCTTACTAGCTGGCCACCTTCACAGAATTGAAACAAAAGATGGAACTCTGCAGAAAACCCGCCTTCTTCTTGAAAGTTTCTTTTTTTTTTAGAAAATATTTTATTGAGGCATTTATAATTTTACATTTTAAATAATAAAGAGATCCAACATATACAAAACCCCACAATAACATACCCAACTCCCCCCAGCACTAGACCCCAACTAAGGGCAGCACGGTAGCACAAGTGGATAGCACTGTGGCTTCACAGCGCCAGGGTCCCAGGTTCGATTCCCCGCTGGTCACTGTCTGTACGGAGTCTGCACTTTCTCCCCGTGTCTGTGTGGGTTTCCTCCGGGTTTCCTCCCACAGTCCAAAGACGTGCAGGTTAGGTGGATTGGCCATGCTAAATTGCCCTTAGTGACCAAAAAGATTAGGAGGGGTTATTGGGTTATGGGGATGGGTGGAAGTGAGGGCTTAAGTGGGTCAGTGCTGACTCGATGAGCCGAATGGCCTCCTTCTGCACTGTATGTTCTATTTATGTACTATGTACCCATACATTAGATTCCCTGCCCTTATTCGTCACTTCCATGCCTCCCCTTCCACCCCTCCTCCCCCACCACCTGCTGACGGTCAATTCTCCTTGAAGAAGTCGACGAACGGCTGCCACCTCCAAGCGAACCCCTGTAACTGGTTTAGCACAGTGGGCTAAACAGCTGGCTTGTAATGCAGAACAAGACCAGCAGCGCGGGTTCAATTCCCGACCAGCTTCCCCGAACAGGCGCCGGAATGTGGCGACTAGGGGCTTTTCACAGTAACTTCATTGAAGCCTACTTGTGACAAGCGATTATTATTATTATTGTGGAGCCCTTCAGGCGAACTTAATTTTCTCTAGAATAAGAAACCCTGCCATGTCACTGACCCAAACCCCCGACTTTGGAGGCTCCGAATCCCTCCATCCCAGTGAAATCCGTCTCCGGGCCACCAGAGAGGCAAAGGCCAAGACGTCGGCCTCTCTCCCCGCCCCCCCTCCCCTCCCCCGGGATCCCGGGTCTTCCGACACTCCAAGTATTGTCACCTCTGGACTTGGAGTCACTCTCCCTTCCAGGACCTCTGACACGACATCTGAGAATCCCTGCCAAAATCCCCTTAGCCTCGGACACGCCCAAAACATATGTACATAGTTCACAGGACCTAACCCACACCGCCCACACCCATTCTCCACCTCCTCAAAAAACCTGCTCATCCGGGTCACCGTCATATGAGCCTTGTGGACCACCTTGAATTGGATCAGGTAAGCCTGGCTTACGACGAGGATACATTGACTCTCCTCAGGGCCTTCTCCTGGGACCTGCCTCCAGACACCAACCCGCACTTGCAAGTACCGGAACCCATTCCCCCTTTGCAACTCAAACCCTTCTCTAGCTCCTCCAGGCTCGGGAAATCCTCCTCAATGAAGAGATCCCCAAATCTCTCAATCCTTGCCACTGCCACGACCTGAAGCCCCGTCCAGGCCCCCTAGAGCGAACTGGTGATTGTCACAGATCGGTGACCACAACCACACCCCCTCCAGTCCCATGTGCTGCTTCCATTGCCCCCACACTCTCAGGTCTGCCACTACCACTGAGCTTGTGGAGTACCAAGCCAGCTAGAATGGCATAGGTGCCGTGAACAAAGCCTTCAGCTTTACTCGTGCCCTTGCAAGATGCCGCCGCCATCCGCTCCCACACCGACCACTCTCCCACTACCCATTCCCTAACCATCGCTATATTAGCCGCTCAGTAGGAATTGATAAAGTTCGGAAGGGCCAAGCCCCCCTCCCCACGCCCCGCTCAAGAAGGACCTTCTTCACGCTCGGTGCTTTCCTGGCCCAAATAAAACCCGAGATCACCGCATTCATCTTCCTAAAAAATGCCTTAGGGATGAAGATTGGAAGACACTGAAACACGAACAGCAATCTCAGGAGGACTGTCATTTTCACAGTCTGTACATCCCCGCCAATGACAGCGGGAGCACATCCCACCTGCGGAAGTCCCTTTTAATTTGCTCAATCAACCTGCCCAAATTTAATTTATGAAGCTGACCCCAATCCCTTGCCACTTGAATCCCCAGGTACCTAAAACTCCCTCCCACCACTTTGTACGGCATCTCCCTCAGTCTCCTCTTCACCCCCTTGCCAGGATCGCAAAAACCTCACTCTTACCCATATTCAGTTTGTAACCTGAGAACCGCCAAATTCCTCCAGTATTCCCATAATTACTGCAATCCCCCCAACTGGTCTGTTATATACAGGAGCAAATTGTACGCATAGAGCGAGACCCTATGCTCCAGCCCCACTCTCACTATCCTCTGCCAAATGTTCGATGCTCGCAGGGCCATTGCCAAAGGCTCTATGTCCAGGGCAAACAGTAGTGGGGAGAGTGGACACCCCTGTCTCGTCCCCCGACACAGGCTAAAATATTCTGATCAAACCCAGTTTGTCCTTACATTAGCCACCGATGCCTGATATAACAACCGGACCCAATCTACAAATCTCTGCCCAAACCCAAACCCCACAAATACTTCCACTTCACCCGATCAAAGGTCTTTTCTGCATCCATTGCCACCACCATCTCAACCTCGCGCCCCTCCGCAGGCATCATTATTACATTAAGGAGCCGCCTAATGTTGGACGTCAGATGCTGTCCCTTAACAAATCTCGTCCGGTCCTCCCCTATTACCACTGGAACAATCCTCTATACATCTTTGCCAGAAATTTCACATCCACATTTAGCAGAGAGATTGCCCTATACGACCCACAGCTCTCCGGATCCTTCGCCCGCTTCCAAATAAGAGAAATTGATGCCTGCGATAACGTTGGGGCAAGCACTCCCCGCTCCCTTGACTCATTAAAAGCCTTTACCAGGAACGGTCCCAGCAGCCCTAAAAACGTTTTGCAGAACTCAACTGGGTATCCGTCTGGTCCCGGGGCTTTGCCCGATTGCATAACCCCCCAACCCTTCTATAACCTCCCCAAGCCAGACTGGGGCTCCCAAATCCTCCACCAACTCCTCATCTATCTTCGCGAATTCCAGTCCCCCCAGAAATCGCTTCATCCCCTCCTCCCCGGCTGGGGGTTCCGATTTATACAATTTCCTGTAAAACTCCCGAAACACATCATTCACCCCCACCGGATCCAGAACCCCCTTACCCCCTGTATCCCTCACTTTCCCAATCTCTCTTGCCTCCTCCTGTTTCCTCAGCTGGTGTGCCAACATCCTGCTAGCTTTTTCCCCATATTCATACACCATCCCCTTTACCCTCCTCAGCTGTCCCACCGCCTTACCTGCGGACAGGAGCCCAAATTCCAGCTGCAGTCTCTGACGCTCCTTTAAAAGCCTGTCATCCAGAGACTCCGCATACCTCCTGACCACCTGTAAGATTTACCAATCTATCCAACTCCGCCCGCTCAGCCTTCTCCTTATGGGCCCAAATTGAGATGAATTCCCCCCTAATCACCACCTTCAGTGCCTCCTAAACCAGCCCCGCCGAAACCTCACCCGTGTCATTGATCCTTATGTATCCCCAAATGGCCTCCGTCACCCGCTCACACGCTTCCTCCTCTGCTAGCAGCCCCACATCCAACCTCCATTGCGGGCGCTGGGCCTTTCCTTTGCTGACTTGTAAGTCCACCCAATGCGGGGCGTGGTCTGACACCACTATTGCTGAATATTCAGCATCCAGCACCTCAGCCAGCAGTATCTTATCCATAACAAAAAAGTCTATCCGGGAATACACCTTATGCACATGGGAAAAGAATGAAAACTCCTTGCTCCTCGGCCTCCTAAATCTCCACGGATCGACCCCTCATATGCTCCATGAACTTCCGGAGCTCCTTTGTCATAGCTGATACCTTCCCAGACCTAGAACTCGACTCGTCCAACCCTGGATCTACAGCCGTATTAAAATCTCCCCCCATAATCAGTTGATGTGAATTGAGGTCCGGTATCTTCCCCAGTATTTGTCTAACAAACTCAACATCACCCCAGTTCAGGGCTTATATATTTACCAATACCACGACCATTCCCTCCAACTTTCCAATAACCATAACATATCTACCCTCCCGGGTCCACTTCGATATTTCCCACCTCGAATGCCACCCGCTTATTTTTTTTTTTTGTTTTTTTTTGGTAAATATAAAAAAAAAAATAATATTTTATTGAAAATTTTTGGTCAACCAACACAGTACATTGTGCATCCTTTACACAACATTATAACAATACAGATAATAATGACCTTTTTTATTTAAACAAGAACAAAAGAAAACAACAACAAATAAATAAATATTAAATAAAAAAAAATTAAAAAAAACTAGCCCTAATTGGCAACTGCCTTGTCTCAGGCCACACCCCCCCCCCCCCCCCCCCCCCACACCCCCACCCCCCAAGTCCTGGGCTGCTGCTGCTGCCTTCTTTGTTCTCCCCTATCTATCTTTCCGCAAGATATTCGACGAACGGTTGCCACCGCCTAGTAAACCCTTGAGCCGACCCCCTTAGGACGAACTTAATCCGCTCTAACTTTATGAACCCCGCCATATCATTTATCCAGGTCTCCACCCCCGGGGGCTTGGCTTCTTTCCACATTAGCAATATTCTGCGCCGGGCTACTAGGGACGCAAAGGCCAAAACATCGGCCTCTTTCGCCTCCTGCACTCCCGGCTCTTGTGCAACCCCAAATATAGCCAACCCCCAGCTTGGTTCGACCCGGACTCCTACTACTTTCGAAAGCACCTTTGTCACCCCCATCCAAAACCCCTGTAGTGCCGGGCATGACCAAAACATATGGGTATGATTCGCTGGGCTTCTCGAGCACCTCGCACACCTATCCTCCACCCCAAAAAATTTACTGAGCCGTGTTCCAGTCATATGTGCCCTGTGTAATACCTTAAACTGAATCAGGCTTAGCCTGGCGCACGAGGACGACGAGTTTACCCTGTTTAGGGCATCTGCCCACATCCCCTCCTCAATCTCCTCCCCTAGCTCTTCTTCCCATTTCCCTTTTAGTTCGTCCATCATAGTCTCCCCTTCGTCTCTCATTTCCCTATATATATCCGACACCTTACCGTCCCCCACCCATTTCTTTGAGATGACTCTGTCCTGCACCTCTTGTGTCGGGAGCTGCGGGAATTCCCTCACCTGCTGCCTCGCAAAAGCCCTCAATTGCATGTACCTGAATGCATTCCCTTGGGGCAACCCATATTTCTCGGTCAGCGCTCCCAGACTCGCAAACTTCCCATCCACAAATAGATCTTTCAATTGCGTTATACCTGCTCTTTGCCACATTCCATATCCCCCATCCATTCCCCCCGGGGCAAACCTATGGTTGTTTCTTATCGGGGACCCCTCCAGTGCTCCGGTCTTTCCCCTATGTCGTCTCCACTGTCCCCAAATCTTCAGTGTAGCTACCACCACCGGACTCGTGGTATAGTTCCTTGGTGAGAACGGCAATGGGGCTGTCACCATAGCCTGCAGGCTGGTCCCCCTACAGGACGCCCTCTCTAATCTCTTCCACGCCGCTCCTTCCTCCTCTCCCATCCACTTACTCACCATTGAAATATTAGCGGCCCAATAATACTCACTTAGGCTCGGTAGTGCCAGCCCCCCCCTATCCCTACTACGCTGTAAGAATCCCTTCCTCACTCTCGGAGTCTTCCCGGCCCAAACAAAACCCATAATACTCTTTTCTATCCTTTTGAAAAAAGCCTTCGTGATCACCACCGGGAGACACTGAAACACAAAAAGGAATCTCGGGAGGACCACCATCTTAACTGCCTGCACCCTCCCTGCCATTGACAATGCTACCATATCCCATCTCTTGAAATCTTCCTCCATCTGTTCCACCAACCGCGTCAAATTTAGCCTGTGCAATGTGCCCCAATTCTTAGCTATCTGGATCCCCAGGTAACGAAAGTCTCTTGTTACCTTCCTCAACGGTAGGTCTTCTATTTCTCTACTCTGCTCCCCTGGATGCACCACAAACAGCTCACTCTTTCCCATGTTCAATTTATACCCTGAAAAATCCCCAAACTCCCCAAGTATCCGCATTATTTCTGGCATCCCCTCCGCTGGATCCGCCACATATAGTAGCAGATCATCCGCATATAAAGATACCCGGTGTTCTTCTCCTCCCCTAAGTATTCCCCTCCATCCCTTGGAACCTCTCAGCGCTATCGCCAGGGGCTCAATCGCCAGTGCAAACAGTAATGGGGACAGAGGACATCCCTGCCTTGTCCCTCTATGGAGCCGAAAATATGCCGATCCCCGTCCATTCGTGACCACACTCGCCACTGGGGCCCTATACAACAGCTGCACCCATCTAACATACCCCTCTCCGAACCCAAATCTCCTCAACACCTCCCACAGATAATCCCACTCCACTCTATCAAATGCTTTCTCGGCATCCATCGCCACTACATGCAGCCTTTGCCTTTCCCTATACAGTCCCTCCTCCGGTGCTTCCGCATACTGTCTGTCCACCCTCAAAAGTTCTTGCAACAACCGCTCCCGTTCCTTACTCTCCTGCTTCCCTTTATGTGTCCTTATTGATATCAGCTCCCCCCTAACCACCGCCTTCAACGCCTCCCAGACCACTCCCACCTGAACCTCCCCATTGTCATTGAGTTCCAAGTACTTTTCAATGCATCCCCTCACCCTTAAGCACACCCCCTCATCCGCCATTAGTCCCATATCCATTCTCCAGGGTGGACGCCCTCTTGTTTCCTCCCCTATCTCCAAGTCTACCCAGTGTGGGGCATGATCCGAAATGGCTATAGCCGTATATTCCGTTCCCCTCACCCTCGGGATCAATGCCCTACCCAACACAAAAAAGTCTATGCGTGAATAGACTTTATGGACATAGGAGAAAAACGAGAACTCCTTACTCCTAGGTCTACTGAATCTCCACGGGTCCACCCCTCCCATCTGCTCCATAAAATCCTTAAGCACCTTGGCTGCTGCCGGCCTCCTACCAGTCCTGGACTTCGACCTATCCAGCCTTGGTTCCAACACCGTGTAAAAGTCTCCCCCCATTATCAGCTTTCCGGTCTCTAGGTCTGGGATGCGTCCTAGCATTCGCCTCATAAAATTGGCATCGTCCCAATTCGGGGCATACACGTTTACCAACACCACCATCTCTCCCTGTAATTTGCCACTCACCATCACGTATCTGCCCCCGTTATCCGCCACTATAGTCTTTGCCTCGAACATTACCCGCTTCCCCACTAATATAGCCACCCCCCTGTTTTTCGCATCCAGCCCCGAATGGAACACCTGCCCTACCCATCCTTTGCGCAACCTAACCTGATCTATCAGTTTCAGGTGCGTTTCCTGTAACATGACCACATCTGCTTTAAGTTTCTTAAGGTGTGCGAGTACTCGTGCCCTCTTTATCGGCCCGTTAAGCCCCCTCACGTTCCACGTGATCAGCCGAGTTGGGGGGCTTCCCACCACCCCCCCCCCTTGCCGGTTAGCCATCATCTTTTTGCAGCTTCTCGCCCAGTTCCCACGCGGCTGTATTTCTCCCAGACGGTGCCCCCCCGCCCATCCTTTCCCGCACCCACTACCCCCTTTCCCCAGCAGCAGCAACCCAGTAATTCCCCCCTCCCCCGCCCCCCGCTAGACCCCCCGCTAGCGTAATTACTCCCCCCATGTTGCTCCCAGAAGTCAGCAAACTCTGGCTGACCTCGGCTTCCCGCCGTGATCACGGCTCGCCCCGTGCGGCGCCCCCTCCTTCCTCCTTCTCTATTCCCGCCATAATTATCATAGCGCGGGAACCAAGCCCGCGCCTCTCCCTCGGCCCCGCCTCCCATGGCCAACGCCCCATCTCCTCTCCCTCCCCACCTCCCCCCATCACCACCTGTGGGAGAAAGAAAAGTTACCATACCGCAGGATTAATCATACAATCCCTCTTCGCCCCCCCCCCCCCCACTCGTCCCACCACTTTGTCCAAACGTTCATTTTCGTAGTCCAATCATTCCAATTTTTCTTCTACAATAAAAGTCCACGCTTCATCCGCCGTCTCAAAGTAGTGGTGCCTCCCTTGATATGTGACCCACAGTCTTGCCGGTTGCAGCATTCCAAACTTTATCTTTTTTTTGGGAAGTACCGCTTTGGCCCGATTAAAGCTCGCCCTCCTTCTCGCCACCTCCGCACTCCAATCTTGATAGACGCGGATCACCGCGTTCTCCCATTTACTACACCGAGTTTTCTTCGCCCATCTAAGGACCATTTCTCTATCCTTAAAACGGAGAAATCTCACCACTATGGCTCTGGGAGCTTCTCCTGCTCTCGGTCCTCGCACCATAACTCGGTATGCTCCCTCCACCTCCAACGGACCCGTCGGGGCCTCCACTCCCATTAACGAGTGCAGCATCGTGCTCACATATGCCCCGACGTCCGCCCCCTCCACACCTTCAGGAAGGCCAAGAATCCTCAAGTTGTTCCTCCTTGCGTTATTTTCCAGTGCCTCCAACCTCTCCACAGATCGTTTCTGGTGTGCCTCCTGTATCTCCGACTTCACCACCAGGCCCTGTATGTCGTTTTCATTCTCTGCTGCTTTCGCCTTCATGACCCGAAGCTCCTGCTCCTGGGTCTTTTGTTCCTCTTTCAGCCCTTCAATCGCCTGTAATATCGGGGCCAACAACTCTTTCTTCATTTCCTTTTTTATCTCCTCCACGCAGTGTTTCAAAAACTCTTGTTGTTCAGGGCCCCATATGAAACTGCCACCTTCCGACGCCATCTTGGTTTCTGCTTGCCTTCCTTGCCGTTGTTCCAAAGGATCCGCTGCAATCCGGCCACTTTCCTCTCCTTTTTCCATCCGTGTCCAGGGGGAACACCCTTCTGGTTTACCGCACGGTGTTTTCAGCCGTTAAAATTGCCGTTGGGGCTCCTATCAAGAGCCCAAAAGTCCGTTTCACAGGGAGCTGCCGAAACGTGCGACTCAGCTGGTCATCGCCGCACCCGGAAGTCGCCACCCGCTTATTAACCAAGATCGCCACACCCCCTTGTTTTAAAGTCTACCCCGAGTGGAACACTTGCCCAACCCATCCCTTCCTTAACCTAATCTGATCCCCTACCTTCAAATGTGTCTCCTGCAGCATGGCCACATCCGCCTTCAGTTGCCTCAAGTGCGTGAACACACCGGCCCTTTTGACTGGCCCATTCAATCTCTGAACATTCCATGTGACCAGCCTGGTCGGGGGGCACCCCCCCCCCCCCCCCCCCCCCCCCCCCCCCCCCGGCTGATTAACCATAACCTCTCTTAGGCCAGTCTTCGGCCCATGCACCGCACCTCCCCTGGCCCGCCCTCGGGTCACCAGCGTCATCAACCCTCCTCCTCCTCCACTTTGAAAGTCCCATCCGTGTCAGCAGTAAACCCCCACCCCCCCACCCCCCGCCCCCCCACCCACACTCCCCCTCACATCCCCCCCCCCACATCGATCCTCAGCTCACCCCCCACTTTGCTTCCATGATCTAGCCCACCCAGATAGCCTGGCAGCCCCTGCCCATGGCGCCTAGCATCCTAACCCCCACTGATTCCGCCCCCCCCCACTCTTATTGCAAACAGCCAAAACAAAGGCAAGAAGTAAAAACAAATAAACAATCCCTCCCAAGGTCTGAACACAGAGACTTACCCCTCATCCCTTAACAAAGAACTGTAATCCAGCCTAACCCCAAACAGAACAGAAAAACGGGAAAAAACTAAAGAAACCCGAACAACCAAAGCCAAAAGTT
The DNA here is from genome assembly GCF_047496885.1 of Scyliorhinus torazame. Classification (NCBI taxonomy): domain Eukaryota; kingdom Metazoa; phylum Chordata; class Chondrichthyes; order Carcharhiniformes; family Scyliorhinidae; genus Scyliorhinus; species Scyliorhinus torazame. Next base: position 198,519,944 of record NC_092715.1, read on the forward strand.
TTCCACAATACAATACATGCACTTCAGTTCTCCTCAATCAAAGTTCAAGGTCTTTCTTCTCCTGTTAATCATTTCTCCTTCATGAAGTCCGCTGCCTCCTCCGCCGAGCCAAAGTAAAGCTTCCGACCCCCATAGGTCACCCATAGGCGAGCCGGGTACAGTAGACCAAATTTAACGCCCTTCTTGTACAGGGCCGACTTGACCTTATTAATGCTCGCCCTCCTCTTCACGAGCTCTGCCCACAGGTCCTGGTACACCCAAATCATGACTTCCCAGGTGCATCGCCTCGTCTGCCTGGCCCACGTCATGATACGCTCCTTATCCAGGAACCGATGCAATCGTATCACAATTGCCCTCGACGGTTCGCCCCCCTGGCTTGTGCATCAGTGCCCTGTGTGTCCAATCCCCCTCCAATGGCTGATCAAATGCACTTTCCCCAAGCAGCTTCTCCAGCATTTTCCCAACATATGCACCCTGTTATGGGACAGGGTTTAGAGAACCCCAAAGTGTATCATGGAGTTCACCTGACCCACAACTTTTAATAGATTGTGGTATGGGGAGCACACACCCCACTCTACAGGTGTAGTACAGCAGAAATGGAAAAGTATTTTTTAAAGCAAAACAATGTTTATTCTATGAACTCAAGTTAACCTTTTTAAAACATACAGTGAACATTTTAGCAACCATTAATTCAAATACAACCCCCAAAGACTACAACACTAAGTAATCCTTTAAGCTTTCCTTTTAACATCCATAAGGCTTAAAACACCTTTTAACAGAAGCACATTAGGTTTACATTCACTACTGAGAACATTTATAATTCTGAATTCACCAAGTGATCAAGAGATAGTCTTTTCATGGCAGAGAGATCAACAGTACACCTGCTCTGTCTGGCTTCAGCTCCAACACTGAAAATGAAACTAAAACACACCCTGCAGCAAACAGCCTAAAACAAAAGTAAAAAGCAGACAGACAGCCCAGCTCCACCCACACTCTGACATCACAGATAAACATCCATTTCTTAAAGGTACATTTCTTAAGCACCCATTTCTTAAAGGTACATTTCTTAAGCACCCATTTCTTAAAGGTACTTTCACATGACACCTCCGCCCAAGAAAAAAAAATAAACCATCAACTTCAAGATGGTTTCATTTTTCACCTTTTCACTATCCTTTAAGAAATGCAAACAGCAGAGTGATGTTTATATGTTTGGATTATCGTTTTTCATCTGCTTTTCAGTTTGAGTGAAAATGGGGGAAGTAAAAGTTATTCGGTTCTATGGATTTTCGGTGTTTTGGTGGGGGTGGCTGGTGGGGGCTTTTTACTTTTTATTACTTTGTTTTGCACTATTGGGGGGGGTTCTTTGTGAGTTTTTCATTTTGGGTTGTCTCCTATGGTAATTGGGTGATGGTCTGGCGTCGGTTTGATGAGGGAAGTGGTTTCGATGGACAGGGGGGAGGGGAGTAGGGAACAATAGGTGGGAGACCTCTTGGCGCCGGAGGCGAGGGCCACCAGGCTAACTGGGTGAGCTAGTCAACGGAAGCACAGTGGGGGGGGCTGTATATGTTCAATATATGGCAGGGGTTAGGTTACGGAGTGGCGTTGCAAGGGTGGGAGGGGGGAAGGGGGAGTTACTCTGCTGATGAGGTAGGGACTTAGGTTTTGGGACTGAGAGGAGGTCGGGGGTGGGGGCTGCCAGGAGGCAGGCCGATGGCGCATGGGCTGGAGGCGGGCCCAGGAAAGGGATGGCTGATCGGCAGAGGGGGCGGGGCACGGTGCCCCCCAGCTAGGCTGATCACCTGGAATGTTAGAGGGTTGAATGGGTTCGTCAAGAGGGCACGGGTGTTCGCGCATCTGAGGGCTCTGAAGGCGGATGTGGTGATGTTGCAGGAGACACACCTGAAAGTGGCGGATCAAGTCAGGCTAAGGATGGTCTGGGTCAGTCAGGTTTTCATTCGGGGCTGGACACCAAGACGAGAGGGGTGGCGATTTTAATCAATAAGCGGGTGCAATTCCAGGTGGGCAGTATAGTCTCAGACGGGGGGTGCCGTTATGTCATGGTGAGCGACAAGCTGGAGGGGAGGAAGGTAGTCTTGGTCAACGTGTACGTGCCAAACTGGGATGATGTAGAATTCATAAAGAGGGTACTGGGGAAGATACCTGACCTGGACTCGCACAAGCTGGTTATGGGAGGGGATTTTAATACAGTCATCGACCCTGGCCTGGACCGGTCGTGTTCGAAAACAGGGAGAGTGCCAGCAATGGCAAAGGAGCTGTTAGGTTTCATGGAGCAGATGGGGGGGGGGGGGGGTCGACCCATGGAGGGTTAGGCAGCCGACGGGGAGGGAGTTTTCTTTTGATTTGCATGTGCATAAGGTTTATTCCCGGATTGATTTTTTCATTTTGAGCAGGGATTTGCTGGCGGGGTTGGTGGACACGCGGTACTCGGCCATCACTATTTCAGATCATGCCCCACATTGGGTGGAACTGCAGGTCGGTGAGGAGAGCTTCCAGCGCCCGCAATGGAAATTGGACGTGGGCTTGTTGGCGGACGAGGCGGCGTGCGAGAGGCTGAGGAAGTGCATGCAGAACTACCTGCAGGTCAACGACACGGGGGAAGTCTCAGCAGCAGTGGTCTGGGAAGCGCTGAAGGCAGTGGTGAGAGGGGAGCTGATTTCGATCCGGGCTCATAGGGACAGGACAGATAGGGCATAGACGGACCGGCTGGTTAAGGAGATCCTACAGATAGATAGGAGGTATGCAGCGACCCCGGAGGTAGAGCTTTTAAGGTATCGACGGAGGCTGCAGGCTGAGTTCTGGGTGTTGTCCACAGTCAAGGCAGTGGAGCAGCTTAGAAAGGTGAGGGGTGCGTTTTACGAACATGGGGAGAAGGCCAGCAGAATGTTGGCACAGCAGCTTAGGATGAGGGAGGCGGCAGGTAAATAGAGAGGGTGGTTGATGGGGATGGGAATCTGGTAGGGGACTCGGCAGGGCTAAACAGGGTGTTTAGGGACTTTTACAACAGATTCTATCGCTCGGAACCCCCCCACGAGGCCCGAGGAGATGAGACGCTTTTTGAACGGACTGACCTTCCCAAGGGTGGGTAGGGAGCTGGTGGATGGGCTGGGGGCCCCGATTAGGGACGAAGAAATAGGGGAGGGCTTGAAGCCAATGCAGTCGGGTAAAGCTCCGGGGCCAGACAGGTATCCGGTGAAATTTTACAAGACATTCTCGGGGATATTAGGGCCATTGCTGGTCAAGGTTTTTAATCAGGCGAGGGATCGAGGGGTGCTGCCCCGACGATGTCACAGGCCACTATTTTGCTAATATTGAAGCGGGACAAGAACCCGGTGCTATGCAGGTCATATAGGCCGATCTCACTCATTAATGTGGACGCCAAGTTGTTGGCCAAGGTTTTGGCCTCCAGGATTGAAGATTGTGTGCCGGAGGATCAAACCAGGTTTGTCAAGAGCAGGCAGTTGGTGGCCAATATAAGAAGGCTGCTCAACGTGATTATGATGCCCCCGGAGAGTAGGGAGGTTGAGGTAGTGGTGGCCATGGATGCGGAGAAGGCGTTCGACCGGGTGGAATGGGACTATCTATGGGAGGTGTTGGGGAGATTTGGGTTCGGTAGGGGCTTTATCGACTGGGTTAGGCAGTTGTACCAGGCCCCGGAGGCTAGTGTAAGGATGAATAGGATGACCTCAGACTATTTTAGACTGCACCGGGTGCCCCCTCTCACCACTGCTGTTTGTGTTAGCTGTAGAGCCACTGGCGATTGCTCTGAGAGCTTCAAGGGGCTGGAAGGGGCTCGTTCCGGGGGGAGGGGGGGGGGTGGAGCATAGGGTCTCGCTGTACACGGACAACCTGCTCTTATATGTAGCAGATCCAGGGGCAGGGATGGGTGAAATCATGGCGACTTTGGGGGAATTTGGCCGGTTTTCGGTGTTAAGTAATGGGTTAAGAGACATTGCAATTAGTTGTCTCATTTATGTTAAGTATCCATTAATTGACACTGATATGTAAAGGGGCTTCAGGTGGCCTCTGTCAGGTGGTGTGTTGTTAAGAGTTTTGTGCAGAGGTTGTGGAAGTGAAATAAATGGTGATTGGTGAAAAGGAAACAAGAACTTTAGACTCTTCATTTCACAGCAACTAAAACGTCTAACAATGGTAGCAGAGGATGGTTGCTGTGCAAATGTGAAGGTTTGAAAGATACAACTTTTCCTGATCAAACCAAGGAGTGAGTGAGAAGGGAAAAAAAAAAGATACATGGCTGAACCCAGGATAAAGATGGCTGGATATGACTATCCTCCCTTATTTTCTGAAAGGGAATCGTACGACCAATGGAGAAGTGCAGTAGTTATGTGGACTAAAGTAACTGCTTTGGGAAAGAGAAAACAAGTGCTTTCTGAGCTGGAATTGGAAGAGTTAGACTCAGAAGAAGGTCTGGAGACTTTATTACATTGCATGGATAAAATTTATAAGAAAGATGACTTGTTAAGTGCGTGTGAAGCATGGTCGGATTTTGATAAGTTCCGGAAAATGGAGGATATCTCCATGGAAGACTATATAATGGAATTTGGCAGACTATATAAAAGGCTGCAGAAACACAATCTGGAATTCCCACAGTCTGTGTTGGCCTTTAAATTACTTGACTGTGCTAGAGTGAGCAACATGGATAGGCTCCTGGTTTTGACAGGAGTTCAGTTTACTGATAAGGATACCTTCTTCGAACAGATGACAAAAGCTTTACAAAAGTTGAACTTGTCCCCGTTGGTTGTACAGATGAGGGGCGAATTTCAGAGATGGATGTGCTACTGTGCAGACGGTTAGGATGACGGTCCTACCAAGATTTTTATTTGTATTCCAATGCCTCCCAATTTTCATCCCACGGTCCTTTTTTAAGAGGATTAAGAAAATCATCCTGGGTTTCTGTGGAGGAACACAACACTTCTGGTGAATTAAAACAGGCCATTTTTCTGAAAGGGCAACTGCCAAAGGTTGGTACAAAAGTGACATACTTGCCTGAAGGGTCTAGTCAATGGAAGGATGCAACTGTTATTAGTAGAGCAGGGAAGGCCACTGGAAAGTATAAACATTGGTTGAATGTACAGCATTCAGGGGAAGGAGTCAAGACAATGGATGTTCAAAAATGGAGGGCACAGAAACGCAGTGCCAGTTCAGATAGTACATCGGATAGTGAACAGGTCCGCAGGAAAAGGTCGAGAACTATTGAAAGGACATCCCACAGCAGAAGGGAAAGATCAAGCAGTAGCAGTACAGAACGAGATACCAGGCGGGAGAGGGGACATAGTTTGTCAAGATCTCGGAACATGAGTAAGACTATGTGGTAATACCAGGTATTGCAGTACCTGAGAGAGGAATGACCATTGGCTAGACCGCGGGGTCTACATTGGGTAATGTACATAGCCCCGCCCTGAGAGGCGGGGTATAAGAACCGATGCCGTCCCAGCAGCCTCCACTTCTGTAACATTGCTGCTGGGTACAGTTCTATCTGATTAAAGCTGAATCGATATGACTCATCGTGGTCTCAATTGATTGCGCATCAATTTAATCAGATAAGTACTTTGAAGGATGGATCTCCGCATCAAGCCGGCGTGCCTTCAGCTCAGCCCTCACGCAGAAAACTCCACCGCAATTTTTAAGCATTGGCTGGCGTGCTTTCAGAGCTACCTCGATACGGCTGCTGACACCCCCACGAAAAGGCAGAAGATACACCTCCTACGCTCGCGGTTCAGCCCGGCGATCTACCCCCTGATTGAAGGGGCGGCGAACTATGATAAAGCCATGGAACTGCTGGAAGGACATTACATTCGTCCACTGAACCAGGTCTACGCCCGTCACCTGCTGGCAACGAGATGGCAGAGCCCAGATGAGACACTCGAAGACTTCTACCGGGCACTGATAGTGCTGGGCCAAAACTGCGGCTGCCCAGCGGTGACGGGGAACGAGCACACCAAACTTTTAATTCGAGACGCTTTCGTGGCAGGTATGGTTTCCCCCGACATTCGCCGAAGGCTACTCGAAATCGACACGCTGGGCCTCACTGAGGCCCGGGCCCTGGCTGGGTCCATGGATGTGGCGTACAAGAACGCCCTTACGTACGCCCCCGCGCGCACCACGCCCCCCTGGGCTGCGTGGCACCCGGCCGCGGCAGTCCCCCAGACTTACCCGCTTAACCCCCAGACTTACCCGCTAACTCCGCAGGCCTGCGTGGCAAGGAGCCCCGCTACCGCCGCCGGCCAACGCTGCTTCTTCTGCGGCCAGGCGAATCACCCGCGCGCGCTGCCCGGCCCGCACCGTCACCTGCAAAGGGTGCGGCAAGAAAGGCCACTATGCCGCGGTCTGCCTAGCCCGCGCGGTGGCCGCGGTATCCAACGAGTACACACAGCCATTCTTCCAGCCACCCGCTGTGCAACCACAGCCGTTTTTTCAAGTCCCGACTGTCCAAGGCCCACCGCACTCCTTTTTCCCAGCCCCGCCGGCCCAACGCGCACCGCAGCCTTTGTCCCGCCAGGTAGCGTCGCAGCCGCGGCCATTCTGCCCCCTGGCAACCATGCTGGAGGAGTGCGCGCAGCCATTTTGTCCCTCGCCGGTCCAATCGTCGGAGTCTCCGTCCCCGAACTCCATGTGCGATCCATGGCCGGCGCCATCTTGGATGGGGCCTCAAGCCCCCAGCACGGCTGGCTACGCACTGCCCGACCAAAACCCCTTGCTGCAGCTGGCCTCCGCCACGCTGGAGCAGATTGCGCCGCCATTTTGTCCCTCCCCGCCGCCGTTTTGTTCCTCCCCGCCGCCACCTTCGGAGTCCCCGGACTCCATGTGCGATCCATGGCCGGCGCCATCTCAGATGGGGCCTCAAGCCCCCAACACTGCTGACGACGCGCTGCCCGATCTAAACTCCTTGCTGCAGCTGGCCTCCATTACCCTGGACCACAGTCTGCCCCGAAAGCTAGCGAAGGCCACCACGATGATCGCCATCAACGGCCACGTGACGTTGTGCCACATCGACTCCGGGAGCACAGAGAGCTTCGTCCACCCCGACATGGTAAGGCGCTGTTCTCTGGTTACCTAGCCCACCCAACAAAGGATCTCCCTGGCCTCCGGGTCACACGCGGTGCAGATAAAAGGGTTCTGCCTCGCGAACCTCACCGTCCAAGGCAGGGAATTCCACAATTTCCGCCTATACGTGCTGCCGCATCTCTGTGCAGCCACCCTTCTGGGACTGGATTTCCAGTGCCACCTACAAAGCCTTACTTTTAAATTTGGCGGCCCTATACCCCCCCTTACTGTTTGCGGCCTCGCGACCCTTAATTCGACCCGCCTTCCCTGTTTGCGAACCTCACCCTGGATTGCAAACCCGTCGCCACCAGGAGCAGACGGTACAGCGCCCAGGACCGTACCTTCATCAAGTCCGAGATCCAAAGGCTTCTGAAGGAAGGGGTAATCGAAGCAAGCAACAGCCCCTGGAGGGATCAAATAGTGGTGGTAAAGACCGGGGAGAAACATAGGATGGTCATCGACTATAGCCAGACCATCAACCGGTTTACGCAACTGGACGCGTACCCTCTCCCCCGTATTGCCCACCTGGTAAACAGGATTGCGCAATACAAGGTCTTCTCCACGGTGGACCTCAAGTCTGCCTACCACCAGCTACCCTTCCGTAATAGCGACCGCCAGTACACTGCCTTCGAAGCAGATGGGCGGCTCTACCACTTTTTAAGGGTTCCCTTCGGTGTCACAAACGGGGTCTCGGTCTTCCAGCGTGAGATGGACCGAATGGTTGACCTGTACGGCTTACACACAACGTTCCCGTACCTTGACAACATCACCATCTGCGGCCATGACCAGCAAGACCACAACACCAACCTATGTAAATTTCTCCAGACCGCGCACCTCCTAAATCTGACCAACAATAAGGAGAAGTGCGTGTTTAGCACCGACCGTCTAGCCATCCGAGGCTCCGTAGTGCGAAATGGAGTCATAGGCCCCGACCCCGAACGCATGCGCCCCCTCATGGAGTTCCCCCTCCCTCACTGCCCCAAGGCCCTAAAGCGCTGCCTCGGCTTCTTTAGCTACTATGAAAAAACCTTCCCCCTGTCGACGGAGGCCCGCCAGGCCTTCTGCCGCATCAAAGCGGACACCGCAAAAGCCACGATGCGCGCCATCGACGAGTCCCTCCCCTTCCAGGTCGAGAGCGACGCATCCGACGTAGCTCTGGCCGCCACCCTCAACCAAGTGGGCAGGCCCGTGGCGTTCTTCTCCCGCACTCTCCATGCCTCCGAAATTCGCCACTCTTCGGTCAAAAAGGAGGCCCAGGCCATAGTAGAAGCTGTGCGGCACTGGAGGCATTACCTGACCGGCAGGAGATTCACTCTCCTCACGGACCAACGGTCGGTGGCCTTCATGTTCGATAATGCACAGTGGGGCAAGATAAAAAACGACAAGATCTTGCGGTGGAGGATCGAACTCTCCACCTACAATTACGAGATCTTGTATCGTCACCGGAAGCTGAACGAGCCTCCTGATGCCCTATCCCGCGGCACTTGTGCCACCGCACATGTAGACCGCCTCCGAGCCCTCCACGAGGACCTCTGCCACCCGGGAGTCACCCAGTTCTTCCATTTCGTTAAGTCCCGAAACCTGCCTTACTCCATCGAGGAGGTCAGGACAGTCACCAGGGACTGCCGAATCTGCGCGGAGTGCAAACCGCACTTCTACCGACCAGAGAGGGCGCATCTGATAAAGGCTCCCCGCCCCTTTGAACGCCTCAGCATGGACTTCAAAGGCCCCCTCCCCTCCACCGACCGCAACACGTACTTCCTTAACGTGATTGACGAGTACTCCCGGTTCCCATTCGCCATCCCCTGCCCGGACATGACCACAACCACCGTCATCAAGGCCCTCCAAAGTATTTTTACACTATTCGGTTTCCCCGCATACATCCACAGTGATAGGGTGTCCTCCTTTATGAGCGACGAGCTGCGCCAGTTCCTGCTTAGCAAAGGCATCGCCTCGAGCAGGACGACCAGCTACAACCCCCGGGGAAACGGGCAGGTAGAAAGGGAGAACGGAACAGTCTGGAAGACCGTCCTGCTGGCCCTTCGGGCCAGGAATCTCCCAGTCTCCCGCTGGCAAGAAGTCCTCCCAGTGGCCCTCCACTCCATTCGGTCACTGCTATGTACTACCACGAACCAGACACCTCATGAACGTCTCCTTGTTTTCCCCAGGAAGTCCTCCTCGGGGACCTCGCTCTCAACCTGGCTAGCGACACCCAGAACCGCCTGCTGCGGAAACATGCGAGGGCGCACAAGTCGGACCTGCTGGTCGAGAGGGTCCACCTGCTGCATGCCAATCCCCAGTACGCCTACGTAGCGTTCCCCGACGGACGCCAAGATACGGTCTCCTTTCGGGACCTGGTGCCCGCCGGAGCCCCACCCGCGCCCGAGCCACTGCCCCCCCCACTGCACCTGACCGGAGGGTCAGTACTGCCGCCAGAACCCCGACCCAGAGCCGAGCAGGCACCGACTCCCCCTACAGGCACCCCTTCCTCCTGCCCATTTTTCGACCCTACAGCGCCGCCTAGGGGTGACGAAACTGCCTGGGAGGAAGACACCACGTTCCCGGAGTCACAACCGCTGGGGCCCTCACCAGGATCGCCGCCGAAACTTAGACGCTCCAGTAGGATGACCAGGCCGCCCGATCGTCTGATTGCAGCACCATGAAGAAAATAAACAACACAAGAACTTTCTCCGTTACCCTCGACAGCACGGTACCTGCAATACCTGGTCCTACCATGAAAAGGCGACAGTAACACTGGCCATCACCCCGCTGGCTCTTTTTTTAACAGGGGGTGAACGTGGTAATACCAGGTATTGCAGTCCCTGAGAGAGGAATGACCATTGGCTAGACCGCGGGGTCTACCATTGGGTAATGTACATAGCCCCGCCCTGAGAGGCGGGGTATAAGAACCAATGCCGTCCCAGCAGCCTCCATTTCTGTAACATCGCTGCTGGGTACAGTTCTATCTGATTAAAGCTGAATCGATGACTCATCGTGGTCTCAAGAGTATTGATTGTGCATCAGACTACGAATACTAATAGGAGTAGAAGCCCACATGCACGTGAGATTTTGGTGGCTTCAAATAAATTAGGTGAAAAAGTTATTAAAGAAGCTAAACAGCAAGAATTGCATAGTTGGAGTAAATTTGGGGTATACACGGAAGTACCGGATAGGGGACAAAGAGCTCTATCCCACAGATGGATTTGCACGGAAAAGGTTCTTCCGGATGGAACTTATAAGGCAAAGGCCAGGCTCGTGGCAAGGGGATTTGAAGAAAACTTAGAAGATCAGGATTTAAGGGTAGATTCACCTACAGCAGGAAAGGTTATTTTAAAGATCTTCTTGACTCGATTAGCCACAAAGGCATGGGAATGCAAATCTATAGATATAAAAGCTGCCTTTTTGAAAGGGCATCAGCTCCAGAGAGACATTTTTCTCCATCCTCCTAAAGAAGCAGCTAACACAGAAGGGGTACTCTGGAAGTTGAACAAATGTGTATATGGATTAAATGATGCATCTAGAGTCTGGTATTTTTCGGTAAGGTCAGTTTTGTTAAAGTTAGGCTGTTGCCAGTTGAAAGCAGATCCTGCAATGTTTTACTGGCACTAGAAAGGAAATCTTTCTGGCATTTTTATGATGCATGTCGATGATTTTTTGTGGGGTGGGACTAGTGATTTTGAAGCTATTGCAATCTCTGGTTTGAGGAAAGAATTCAGGGTTGGAAGTCAGGCTTCCAGTGCATTTAAATATATTGGACTGGAAATTGGACAGACTAAGTTAGGGGCAACTTTACGTCAGCAATCTTATTTGGAAAGCATCAGCCCAATAGCAATTAGTCGTGGCCGAGTTTCACAAAAGACGCAATGGTTTCAACGATAGAAAAAGAGCAACTGCGAAGTTTAATTGGGCAACTGAACTGGTTAGGTAGACAGACTAGACCGGACGTGAGTTTTGATGTCTTAGAGTTGAGTACAAAAATGAATGATCCCAAAGTGGAAGACATAATAAGAGCAAATAAAGCGTTGGCCAAACTAAAAATGCAGGAGTGTGTTTTGAAGTTCCCGGTCTTAGGTGACCTTAAGCACTTGAAATTCATAGTTTATAGTGATGCGTCCTACGCAAATTTATGTGATGGGGTTTCAAGCGCAGGAGGTTTTATAATTTTCCTTTTGGGGAACAATGGTAAATGTTGCCCACTTGTGTGGGAAACAAAGAAAATAAGGAGAGTGGTAAAAAGCATTTTGGCTGCTGAGACGTTACGCCTTGTAGAGGTGGATATGGCTTTTTATATAAGTATGATATTGACAGAAATTTTGGGATTAGGGGATTTGGGTAATATACCTATTGACTGTCACATTGACAATAAATCCCTGTGGGAAAATGTGCACTCTACAAAAAGTGTCAATGAAAAGAAGTTAAGGATAGACATCGCAAGTTTGAAGCAGATGTTGGACAGAGGGGAAATAACAAAAATTAAATGGGTCGACAGGAGCTATCAACGGTCAGACAGTTTTACGAAAAGAGGGGCGAGTTCACAGAAACTTTTGGATATTGTGAATGAAGGGCGCTTGTTTCTGTAACTGATTTTTTTTCTTTCTCGTCCAAACAAAAAGAAAGGGGGGGACATCATGTGTGTGTTTTTGAGTTTCTTAAAATTTTGTTTACACCTAATTTTTTTTTTCTCCAAGGAAGGGGAGACTGTTAAGTAATGGGTTAAGAGCCATTGCAATTCGTTGGCTCATTTATGTTAAGTATCCATTAATTGACACTGATACGTAAAGGGGCTTCAGGTGGCCTCTGTCAGGTGGTGTGTTGTTAAGAGTTTTGTGCAGAGGTTGTGGAAGTGAAATAAATGGTGTTTGGTGAAAAGGAAACAAGAACTTTAGACTCTTCATTTCACAGCAACTAAAACGTCTAACATTCGGGATATAAACTGAATATGACAAAGAGCGAGATGTTTGTAGTCCAGGCGAGGGGTCAGGAGGGTCGGCTGGGGGAGTTACCGTTTAGGTTAGTGGGGGACAGTTTTAGGTACCGAGGGATACAAGTGGCACGCGACTGGGGCCGGTTACACAAGCTGAACTTGTCCCGGTTGGTTGTGCAGATGAGGGGCAAATTTCAGAGATGGATGTGCTACCGCTGTCGCTGGCTGGGAGGGTGCAGACGGTTAGGATGACGGTCCTATCGAGATTTTTATTTGTATTCCAATGCCTCCCAATTTTCATCCCGCGGTCCTTTTTTAAGAGGATTAAGAAAATCAGCCTGGGCTTTGTGTGGGCGGGTAAGTCCCTGTGACTGAAGAAGGTGATGCTCGAGAGGAATCGGGGGGAGGGGGGCTTGCCCTGCCGAATTTCAGTAATTACTACTGAGCGGCCAACATTGCTATGATTAGGAAATGGATGTTGGGGGCAGGGTCGGTTTGGGAGCGGATGAAGGCAGCTTCGTCTAGGGGCACCAGCTTGGGGTGCTGATAACAGCACCTCTGCCGTTACCGCCGGCGAGATACTCCACCAGCCCCGTGGTGGTGGCGGCCTTAAGGATCTGGGGTCAGTGGAGGAGGTACGTTGGAGCAGTGGGAGCATCGGTTTGGTCCCCAATAAGTGACAACCACCGGTTTGCTCAGGGGAGCTTGGATGGGGGGTTTCGAGTATGGCGAAGGGCGGGAATTGAGAGGATGGGGGACCTGTTCCTGGAAGGGAACCTCCCTAGCTTGAGGGCGCTGGAGGAGAAGTATGGGTTGGCAAGAGGAAACAAATTCAGATATTTACAGGTGCAGGACTTTCTATGCAGGCAGGTGTCATCCTTCCCACACCTGCCACTAAGGGGGATCCAGGATAGGGCGGGAGAGGTGAGTGTCTCGGACATTTACAAAGAACTTTTGGGGGCAGAGGAGACGGAGACGAGGAGCTGAGGAGTAAGTGGGAGGACGAGCTTGGGGGTGAGATGGAGGATGACTTATGGGCAGACGCGTTCAGCAGAGTCAACGCGACCGCTACATGCGCAAGGCTCAGCTTGATCCAATTCAAGGTGGTCCATCGGGCCCACATGACAGTGGTCCGGATGAGTAGATTCTTTGGAGTAGAGGACAGGTGTGTAAAATGTGCGGGAGGACCAGCGAACAATGTCCACATGTTCTGGTCATGTCCAAAACTTAGGGGATACTGGCAGGGGTTTGTGGACGTCATGTCCAGAGTATTGAAAACAAGGGTGGCAATGAGTCCAGAGGTGGCGATATTTGGGGTGTCGAAAGATCCGGGAGTCCAGGAGGAGAAAGAGGCAGATGTTCTGGTCTTTGCCTCCGCAGTAGACCGGAGACGGATACAATTAGCTTGGAGAGACTCAAAGCCCCCGAAGTCGGAGACCTGATTAACCGACATGAAGAGCTTCCTCAGTCTAGAGAAGATTAAGTTTGCCTTGAGAGGGTCTTTGTTAGGGTTCGCCCAGAGGTGGCAACCATTCATCGACGTCTTCGCGGAGAATTAATCATCAGCACGGGGGGGGGGGCGTGAGGGGGGCTAGGGTAGCGTAGAATAGGGGGTTAAATAGGCGGGTCCTGGAGAGATGGGAGTCGGTGTTTGCACTATGTTCATGGTTCTTTGTACATTGTTTTTATACTGTTGCTGTTCGTAATGCCAAAAATACCTCATTAACATTGTTGGTTGAAAAAAAAGAAATGCAGACAGTAAATATACCTTTTCATTTCAAAAAACAACACCCGCAAACAGGTATAATAATATAGTCCATTTTTTTCCCGTTCATCTTCCTCCAACTGGAATCCTTCTTGATTGACAGTCTCATTGAACAAGAAGGTCTCTGTACGATCCATCCATGTCTCTACACCTCGGCATGTCTCTTTAAAGTCAGATACTTTATTTCAATCTGATCACAGAGTCCCTTGTAATTCTCCAACACAGGAGCATTGGTTATCACAGCTTTCAGGCCGGCAAATGCCTGTTGACACTCCGCTGTCCACTGGAATTTGTTACGCTTCTTGAGCAAGTCCATCAGTGGAGCAATCACGCTACATAAATTTTGCACAAATGTTCGATCAAATCCACACATGCCAAGAAATCGTATTATTTCTCTTCGTCTTGAGGGTATTGGAAACTCCGCAATGAAAGTGACTTGGGCTTTTCCAAATTCACTTTTGGCTAGGTTTATCACCAAACCCGCCTCCTGAAGTCGATCGAATAACTCCATCAGATGTTTTCAATGTTCTTTCCATGAAAATTACCAGATCGTCGATGTATATCGCACAATTGGGTAATCCTGAAACAACGTTGTTAGTTAACCGTTGAAATGTGGCTGGGGCATTTTTCATGTCAAATGGCATAACTTTGGATTTGTATATACCATCTGGAGTCACAAAAGCTGAAATCTCCTTCGCGCTTTCGGATAAAGGTACCTGCCAGTAACCTTTAAGTAAATCCAGTTTGGAAATAAAAGCTGATTGTCCCACTTTCTCAATGCAATCCTCCAAACGTGGGATAGGATAAGAGTCCGTTCTTGTAGCTGCATTAACCTTTCCATAGTCCACACACAACTGTTGGGTACCCTCTGGTTTAGGTACCATCACTATGGGTGAGCTCCATTGGCTGCAACCCACTTCAATTATGCCATTTTCAAGCATACTCTCAATCTCTTTGTCAGCCTGTGCCAATTTTAAAGGATTAAGTCCATATGGATGTTGTTTGATAGGAACAGCATTTCCCACATGTTCATCACGTATAGCCATTTTATACTTCCCAATTTATCTCCACAAACTTGCCCATGTGATATCAATAACTCTTTCAGGTCAGTTCATTTTTCCTCTGGAGGGTAACTCAACAATTTATCCCAATTTTTAAGAACATCCTCGTTTTCCAATTTAATTTGAGATATGTCAAAGTCACAGTCATCTAGATTTGGTTCGTCACTTTGAGTTAGAATCATTAAAACCTCCTTTTTCTCTCCTTCCCTTTCCAAGTACCTTTTAAGCATATTCACATGACACACTCGGTGAGATTTCCTTCTATCCGGCGTTTTTACCACATAATTCACCTCACTTAATTTAGTTTCAATCTGATAAGGTTCACAAAACCTTGCTTTGAAAGGTTCACCTACCACTGGTAACAACACTAAAACTTTATCTCCACTGGCAAAACGACGAACTTTGGATTTCTTGTCCGCTACTCGTTTCATCACATTTTGTGCAACTTTTAAATTTTGTCTAGCCAATTCACCTGCTCTATTTAATCGTTCCCTAAAATTTGACACATAATCCAATAATGTAATTTCTGATTTCTCACTCACCAATTTCTCCTTAATCAATTTAAGTGGTCCTCTTACCTCATGACCAAAAATTAGTTCAAAAGGACTAAATTTGGTTGACTCATTAGGTGCATCCCTAATTGCAAACAGTAAGAATGGAATTCCTGATCCCAATCCTCTGGATAATTGTGACAATAAGCCCTCAAGATTGTCTTTAGTGTCTGATGCCACCTTTCTAACCCTCCCTGCGCTTCTGGATGGTACGCAGTTGATTTAAATTGTTTTATTCCTAAGCTATCCATAACGTCTTTGAATAACTTTGAAATAAAATTTGATCCTTGATCCGATTGAATTTCTGTGGGTAGTCCATATCTGGTAAAGAATTTAAGTAACTCCTCCACAATCTTTTTAGCTGCAATATTACGTACTGGAATGGCCTCTGGAAACCTAGTAGACAAATCCATTATAGTCAAAAGATATTGATTCCCACTTTTCGTTTTCGGAAGCGGTCCTACACAATCAATTAGGACCCTTGTAAAAGGTTCCTCAAATGCTGGAATGGGTATTAAGGGTGCTGGTTTTATCACTGCTTGAAGTTTCCCTATCACTTGACATGTGTGACATGATTGACAAAATTTAACTACATCTTTATGTAGTCCAGGCCAATAAAAATGTTTCTGGATTTCAGCTTGAGTTTTCCTTATTCCCAAATGACCTCCCACTGGTACCTCATGTGCAACTCGCAACGCCTCCTTTCTATACCCTCTCGGCAATACTACTTGATGAACTTCTGCCCACTTTTCATCCACCTGCATATGTAAAGATCTCCATTTTCTCATCAATACATTACTTTTACGGTAATAACACTCTGATATACACTTAGATTCCTCTTCCGTATATGCTTTCTGATACATCCCTTTTATTTCTACATCTTTCTGTTGAAACTCAGCCAATTTTCCTGAACTAAAAATATCCGCTTCATCCTCCACCTGTTCTTCTTCTTTTTCAACCATCTCATCAAAATCGTTTCTGATAATTGCACTTCAACTTCATCTTCACTCTTTGATTTCTCCTCTTGTCTTAACCTGTGACTTTGCGACCTTGTTACTACACAATCCGGAAAAATCCCAGGATATTCGTCCTTCAACACTTCAGTTGTCTGATTTTCCACTGGTTTATCAACCACAGTAGGCATCACTCCCACCTGCGATCCAGCTATATCATGACCCAAGATAAACTGTATTCCTGGACAAGATAGTTTCTCTATTACTCCTACTACCACGTCACCACTTTTCATTGGACTTTCCAACATTACCTTATATAATGGAACGCTACTCTTCTCACCCCGAATTCCACATTTTACCACCTTTTCTGGCAAAATTCTTCCCAAACTACATAACTACTCATCTCTTACCATTAAAGATTGACTAGCTCCGGTATCTCTTAAAATTGTGATTTATTTACCTGCTCCTCCTGATACACATGAGTAAACTTTACCCACACAAGTAAATTCTTTAAAGAGATCTGGCACCTTCTTATGAATCACCTCTTGATCAGATTTGCACCTCCTTCGCTTCACTTGGGTTTTCCTTTACCACTTTAACAAACCCCACTGTCTTATCCTGTTTTACCACATCAGCCTTCCCAGTGCAGAGGAGGTCCCGGAACACCTCGGCACATCGGACTCCCTTCTGTCCCAGGTGCATCTGGTGGGCAATGGGCAGAACAGGCTGACAGCACGCCATCCCGCTCGCCTGAGGCGCAGGGCCGCCCCAGGAAACGGCCGCCGAAGGGGATCCTATCACAGGGCAGGAATCACAGGAGTACGCCTCCACATCTGCTGTACCGTCTGGGGAAGCATCTAGATATAGTCATAGTGCCCGTAAGGCCAGAAAATTGGACATGGAGTAAGTTGGCACGGGTGGAGGGCACAGACTAGTTATAGGGGCTAGGGCACGTGTATGAACTGTTTGTAATTAAAATCACTTTCACATCCACAGAAGCTGTCTCTGTGCTCTGCCCAATGCGTGCGGGGTTGGGGAGTGGGTGCCAGTGTGTGTGAGGGGTGATGAGAGGTCGAGTTCAGGTGAGTGAGGTGTGCCCCCCCCCCCCCCCCCAGGTCGCCCTCGCCACCCTGCCCCCAGGCAGACGACGGGTCCGTGCGCTGCAGTGTCCAGGCAGCATGCAGGGATGGTCCGGGTGGAGGGTGGTACTGTGGCCATGAGTCAGACATTGTCTAACGATGTAGAGCGCAGAGCTCATCGCAGGGCGGGTTGTCATCATCGTCCATGCCATGCAATAGACCCGCTTCCACTGGCGAGCGTGTGAGACCTGCGTGTTGTGCCACAGGTGGATGTGCAATGGAAGGGTGGTGTGCATGCGGGTGGTCGGTGGTGGGCAGGATGAATCTGGACAGTGGTGGGCGGGGTGAGGGTGGTGGGGTGGTGCCGTACTGTTCTGCACATGCCCATGTTCAGCGATACGCCCCCCACCCCCCCAACTAGTCTGTGAACCGTGCGGCTATCAACTCTTCCCGTGCCAGCTGGCCCATCCGGTATCGGTGGGCAGTCTCCCGTCCCTGTCCAGCCCGTATGTCCCGATGTCCCGTACATTGTCACCCCCCCCCTCTACATCCTCCTCATCTGGGGAGGCGTGCCCATCATCGTGGTCCTCCCCCTCCTCCTCCTCCTCTGCCTCCAGCACATCGTCCCTCTGCTGGGCTATATTGTGGAGGACACAGCAGACCACAATGATGCGGCCGACCTGCTCCAACGGGTACTGGAGGATCCCTCCAGAGCGGTCCAGGTACCTGAAGTGCATCTTCAGCAGCCCAAAGCACCTCTCGACCACACCCTTGGTCGCACAACGGGCATCGTTGTAGCGGTTCTCCGCGTCGGTCTGTGGCCTCCGTATAGGCGTCATCAGCCACGACCGCAACGGGTAACCCCTGTCGCCCAGCAACCACCCCGCAGTGTCCCTCGAACATGCCGGGGATGAACGAGTGTGCCAATATGAACGAGTCATGCCCGTGTACCAGGAGCAGACGCGCAGGCTCTTCATCCGGTGGTCACAGACTACCTGAATGTTCATGAAGTAGGTCACGTTCCTGTTCATGAACATCACCCTGTTGTCCGCGACCCTGTTGTCCGCTGGTGGCCGCATGGCGACGTGCACCCCATCAATCGCCCCCGGAACCATGGGTATCTTGGCCATGGCAGTGAAGCCCGCTGCCCGGGCATCCTGGTGGACACGGTCCACATGGAACTGAATGTAGCGGTCCGCGATGTCATACAGGGCGTCCGTCACTGCCCGGATGTACCTGTGCACCGATGCCTGGGGGATGCCGGACAGGTCCCCACTTGGTGACTGGAACGACCCCGTGATGTAGAAGTTCAGGGTGACCATTTCCTTGACAGCCACCAGCAGTTCTGTCCTCCTCCAGTCCCACGCGTTGCCAGGTGTGCCATCAGGTGGCAGATATGGGTGACGGTTTTCCGGCTCAACCGGAGTCTCCTCCTGCATGCCCTGTCCATGAGGTCCTGGTAGGACATGCGGCTCCGGTACACACGAGCCTCATCAGATGCCTCCTTCACCATGGCACTGCCTCCTCCTCCTCCTCGTCTTCGTCCTGTCGGGCGGCCCTCCAGCCTGGTCAGCTGCCAGCTGCCCCGCTGCAGCACGCTCCTCTGTGGCAGCCTCCGCCGCCTCCCTGGCATGCCACTGCTCCAGCTCCCATCAGGCAACATGTCGGGCAGCGGCCCCCGCTACGGCGGACAACATCGCTGGATGATGGCCAGACATAACGGTCTGCAGGGGATGGGGGTAGTCGATATATCATCATTGCACATTACCCCCCTCCGCAACCAGGTGCCATGGGCTACATGGTCCCCACTGTTGTCAGCTGTCACCTAGCCACGCAAACACCCCCCCCCCCCAAGATTCCCTCCCCATGCTCCCCCCCCCCCGACACCGGCCCGCACATCCCCTCCCCAGACCCCCCTCTCCGGCACCCCCCCCCCCCCCAAACACTGGCCCGCACCCCCCCTCCTCAGACTTTCTCTCCGGCACTCCCCATCCCACTCCCTCGACACCACCCCGCACCCCCGTCCCTGTGTGCCCCCCCCCGCCCCCCCCCCCCCCGCAGCCACGGCTGAGCCGTTTCAACATCTGTGGCGGCCACCCCACACCGACCCCTACCTACTCCTTCGTCGGCATCAGCCAGCACGACTGGTTGACGCCATTAAAAAGGAGGTTTGATTTATGCAGGCGTGATCTGCGGTCACCTCGGCGGGACTACGGCCCACCCGGGCCAGCGCTTCGCAGCAGGCCCAGGGACCAGCACCGCACGCCCATTGTGCCGATTCTGCGGCCCGCGTGGCGAGATCCCCGTCGGTGAGGTTTTCTCGGGTCGGTGTACCGAGACCCGGTGTCGGAGCGGCTTGGCGGGATTCGCGCGTCCCCCCGGCCATTCTCCGACCCGGCACGGCATCGGAGAATCCTGCCTCTTGTCTTGAAAAATAATCAAGATTTTATTGGAAGGGTCAGTACCTGAAATATTAATGTTTTTCATGTAGGTTCAGACTGTCCTCTTGTGTATTCAGAATTCTCTCGTTTTTATTTCAGATTTCCAATATTTTTTTAAAAATTCCACTCATCATTGTTAGTCAATGACCGCCGCATTTGTGAACATGAAGTGAAAATAGGATCAGCTGTGTTGATGCTTTTGTCTACTGCCAACTTTTATTGCCTAGGCTTGAAGAATGGGCACAGTAGCACAGTGGTTAGCACTGTTGCTTCACAGCGCCAAGGTCCCAGGTTTGATTCCTGCTTGGGTCACTGTCTGGCGGACCTTCTCCCCGTGGGTTTCCTCTGGGCGCTCCGGTTTCCTCCCACAAGTCCCGAAAGATGTGCTTGTTTGTTGAATTGGACATTTTGAATTCTCCCTCTGTGTACTCGAACAGGCGCTGGAGTGTGGCGACATGGGGATTTTCACAGTAACTTCATTGTAGTGATAACGTAAGCCTATTTGTGATAACAATAAAGATTATTATTGGACAGCAACTGATGGTGCTCCCTGGCCCCAGTGTGATGCACCACCTCGAGGGCTGCAGAGATAAAACTTGAAGGAACAAGGTTATCACATTAATGCAACAGTCATAGCTATAGAAGAAAGAACATACAGTTCAGAAGGAAGCCATTCGGCTCATCGAGTCTGCACCGACCCACTTAAGCCCGGACTTCCACCCTATCCTCGTAACCCAATAACCCCTCCTAACCTTTTTGGTCACTAAGGGCAATTTATCATGGCCAATCCACCTAACCTGCACGTCTTTGGACTGTGGGAGGAAACCGGAGCACCCGGAGGAAACCCACGCAGACACGGGGAGAACGTGCAGACTCTGCACAGACAGTGACCCAGCGGGGAATCGAACCTGGGACCCTGGTGCTATGAAACCACAGTGCTATCCACTTGTGCTACTGTGCTGCCCGAAAGGGTTGAAAGGCATTTATCATTGATCACTTTTTTTTATTCGTTCATGGAAAATGGGTGTTTCAGACTGCGCCAGCATTTATTGCCCATCCTTAATTTCCATTGAGGTGGCAATTAAGTGTCAATCACATTGCTGTGGATCTGGAGTCACATGTAGGCCAGACCGGGTAAGGACAGCAGATTTCCTTCCTGTTGTGTTCTGTGACCTTGTCTTTGCAATGATTCTTACAGAACTGCTGGTGATTTAACTAGAATGATGATTTATTGATTTACATGTGGTAAGGTAACAATCAGAATGCTATCCAGACTAAGATACTATTTGAGTTACATAGTCTCTCCTGGGACTACCCCCATGTGCGACTGTCCTGGTGTACGCCTTCCAACCTTCTCCCGAGAGCCAGATGACACATGACTGATGTCTGACGCCACCCGCTGGTTGGAAGTCGTATTGCTAAGTGTGTACACTATTATTCACAGGCATGTCACCACACTTCCCTAAAGGACATTAGCGAACCAGATGGATTTTATACAACAATCGACAATGGTTTCATGGTCATCATTCGACTTTTAATTCCAGGTTTATTGAATGCAAATTTCACCATCTGCAGTGGTGGGATTTGAACCAGGGTCCCCAGAGCATTACCCTGGGTTTCTGGTTTACTAGTCCAGTGACAATACCACCATGCCACTTTCTCACCTATTTAGTAGAAACAAAACATTTTTTTTTCCTTTATAAATTTAGAGTACCCAATTATTTTCTTTTCCAATTAAGGGGCAATTTAGCATGGCCAATCCACCTAACCTGCACATCTTCGGGTTGTGGGGGGGGAAACGCACACAGACACGAGGAGAATGTGCAAACTCCACACGGACAGTGACC
This sequence comes from Scyliorhinus torazame, assembly GCF_047496885.1. Taxonomy (NCBI): domain Eukaryota; kingdom Metazoa; phylum Chordata; class Chondrichthyes; order Carcharhiniformes; family Scyliorhinidae; genus Scyliorhinus; species Scyliorhinus torazame. Next base: position 198,541,648 of record NC_092715.1, read on the forward strand.
AGGGCCGGGATTCGAACCCGGGTCCTCAGCGTCGCAGTCCCAGTGCTAACCACTGCGCCACATGCCACCCCAAGAAACTAAACATTAATGGGAGCATTGGGTTGCTCCTTGTGTGCTTATGGCACAAGCCAAAACTGTCCATTGCTAACCAAATAATGTTTTCTGTTATGGCGTTGCGTCCGGTGTTTTTCCTGCACCTAGTGGTGCACAAGGCAGATATTTTACATCTGTTCCCATTGCAGGATTTTTCCTGGAACAGGTCTCTAATAAGCTAGAGGCTTGTAGCTTGAGGGGTGACACTCTGCATCAAGCATGGTTGACCAGGCGTCTCTCCCGCTCTTCCTGCCTACCATTGGCAATCTGGAAGATTTTGCTGGTTGATATTCAAACTGTTGGCTGTGTTATGAATGCACTTTCCTTGGCCATCAAGTCCCGGGGTGGGGACTTGAACCCGGAACTTCTGGTATGTAGGCAGGCATGCAACCCACTGTGCCACAAGACCTCCATCACATTCAGTAATATTACTCAAATCAATTAAAAGTTCAGAGTCTATTGATCCTGCAAAACCTCTTATCCTATTTCTTTTCCAATGAATATTAATAGAATAAATAAAAGGTTTCCGGTAAAATGCCAAATCTTTAAATTTAAATTGATGGCACTATTAGACACAATGTGAGTTTGGGTATGGACAGCATTGTTTTGGAGGAACTGAAGTTGCATTTCATTACATCCCAATTTATTCATCTATCATTTGCGCTCATCCCAATCCTTAAACAATGTGCTGCATGTACGTCAGTTACCCTCACCAAATACACTCCATTCATTGGTTAAATTTCTCAATCACTTACTCCCAGGTCTGTTTTATTATCCCATGATAAGATATGAGAGCACAAACCGCAAGCAAGTGGGAGTGGACTGGAGGAGAACCACTACAAATAATTTAATTCACTTTGGAGTGCTGCTTGTGAATCAAAGCAGCAAAGGGATACATGCTGGCTCTCTCAGGAATCCATCAGTAGAGCCAACGTACAGTGTTTGTGGACAAAGAAAACTGCCGGACAATGGCAGGAGTGGGGAGACAGTGCAAAAACTGTGGAAGCATGTTGCCATGGTCACATATGGCAATTGCTCCAAGAAAATTAATCTGGGACAGGAGAATCCTGGTAGAAGATCTAGGAATCAGATCAAGCACATGGACCTTATCCACCCAGGGTCTCATGACACCCCTGTGTTGTATTCTCTATTCTGCATTACCTGGATGGTTCGGATGCGTAGTGTTGAATAAAGAACACAAAGCTTTGTTAACGAACAAAACCATAAATTTATTACACTCCTGAGATTCGTTCACATTCCTAAAGTAGAAGGTTATTGTATAAAACTATGCTCTCTAACTTTACAGAACTCTCAAGTACACAACTGCCTGACACTCTTCCAGCTCTCTCCAAACTCTTAATCATCTAATCATCTTCTAATCCCAGAATCCCCTTGTCACATGATATATATGACTGTTCTGTGGTTCCCTCTAGTGGTAAGAAGCATCATTAACTTGTTAACTCTTTACATCCCAGTCAATATACATATCATTACACCCTGTTGAGGGGGAGGAACAGCTCAGAGGCAAGTGCAGACAGGGACATGTCAGCAATTTCAGGACCAGCAAGAGGATGAGACTTGGGGATGGCACAATGCAGAGGGGCACCCCAACAGCCACCTGCATACAGAAAACCATATCCCAGGGAGAGATTATGCACCCAAAGGAGAACTTCCTTTCAATATCTAAGTAGTGCATGTGAAAACTGTAGCTCTCCCGAAAAGCTGTGACTGATCTTTGCATAATACTGCAAGACGAGTTGAGATCTATGTATGTTGGTGAACACAAAATGTCAGTGGCTCTGAAAATAACTGTATTTCAACTCCTACACCTCTGCCTCTCTCCAGAGGTCCACTGGCGACATATGTGGTGTAATGATATGAATAAGCAATTCTGTATGTCAATATGTAAGACATCCAACCAGCGAGTGGCAATAGAACTACACCATGTGACACTGCAACCTCGAGGAGTCTGGGTGCGGAGTCATCATTGGTAGTCATGTTTTGTATTAGCTCTCGCATTCTAGTTGTGAACAGTTTACAGTTCGTTAGTAGTATTTGTATTGTTTTCTATCCACGTTATTGTAATTTAATAAATCTTTACTAGTCACGAACTAGATGTTCTTTGATGCACCGATTCAATCATTGCAACGCACGAGAACATAACATGCGGGACTTTATTACACTTGCCTGAGCAGATGTTGTTCTTTTGACAAATTAAAACTAGTGTTCAGTGATTAGGTCTTGAATTTACCGTTGATTCTCAGGTCTTTTACCCCTTCTAATCTTCCCAACTTTAACAGTTATCACAAGGTCTTTTGTACATTATATTGTAAACGATCCACCCGGCCATGTTCACCGGAATCAGAGCAAGGCACGGGCTGTAGATGCCTGGACAGGCCTCTGCTGAGCTGCCCAACAGCCTTTGTGCCTCTAGAGATCACGAGGCACCACGATCTGGGCTCCATCCACAATGGGTTGGACCCAGTCTCGCACGGCTAAGAATCCAATTAACCATGGTGACGTTGGAACTAACCGGCTCCGGCATCTATCAGCCCACCAGGGAGACCCCAGCCGGGAACTGCTTAGTACTGGTCCACGCAATGGGCGTGGTCTCGAAGGAGGGGGCATGGTCTCCAAAGAGGGGGTGGGGCCTCTTTAGGGGCGTGGTCTCTTGAGTGGGCAGGGATTAGGGGTAGGGGCATGGTCTCGGAGGAGGGGCGTGGTTTCTTGAGAGGGGGCGTGGTCTCGCTAAGGGGTGGGGTTTTGGTAGGGGCATGGTCTCCTGAGAGTGGGCGTAGCTTAGGGGTAGGGTGTGGTCTTGGAGAAGGGGCGGGGTCTCTTGGGAGGGGCGGGGTCTCCGCAGAGGGGGCGGAATCTCTAGTGAGGGGGCTGGGTCTCGGATGTGGGGGCGTGGTCTCGGAGTAGGGGGCATGGTCTCTTGAAGGGGCGGGATCTTGTAGGAGGGGGCGTGGTCTAGGAGAGGGGGCATGGTCTAGGATAGGGGGAGGGGTCTCCAAAGAGGGGGCGTGTTATCGGATGTGGGGGCGTGGTCTCAGAGTAGGGGGCGTGGTCTCTTGAGAGGGCAGGGACTCGGAGGAGGGAGCGTGGTCTCGGAGGAGGGGCGTGGTTAAAAAAAAAAGTACTGGTCCACGCAAATGTAGACCAGGTGGAACCAAACCCACAGAGCAAACCCCACACAGCACGCAGCCATGTCATAGTGGAGACCAGGCCCACAATTCGGGGATGCCGACCTGGCCAGGTTGTTGGACACGGTTGAGACCAAACGGGCTGTCTTGTTCCCCTGAGGGACTTGGACAGTCAACCATGGGGCAGCCAGTGTTGGCTGGGAGGAAGTGGCAGCAACCTTCAGCTTGGGGAGCGTCACAAGGAGGATCGGCACCCAGGACCGTAAGAAAATCAATGACCTCCATCAGCCAACTGGTTGGGTTGGCACAGGCTGCCTGGCATCGCCCTTGCCCGCCACCCCCGACCCCCGCCCGACCATGCGCCTGACACCGCCCCGCCCAGCACCATACTGTGCCCGGCCTACCCATGCCCAGCAGTGCCGCCCACGCTGGCCCCCTGATCCCACCCCACATATTCCCCATCCTACCCCTCCCCCACCCCAGATATGAATGAAGCGTGCGGCTAATGATGCCCCCTCTGTGTCCCCGCAGTGTAGCCATCTGGGATGGCCACTTACAACCAGGAACAGAGAAGCTCGCAAAGCATAGCGGGTAAAATGGACAATGCAAGACTCAGGCAGGCTCAGAGCCTGAAATGTATATTTGCGAGTGAGGAATCCAGATGGTATCGAAACCCCGGCCGATTAGCATTTGATGGACCGATTAGCATTTGATGGCCCATCTCCGCCAGGCAAAGGACTGGTACTTGAGCGACCGGTACAGTCCCAGACATTTCAGCGCCACTCCCTGTACTAGGGAAGTGTAAACAACAGGGTCAGTGACCACTTGGGACATGCCCAGCCATCAAGGCACCCGCCCATTTATTGGTTCGAATCGAACATAGTGATCAGGGATCACCCAATTAGTGGGGTCCAAACTGAAGGACTGCCCAAAAGAGCGCGAAAACCCCCAAGCATAAGAAGATAGTCAACCATGTGTTTGTCCTCTTTTGGACCTGGCACCCCGGCAACGACCATCTCCAATCACAGCACCAGCAGAAGCAAGTCCAAGTTCAACGCCCGCTACCAGACGGATGAGCCCAGCTGAGCAGCAGTTACTTCTACAGACCCGATAGATCCAGAATCGAACAACGGCCACTGTTCCTCTGACCTGAACCGGGTGCCTGAAGTTAAGTACAGGTTGTCTTAGTCGATAGTGTAGTTTAACTAGTAGTGTATGTTGCATGATTAATTGTGTGTGTAAATAAAGTACCCTTGACCTTGAACTAACTAACTGGTGTTTGGCTCTTTGATCGATAGCCGGTTGAACCTTGTGGTGGTATCATTTGATACCTAGCGACTCTGAGCATTAGAATATTGATATCCAAAGGAAAGAGGGCAACCTCACTGACTGCCATATTTACAGTAGGTAGAGAAAGCAACAGTTATTGGCGACATCTGACGGGGCTCGACCCAGAAGTGACTATGTCACTCAGAGATGTTAGACGTTTTAGTTGCTGTGAAATGAAGAGTCTAAAGTTCTTGTTCCTTTTCACCAAACACCATTTATTTCACTTCCACAGCCTCTGCACAAAACCCTTAACAACACACTACCCGGCAGAGGCCACCTGAAGCCCCTTCACATATCAGTGTCAATTAATGGATACTTAACATAAATGAGACAACTAATTGCAATGTCTCTTAACCCATTATTTAACAAGAGAGAACCCACAAAAGCGTTTGAATTAGAAATCCAAATTGGCAAAGTAAAAGAAACCACAAGCGAGATCAAACCTCCAAAATTCGGAAGTGTGTAATTTGCATGCGTACCAACAAAGGGACATAAGGTAACCTCGATAGATTTTGTTGCGTGAAACTTTCGGGAGTTGCGTAAACTGGAAAATAGCTTGAGCCGTATCAGTGTTTGCACCACCGCTTTATTCCCCCTTGTTCCAAATTCCCGGTAGAGACAGAAATAATTATAGGGATGGCCATGAAGGCAATGGAACGCCTTCTGAATCCACAAGAGCCCGAGGTCGCAGCGACCAACAGAACAGAACAGTGTTCCATTTGGGAGGAAGAGATTAGGAGATACCTAAAGGGGAAAGGATGGCCCCTATGGTCGGAATTTTGTGCGAATGAGGAAACAGGTCCTGGCAGCATTGGACAGACTTGGTGGGATAGCCTGACCGAGATCCACAAAAAGAGTTTCAGTAAGGTTCGTAAGCCGATGGCAAAGGTGTCCTGCTTGGCACAATTGCGAGGCACAGAGGAGATCGTGAGGACGCTCTGTAGGCAGCTTGAGGAGAAGGAGAGAAGTAGAGAGGGAAACATTTGTAAAAGTGAGAGATTAAATGTGCAACTCCGGGAGCAGCTAGCGGGGAAGGACAAGGAGATGGATGATGTCAAGAGGGCACACCAATCTTGTCTCACCCACCTCAGCAGCTTCCAGATTCAATACGATAAGGCCTACCAGGACGCGCAATGTGCGGTGCTGGTACGAGAGGAAAGAGAGAACCAGGTAGAACAGTTGAGGGAACAATGCGAGGATTTGAAGGCAGCCCTCTGAGCACTCCACAGTTCCACCACAGAACAGAGGCAGAGTTTGGTGGATCATGCCAAGTGGAGGCAGCAAATTGCAAGACTGCAATCACTGCTATCCATCCAGAATGGGTTCAGAGATACCTTTGGCCCACAGCTAGATCAGGAAGACGGCCCCAATTGGCAGGAACTCAGTGAAATGGCCCAATGGTATGTGACTGAGACAGAAAATCAGAATAGAGCCCCCAGGCCCCGTTGGTCAAAATGGTTACGGTTGAGTCCGGTTATGTACGAGAAGTACAGTACCGCCCAGAAAGCTGCTAGCAGGTACCTTTCGCAGGCTGAAAATCCCTGCTCTACTGGATCTAAAACTCGTGAGGCATAGGCTACAGGTCCTAAACGATTGTGCCTTTCCTGCAGGAGTACGGCCGAAAGGGTTCGGTCGGTGGTCGCTATTTTATCGCGTATGGGGAGTGTGGATCTGGGGTTTGCAAAGCGGGGCTGTGCTTAGGGCGCGTTTCAATGCACCCCATTCGGAGAATTGTTTTCAAAACTCTTTTGCTGTTCTTTTTATATCTGTGGTTTAAAGAATGCACTTTTGCCACAACGTTTGTCCCCTTTCCGGCGACACTTCGGTTGCTATCCCCCCACCTGCTATTTACATGTTCGAATCGCTTGGTTGAAACGAGTTTGCAGAGGACGGAGAAATTGTCCACCCACTCAGCCCATCAAACACAGGCTGCGAGAGTGCTCGCACTGTGACAGAATTTTTTTTCCGGATGTCTTGTCCCCAAAATGGTTGGTTTAAAAAAAAATGAGGGAGTCACATATGGTGACGATTCTAAATGGGAAATTGACGATAAGGAGAAACAGACAGACAAATGAGATATTAAGCAACAAGATAATAACAGATATTATGCTTGTACCCCCAGGAAGATACGGAGATACCTGAAGACGGAGAAACATACGGACAAAATGAAGACGAACCTGATGATCTGCATCATGATCGTCGCTGGAACAATACAGTTGCGCGCGTTGCCCACCCCTACCTCCCTCACCACCCAGGCCCTGAACACGACTACCCAACACAACACCCCCAGCCCAGACACTACACCCCACATAGACCCAGCCACCGATACCCCCACATGGTGTGGGAATACCATAAAATGGTACTCCCTGTCATACACAGTAGTAGCCTTACTGATGATAGCTATACTCTGCAGTGTCATCCAGACGATCAGACTTCGGAAATGGAGAAGGAGAGCCTCCCGCCCTCCAGTATACACACTTAGAGACCCTTTCCTCGGACTCCAGCAAACCCCACAGTCTTTCTGAACCGTTCCTCCCTAATAAATTCCACGGTTGTTGTTTCTTTAATAAAGTTACTTTCTTTGTACATAGGCATTAAGTGATAAGTAGGAATGTGATGCAGCTATTGGTTATTTGTATTGTAAGATAAGTTCTTTGATTGTTAAATAGCAGCATGAGTGTAGTCTAGTTAGAGACAGTTAGAGGTTCCCCTTTTTGTGTAAGGAGGCTGAAATGTAGGTTTGAATGTTAAATGCCCCCTTAGGAATTTTTAGAATATGTGTTGTAGTGGGGAAATTTAGGTAAATATTTTGACCCATAGGACAGAATAGGGTAGAACCTGCCCTTGATTGAGGGTACCCGGCATGTCAGAGAACAGGAGACGATCCAGTAGTGTGATCCTTCACCCTTCGCGTTGAGGATCAAGAGGACGGAGTGTAGCCATCTGGGATGGCCACTTACAACCAGGAACAGAGAAACTCGCAAAGCATGGCGGGTAAAATGGACAATACGAGATTCAGGCAGGTTCAGAGGATGAAATGTATATTTGCGAGTGAGGAATCCAGACGGTATCGAAACCCTGACCGATTAGCATTTGATGGCTCATCTCCGCCAGGCAAAGGACTGGTACTTGAGCGACCGGTACAGTCCCAGACATTTCAGCGCCACTCCCTGTACTAGGGAAGTGTAAACAACAGGGTCAGTGACCGCTTGGGACACACCCAGCCATCAAGGCACCCGCCCATTTATTGGTTCGAATCGAACATAGTGATCAGGGATCACCCAATTAGTGGGGTCCAAACTGAAGGACTGCCCAAAAGAGCGCGAAAATCCCCAACAATAAGAAGAGAGTCCACCATGTGTTCGTCCTCTTTTGGACCTGGCACCCTGGCAATGACCATCTCCAATCACAGCACCAGCAGAAGCAAGTCCAAGTTCAACGCCCGCTACCAGACGGATGAGCCCAGCTGAGCAGCAGTTACTTCTACAGACCCGATAGATCCAGAATTGAACAACGGCCACTGTTCCTCTGACCTAAGCCGAGTGCCTGAAGTTAAGTACAGGTTGTCTTAGTCGATAGGTGTAGTTTAAATAGTAGTGTTTATGTTGCATGATTAATTGTGTGTGTAAATAAAGTACCCTTGACCTTGAACTAACTAACTGGTGTTTTTGATAGCCGGTTGAGCCTTGTGGTGGTATCATTTGATACCTGGCGACTCTGAGCATTAGAATATTGATATCCAAAGGAAAGAGGGCAACCTCACTTTTGTGAGGGCCACGAAGAATCCAGCACGAGTTTTGAGGATACAAAGTAATAACATTTATTTACAATAACATATATATAAACAGCAGCAACAACTTCCCTTGCTGGACACTCCTTCCTCCTGTTTCCAAACTGGCCAGCTTTATTTATACTTGGAGTTTACTAATGGTTTCTCCGCCCCCCTCATTGGGGAAGCTCATACTCCCACAGGATTGTGGGATTTTCATTGGTCCCCAGCCAATGGTAAGCAGGCAGGTTATAACACTCACTGACGGCCATATTTACAGTAGGTAGAGAAGGCACGACAGCAGGTGAGGTTGATACACAACAGACGGGGGCGGGGGGGGGGGGGGCGCTGGCGGACGGTCATACCCTCACCCCCTACGAGAAATGGGCCCTGGAGGTCGCGGAGGTAGCCGAGGACAGATTGGTCACCAATGTAGAGGAGGACGTACATTGCAGAGGTGAGGTTCCACAGCTCACACCCAGATGACTTGTCACACGTGAGTTGTTAATGTCATATAGACTGACCCATCCCTCCCACTGACCACATATCCATTCTCCCACAGGATCTCCATCAGACGGTGCCAGCCCATCCGGGGCCGTCTCCCTCCCTGCCTCCCATGAGAATACCTTGGAGGGGAGCTCCGAGGAGACCACCATATTCACGGCACAGCTGTCATCCCCACCCTCCACCTTGTGCAGAGACACACACCTTGGTTGGTGACAGCAGTAGTCAGGCTTCTGGGGCACAATCTGGTGAGCACCACACAGTTGGTGGAGGCAGGAATGCCCAGGTAAGACAGCAGTCAGAGGTCTGCTGGATCCCAGAACCCAGCTGGGTCCCAGTCAGATGCTGAGCCTCTGGACCAGGTTTGCCTAGAGCTGATGCAGTCGATCGGGTGGGGCGATGATATTCGGGGGGAGGGAGGGTGTCAGCAACACTCCAGCAGGTGCATGGCGATTGGAGGAGTCCCAGAGGCTATGGGAGCAGGAGATAGCGCCAGCAATGCGTGGCACTGAAGCCAACACTGTTAAGGTGGCGACCGCAGTGGAGAGCCTGGTGCATAACATCAGCAGCATGAGTGGAGGTGTCCAAGGCATGGCTCAGTCAATGACGGCCACGGCTGAGCGCCTTGACAGCATGACCCAGTCGCTGGAGGACATGACCCAGTCCCGGGTGGACCTTGATGAAGCGCTGCGGAGCATGTCCCAGTCTAAGCTAGGCATTGCCAAAGCATTCCAGAGCAGGTCCCATTCACTGGGAGAGGTGTTCCAGTCACAGGTGGGAATTGCCGGACGCTCCAGAGCATGTCCCAGTCACTGAGGAGCATCGTCGAGGGCGTCAACACCATGCTGCAAACATTGGGGAGCCGCCAGGTCTCACAGAGCCAGATGGCAGAGGGACAGCCAGGGCCCAATCCAGCTGCCCTCCCCGTCCCGAGATGAGTCCCATGGCCCTCTGGGCACCGACCAGGACGGGTTGCTGGGTCCCAACCCAGAGCCACACTACGGAATGACGACGACGGCCACCAGCTCCCCCTAGTTCCACCCCACCGACACTCGCGCCTGTCTACGTCAGCACCCAGAACAGGATGATATGGTGGGGCATGTGCCGTAGGTAAGTGGGCCGAGGTCCTCTTGCCCCAAGGCCCACTTAGGACACCCACCAGGGGCACCGAAGGCCATGGGACATGGTAGGAAACAGGCTGCCTCCACTGCTGATGTACATCCTGGGGACATATCTAGACACACGGTAGAGCGCGGATGGCTAAGCAGGTTGAGGATCACTGAGAAGGCACTGGGGGGGGGGGGGGGTAGATGTAGGGGGAGAAGGGGGGGAGGGGGGGGGGGTCAGGGATGGGGGAAGTGTTGGGGAATGTGTTGCTGCACCATTGGGGGTTAGGGACAGTTGGGACACATATCTACAGCATTAAAAAACATTGCACCCGAGAAATATGACGCCTCTGGCACTTTCTTCTGCAAAGTGGGCCTACCACCAATCCCTTGCCCCACATGATCTTCAGGTGGTAGTCGCACATGAGCTGGACACTCAGGGAGTGGAGCCCCTTCTTGTTGATGTCGGGCACTCCCTGACAGCCTGGTGGGCACAAAGCAACATGTGTACCATCTATTACCCCCTGGACCTGGGGCATCCCGGCGATGGCAGAGAATGCTGCTGCCCGGGCATCTTGTTGAGCCTGGCCATGCCAAAGTTTATACAGTTTGCTGCTCTGGCAAACAGGGCATCCATGACCTCACTAATGCACTTATGGGCTGCAGCTTGTGAGATGCCACATAAGTCCCCGCTCGAGCCCTCGAATAACCCTGAGGTGTAGAGGTTCAGGGTTGCGGTGACCTTGGCGGCCACCAGGAGCAGGTATCCTCCTCCTCCACGCGGTGTCAAATGAAGAATGGGACAGGTGCTGCACCATTCTCTTGTTGAGCCGGAGACTCCTGTGGCACATGCTGCCCATCATCTGTTCTAAAGACCTGTATACCTTCGGCCGTCACGACCTCCGCCTCTGGGTCCCTCCCTGGCCTGATGGGCGGCCGCGTCCTCAGGGTGTGGGGTGAGGACCTGCACATGGGCCACTGCCTCGAGCCTCTGTCGACGCTGCTGTCGCCTCCTCGTCCAGCGTCTGGCCACTGCAAGCAGCTTCTATGGGATCCAAGATAGCATCCATCTCGTATAATATGTGAGGAATTGGAGAGGGTGTGAGGCTGATAACCGGCGAAGTCCTCCAACCCAGGACCCTCCATTCCCCATTATTCCATCCCCCCCACATCCCCTGCCATCCCACATGCCCTGACCAGGCACATCTGACCGCAGCAGGGCCCCTGGTCACCGGACCCCACACCCTGTACCCAAGATACCCGCTGCACACACCCACCCTCTGGCTGTGGAGATGTCCCCGGTGCTGGGGTCCAGCCCCTGGGTGTTCTGATGCTCGCCACTGCATTTGTGGTGTTGCTTCCTGCAGTGCTCAGGCACAGTATACAGGCTTCACGGTCTGATTGTGATGCTTAGCAATAACCCTCACATGCTACGTGACACGCCTACCCACGGGAATCCACTTGGGAGCTGTGAAGTGCTCACTTAACTACGATTGCCAATTCCCAGCAATAACTTCAGCCGGGCGGCCAAAGGCCTCCACCATCAGTGGGGGTTATGGGTGGTCGGTGGGACAGACAGGCAGGGTCTGGGGTTCCCCCAGCCCAGGGGTCAACCCCCCACCCCCCACCGCTGGCAGCCCATCCTGACCGAGGCTGCCTCCCACCTCATTGCTCCCACCCCACCCACCCCGGGTTCAGGGACAATAACCCCAGTGCCCTGAGCTCATTGCCTGGGAGTGAAGATGGCTACTCACGGATCGCTATAGCAGCCATTCCGCCAGCTTCACGAGTTTAAAAAGGTGTACTCAATGGCGCCTGCATGACCACTTGCTGAGGAGGCAGTTAGATCACGGGGGTCGGGGGGTCGTTAGATAGGGGGTCTTTCCTGTTAATTGTTTAGAGATTGGCATAAAGTGGTGATTATTGATTTCTTGCCACGCCACCTCGGGATCCTGATTTCGCCAACAGGAGTGGGCAGGTTAGATTGTAAACCAATCAGTGCCCGGCACGGTTCTCGATTTTGGCCTCTTCTGTGATTTCATGTTCATGTGATGCTCTCGCTCAAGCGCAAAGGACCCTCTATCTAAAAATAATATGGAATATTAACTAGCAGATTCCATCAGTGACAGAATCACTGCTGTTTCTCTGATTCACCCTTTACATTCTTATTAAATTCATCCAAAGTTATTTAAAAACATTTTTTTAGAATACCTAATTATTCTTTTCAATTAAGGGGCAATTTAGTGTGGCCAATCCACCTACCCTGCACATCTTTCGGTTGTGGTGGCTGTAGCACAATCAATCACACACGAGACGAGATGCAAAGGAGTCAATCGATGGCTTTATTACGCAGACTTGTTCCCCAGCAGCACAGTTACAGAATGCGGCTGCTGGGAGAACCCGGGCTCTTATACTCCACCTTACTGGGTGGAGCCAGTGGGCGGCTGATCCAATCGGGACCCGGCGTCCATCCACCAATAGCCTCTCGGCATCACAGGGTACCGTAATACCCCTAATGCGTACCACCACATTCACCCCTTGTTAAAAAAGAACCCGGCGGGGGTAGTGGGCCGTATGATGGTAGGGGTTTACAGAATCGGTACCTGGGATGCCACTAACACAGCGGCTATGCTCCGATATCAAACTACTAGCACTATTTACAATGCCGCTTTTACTGGGCAACTGAATTATTTACAGAGGCATTTCTTGCTTTGTTATAATGATTCGATGAGTCGAATGGGTGCCCTGGTCGTCCTCCCCGATTGTCTCAGTCCCGGTGGTGATGCAGGCGCTGGCTCGGGCACCGTCGTCTCTGGGAACGGAGCGATGTCTCTTCCTGCTTCACTACCCCTAGGCGGGGCCGCGGGAAGGACCGATCCACCCAGGAAGGAGACGGCTGTGGGGCGCGCTGGTGGGAGGGTGGGGGTGATTGGTGTTGGGGGGGGGGGTGTAGATCCAGCGGGCGCCAGGTCCTGCAGAGAGACCGTGTCCTGTCGGCCGTCGGGGTACGCCACGTAGGCGTACTGAGGGTTTGCGTGGAGGAGGTGAACCCTCTCGACCAACGGGTCCGATTTGTGTACCCGCACATGTTTTCGGAGCAGGATGGGTCCCGGGGCTGCCAGCCAGGTCGGGAGTGACGTTCCGGAGGAGAATTTCCTAGGGAAGACAAGGAGGCGTTCGTGAGGTGTTTGATTTGTTGTGGTACACAGCAGCGACCTGATGGAGTGAAGGGCATCCGGGAGGACTTCCTGCCAGCGGGGGACTGGGAGATTTCTGGACTGTAGGGCCAGCAGGACGGTCTTCCAGACCGTTCCGTTCTCCCTCTCTACCTGTCCGTTACCCTGGGGGTTGTAACTGGTCATCCTGCTCGAGGCTATGCCCTTGCTGAGCAGGAATTGATGCAGTTCGTCGCTCATGAAGGAGGACCCCCTATCACTATGTATGTAGGCAGGGAAACCAAACAGTGTAAAGATGGTGCAGAGGGCTTTAATGACCGTGGCCGCGGTCATGTCGGGGCAGGGGATGGCGAATGGGAAACGGGAGTACTCGTCAACCACATTCAGGAAGTACGTGTTGCGGTCGGTGGAGAGGAGGGGGCCTTTGAAGTCCAGACTGAGGCGTTCAAAGGGACGGGAAGCCTTTATCAGGTGCGCTTTATCTGGCCTGCGGAAGTGCGGCTTGCACTCTGCGCAGATTTGGAGGTTCCTGGTGGCTGTTCTGACCTCCTCGACGGAGTAGGGCAGGTTGCGGGTCTTCACGAAATGATAGAACCGATTGACTCCCGGGTGGCAGAGGTCCTTGTGGAGGGTTCGGAGGCGGTCCACTTGTGCGTTGGCACATGTGCCGCGGGATAGGGCATCAGGAGACTCGTTTAGCTTCCCGGGACGATACAAGATCTTAGTTATAGATGGAGAGTTCGATCCTCCACCGCAAGATCTTGTCATTCTTGGTCTTGCCCCGCTGTGCATTATCGAACATGAAGGCAACTGACCGTTGGTCAGTGAGGAGAGTGAATCTCCTGCCAGCCAGGTAATGCCTCCAATGTCGCACAGCTTCCACTATGGCCTGGGCCTCCTTTTCCACTGAGGAGTGGCGGATTTCTGAGCGTGGAGGGTGCGTGAGAAAAAGGCCACGGGTCTGCCCGCTTGGTTGAGGGTGGCCGCCAGAGCTAAGTCGGACGCGTCGCTCTCGACTTGGAAGGGGAGGGACTCGTCGATGGCGTGCATCGTGGCCTTTGCGATCTCTGCTTTGATGCGGCTGAAGGCCTGGCGGGCCTCTGTCGACAGGGGAAAGACAGTGGACTGAATTAGCGGACGGGCCTTGTCCGCGTAGTTAGGGACCCACTGGGCGTAATAGGAGAAAAAGCCCAGGCAGCGTTTCAGGGCCTTGGAGCAGTGAGGGAGGGGAACTCCATAAGGGGGCGCATCCATTCCGGTTCTGGGCCTAGAACTCCGTTTCGCACTACGTAGCCGAGGATGGCTAGCTGGTCGGTGCTAAACACGCATTTCTCCCTGTTGTATGTGAGATTCAGGGCGTTTGTGGTCTGGAGGAATTTTCAGAGGTTGGCGTCGTGGTCCTGCTAGTCGTGGCCACAGATGGTGACGTTATCGAGATACGGAAACGTGGCACATAAACCGTACCGGTCAACCATTCGGTCCATCTCCCGTTGGAAGACCGAGACCCCATTAGTGACGCCGAATGGAACCCTTAAAAAGTGATAGAGCCGCCCATCTGCTTCAAAAGCAGTGTATTTGCGGTCGCTCGGGCGGATGGGGAGCTGGTGATAGGCAGACCTAAGGTCCACCGTGGAAAAGACCTTGTACTGTGCAATCCGATTGACCATGTCGGATATGCGGGGGAGAGGGTACGCATCCAGCTGCGTGTGCCTATTGATGGTTTGACTATAGTCTATGACCATCCTCTGCTTCTCCCCGGTCTTTAAAACTACCACCTGAGCTCTCCAGGGACTATTGCTGGCCTGGATTATGCCTTCCCTCAGCAGCCGTTGGACTTCTGACCGGATAAAGGTTCGGTCCTGGGCGCTGTACCGTCTGCTCCTAGTGGCAACGGGTTTGCAATCCGGGGTGAGGTTCGCAAACAGGGAAGGCGGGTTGACCTTGAGGGTCGCGAGGCCACAGATAGTGAGTGGGGGTATAGGGCCGCCGAATTGAAACGTTAAACTCTGGAGGTTGCACTGGAAATCCAACCCCAGGAGTGTGGCAGCGCAGAGGTGGGGAAGGACGTAAAGCCGATATTTCTTGAACTCCCTCCCCTGCACCGTGAGGTTCGCAATGCAGAACCCTTTGATCTCTACAGAATGGGATCCTGCTGCCAGGAAAATCTTTTGATCACTCGGGTGGATCGGAAGGGAACAGCATCTCACCGTATCGGCATGTATAAAACTCTCCGTGCTCCCAGAGTCGATCAGGCAGGGCGTCTTGTACCCGTTTATGAATACCGTCGTTGTTGCCGTTTGGAGCGTTCGGGGCCGCGACTGGTCCAAGGTCACCGAACCCAGTCGCTGTTCCTGCATCCTCAGGCCCTATGGGGCCATCCATCCTGGTCTTCTGTAGGTACGCAGGTGGCCGTTCGGAGGTATCCTTCAAAACACGCCAAACAGTGTTTAAAAGTGGCCGCTGAATTTGCCGTGTGGGGGCTCATTCGCAGACACTCCGGAGTGATTCAGAGCTCCGTGTTCTTTAAAGTCTGCGTAATAAATTGTAGCACAATCAATCACTCACGAGACGAGATGAGAAGGAGTCAATCGATGGCTTTATTACGCAGGCTTGTTCCCCAGCAGCACAGTTACAGAATGCGGCTGCTGGGAGAACCCGGGTTCTTATACCCCACTTTACTGGGTGGAGCCAGTAGGCGGCTGATCCAATCGGGACCCGGCGTCTATCCACCAATAGCCTCTTGGCATCACAGGGTACCGTAATACCCCTAATGCATACCACCACAGGGGCGAAACCCACGCAAACACAGGGAGAATGTGCAAACTCCACACGGACAGTGACCCAGAGCCGGGATCGAATTTGGGACCTCGGCGCCATGAGGAAGCAATGCTAACCACTGCGCCACATGTCGCTCTCATCTGAAGTTATTATGCAACACAGGCAGACACATCATTAGTGAGATCACGGTTGCATGTTAATGAAGACCAACTAGGAAAATTAGTTGGGCATCTCACCAGTGACACTAGAGGGAGATGGAGGCACTGATTTTTTTTCAGTTTACATGTCCATGTTTGGCAATACCTCAAGTAATGCTCAAGTAATTAATTTTCATGCATGAGCCTTGACAATGAGTGGTTCTAAGTTATTTTGTGACAGACGACTTCATAGTCAAACCCAATCTGTCCCTCAATGCATGTGTTATTCATGAAGACCCACCTTCTCAACATTGCCCCTTGCTTGAGGTGAGGTGGCCCTCATGTTAAACCACCACCATTCAGCACTCCCCTTTCATAGATTTTGTAGAATTTACCGTGCAGAAGGAGGCCATTCAGCCCATCGAGTCTGCACCGGCCATTGGAAAGAGTACTCTACCAAAGCCCACACCTCCACCCTATTCCCATAACCCAGTAACCCCACCCCACATTTTGGGCACTAAGGGCAATTTAGCATGGCCAATCCACCTAACCCTGCACATCTTTGGACAGTGGGAGGAAACCGGAGCACCCGGAGGAAACCCACGCAGACACAGGGAGAACGTGCAGACTCTGCACAGACAGTGACCCAAGCCAGGAATCGAACCTGGAGCTGTGAAGCAACTGTGATAACCACTATGCTACTGTGCTGCCCTTCAAAGCGGAAAGCAGCCTATAGTCATCTGGGACTATGGCGACTTTACCTTACCTTACAGACAGTCACACACTAGACACATATGCACCATACACACATGAGTCACAATCAAAATTCAGGAATTAGAAACTTTGCTAAACTTTTCCTCTCTCGAGCTCAGCATGTTGAAAATAAGCTGAGATCATATAACTCAGCACTGGGAATTCATGTGGTTGCCTTCTGGTGTGCATCACTTACAATGAAACCAGGAACTACCTTTATTAACTTGAAGGAATAGGATGCAATAACCTAGAAAATCTGCATGGGTGATCAGGATGGTGTAGGATATTTTGCATCGAGTGTGGCTGCCAAGATATATCTGCCCACAGATTCCACTCGTGACTCTGTTGAAGTTTACTTGAGTTGAGGTACAAGGTCAAAAGAAGCAGTTTTTGATGGCTTCGGTGGGGGTGGGCTTTGCTCCCAAAAGAAGAACCCATATAATGCAGCTCAATAGGTTCCCCATGTGGGTGCAAGGCCCTCACTGGAAATGAAAATAAGTTGGAACTTGTACTTCTCTGCCTTTAGTGCTTCTCTGAGGTTCCAGGCTTTGAATATGGCGCAGCTGTGTCACTTGCACATTCAACCCCTCAACCCTCACCAGCCAATATACTTGGCTCATTGATATCTGCATTAAACACGTTCTGGGTGCTGACTGAGGGCCAGAGCATGGGGCCTCCAGCCTTCCTGAGTCTTTATCCTTTCTATGTCATTGCCCTTTTCAATGCTTAGCAGAATTCTCTCTTGTGAACAGGTGCTGTGTGACCTGCCAGCCAAGCTTGCTGTCTGGGGGCAAACATCTTTGAAAGGCATTCTTTCATTTTAAGGGAAAGAACAAAACATTCCATAGGTCACACCATCATGTTGGCACTCAGAAATGCACAGAGTAATCAAGGACAGTCAACAGGGAGGGAAGATCATGTCTAGGGGCTGCACGGGGGCACAGTGGTTAGCACTGCTGCCTCACAGTGACAGGGATCCGGATTCGATTCCAACCTCGGGTGACTGTATGTGTGGAGTTTGCACATTCTCCTCGTGTCTGCTCCGGCTGCTCTGGTTTCCTCCCACAATCCAAAGATGTGCTAGTTAGGTGGATTGACCATGCTAAACTGCCCCTTAGGGTGGGGTTGCAGGAATAGGGCAGGGCATTGGGCCCAGGTAGGGTGATCTTTCGAAGTTTTGGTGCAGACCCGATAGGCTGAATGGCCTCCTTCTACACTGTAGAGATTCTATAAAACTATCAGGATTGAATTTGCTGAGGGGGTAACAAGAGGATTCAGGAGGGTAGTACAGTTGATATGGTCTACTTGGATTTTAGCATGGCCTTTGAAGTGGTTCCACATGGCAGGTTGGTTGAAAAAAATAAAATCCCATGGGATCCAAGGGAATGTAGTAAGCTGGATATAAAATTGGCTTTATGGCAGGAACCAAAAATAATGCTTGATGGATGTTTTTGCAACTGGAAGGCTGTTTTCAGTGGAATTCCATCGGGCTCTGGACTAGGTCCCTGGCTTTTGGTGGTATATATTGATGATTTGGATTTAAATGTAGGAGGCATGCTCAAGTAGTTTGCAGATGGCACAAAAAATGGTTGTGTGGTTGATCGTGAGGAGAGCTGTAGACTGCAGGAAGATATCAATGGACTGGTCAGGTGGGCAGAAAAGTGTCAAACAGAATTCAACCGGAAGAAGTGTGAGGTGATGCATTTTGGGAAGACAAACAAGGCAAAGAAATATACAATAAATGGGAGGACACGAAGAAACGAAGAGAAAGTGAGAGACTTTTGAATGTGTGGCCACAGATCCCTGAAGGCGGGACAATCAGGTGGTTAAGAAGGCTTTCCTTTATGAGTTGAAGCATAGGATGTAAGAGCAGGGAGATTATGCTACATAAAACACACATTAGGTCACAACCTGCGTACAATTCTGATCATCTCATTACAGAAAGGATGTAATTGCACAGGTGAGGATACAAATGAGGATGTTGCCAGGACTGGAAAACTTCAGCTATGAGGGAAGATTGGATAGGCTGACAGTCCATTGATATAATCTCATCATGTTCTTGTAAGCAAACAAACATGAACTGCCTTTAAATTACATACGTACTGTCATTGCAGATTTCCATTCATTAAATATTTTTGTTTTATTGATTCTAGTTGTAACCAATCACTTATATAAATGTTAAAAAGCTGTACAGCTCGGACTTCTGGTGGCGGCATGTAGGGAGTAGTCGCACATGAAGTGGCTGCTGCAAGTACTTTATTTTTAGCCCTTTTCACCCAGTTTCTGGGGGGGTTTCGGCTAAAACTTCACTAGTTTGATGGGATAGGTTCCCACTCATGAGAAATGCCCAGGAAGTCCAGGACAAGGAAGCCTGCAAATAAACATTCGGCGACGGACTCGGAAGCTTCTCAAGGATCTTCATTTGTGAAAATGGCGGAGGCTGCGACCGCAATTCTGGCCACTTCACTGGCGGCTGAGATGCTTCATGGCACCTTGGCAACAGAATTTCAGAAGCAACGGTAGGCTGTCTCCGAGGACCTCCACAAGTCAGTAGAAGAGGGCTTAGCTCCCATACGGTCGGCATTGCAGAAGACTGATGAGACGGAAACGGCGCATGGGGTGGCGATACAGGGTCTGGAGGTGGCTCTCTCGAGGCAGAGTGATCAGATTGGAAGCCGAGATGGCACTGTTGGCCAAGGTGGATGATCTGGAGAATCACTCCAGGAGACAGAATCTTTGAATCGTGGGGTTGGGAATGAAGGCCCAAATACGACGGACTATATCTCAAGATGTTTGGGAAGATGGCGAAGGAGAGTGGATTGACGTACCCTTCCCCGACCTGGATCGAGCTCACGGGTCACTCAGGCAGAAGCCCTGTTCCAGTGAACCATCACGGGCAATAATCATGAGGTTCCAAAGTTTTCAGAGAAGGAATGAGTCCTGCGATGGACGAAGATCATCGGGACTGCAATTGGGAGGGTCACGCCATTAGGCTGTATCAGGATGTGGGCATGGAGCTGGCGAAAATCAGGCGATGTTTAACAAGGCCAAGGCCGCGTTGCATAAGAGTGGAGTTTGATTTGAGGTGGTATATCCTGCACATGTCAGAGTGACTTTTGATACGAAAAACTATTTATTTTGATGTGCCAGAGGAGGCAGAGGCTTTTGTTCAGAAGCATGGACTGGTGGCAAGTAAATCGTAAACTTCATGAGGTCTCTGTATGTTTTGGGAGGCCATGTGGTTATGGGGATATGTTGGGGTTCCTTGTGCAAGTTTGTATTTTCTTGTTCTTGTGTGGAAGGGTTTTTTTTATTATTAAAATTGGTTTGGGCGGAGGCTGGTGATTATGGCTATTTATTTGTCTTTACTCTAGGCGTCGGCCACCGTGCTAGCTGAAGAGTTAGCTAATGGGAGCAGAGTGTTTGGGGTAACTGCAGCTAACTATTTTATTGTAGTTTTAAATAATGAGCTTAGTGATTATGTTTTGTTTGGGTTAGGGGAAGATAAGATAGGTGCTAGGGATCTTCATCTTTTGGTTGTGTATTTGGGTGTGGTACTGTTGGGAGGCGGGGGAGTGGGGGCTAGTTTTCTGACAATGACTACAGTTTTTTCTTTCTTTTGTCTTTATGGAAGGTTTGGCGGCCATCTTGGGTGGGTCCAGTGCCTGTATTCTTTAAGGAATGCTGTATTATCTCATTCGGTTGTTGCTAACTTTGCCTTAGTTTAATTGCTCTGTTTTATCACCTTTGCTCTTGAGTCGCCACGTATCTTTATACCGCCACGTGGTTCAAGTCCGAGTCATGATCAATAATCCAATACACCGATTAGTAAGATTTAAATCAAGCACATTTATTATACACAGTAATCACTACTCATGCATAAATTCTACGTCTAAGCTACTTCTACAACAGGCCTACACTTAACTTGGAACTGGCCCACCAGGTCAGGGAAACAAATGGCCTTTTGTTCGGGTTCTGAGCCTGCGGGATTCGAAGTTGGTACAGATTGATAGCTAGGAGTGCCTATCTCGTAGCGAGCGTTGAAGTAAGACTTACAGGTTCAATTGGCTGCTGAAGAGTGACGAGAACTGTAAGAGCGCCTTGAACTTGGGGCTCAATTCTTATCGTCCCCAGGGGCTTCCCGCCTTTCGGGGCGGACCCTGTACCTGGTCCCAAGTGATTGGACTTTGTCCCAATCACTTGGTTCGATTTTCTCCAATGTTGGAGCGGTTCCCTGATCGATGGACGGTCTTGAGGTGGTCGTTCACCTCCTTTTGTGCAGGCTTCTGCTGGCGCCGAAGAGTCTGGTTTTGCTTTGTGTGTCTAAATGTTGCTTATTGTTCCCGGGGATTGCTCATTAGTATGCAGATGGTGTTTTGTATGCTGATGGTTGCTGGTATCGATCTTGTCTGCCTTTCCAGAGGTAAATACTCAGCCAACCTGCAGCTGCTTGTTTTGGTCCTGTCGGCTGACTTTCCCATCAGCCTTTGCCGTTCGCCATTTTGAATCGGGAATTGGCCATTTTAAGTGGCTACAGGTGGAACTGGTTAACTCTGGGTGAGGGAGAGGCGGGGGGACAGCATGGGGTTGGAGGACCCCAATTTGGGTCAGTGGGTCTTTGGCGGGCACCTCAGTGGTACTAGTTAATGTGTATGCGTCAAATTGGGACAATGCAGCTTATATTAATTTTTTTTAAATATTTTTTTCTTATTAGTTTTGCAAAGGTTTTCATAATAGTAATAATCCTAACACAGCAAAATAGAGTGAACATTAACATAGTGCAAAAAGAGAATGTACAATAGCAATTGACTAGACATGACCCCATGCGCTTCAGCTCCCAACGGAGCACTCACCCCCACTCCCCTACGGGTCGCTGCTGCTGCTGACGTTTTAATTTTCCCTGAGACGCCATCGGACGGTATTATGCCCCCGCTCAACAGCAGCAGCTCTGTACACTTGGCAAAATCTGTTCGAGGTGTTGTCGTCCCTTGCTTCTCCCAGACGGAGTTCACTGCCGTTGTCGTCTCGTTCCGCTTCTGCGCACTTCCGCTTCTGCGGCCCTCCCGTCTTCCCCGTTTTCTCTGTTCCTGTGGACGTTAAGTTTGTTAACGTTTCCCTGCCTCCTCCCTCCCCCTCCCTGGCTCTCCTCTATTGTTCCGTCTCTTCCCTCTACCCCCCTCTCCCCACTCCTGCACCCCCCCACCCCCCATGGCTCGCCTTTCCTTCCTCTTAGATTTAGCTGTGTCCGCCCCCCCCTCCCCCCGCCCCCACTCTCCCGGTCTATCTCTCCCTCTGATGCTTTGGCTACTCTCCCCTGTTTCTTGGCTACCTGGCTATTCTTCTGCTTGTTTGTTGGCCACAAACAGGTCTCGGAACAATTGGGTGAATGGCTCCCACATTCTGTGGAAGCCGTCATCTGACCCTCAGATGGCAAATTTGATTTTCTCCATTTGGAGAGATTCCGAGAGGTCGGACAGCCAGTCTGCAACTTTGGGTGGTGCTGCTGACCGCCAGCCGAACAGGATTTTACGGCGGGCGATCAGGGAGGCAAAGGCAAGGGCGTCCGCCCTCCTCCCCAGGAATAGATCTGGCTGGTCTGAAACCATGAAGACTGCCACTTTCGGGCATGGCTCCACCCTCACCCCCACCACCTTGGACATTGCCTCGAAGAAGGCTGTCCAGTACTCCACAAGTCTGGGGCAGGACCAGAACATGTGGGCGTGGTTGGCTGGGCCGCAGCTTATATTAATAAACTATTGGCTTCTATTCCTGACTTGGACTCACACCAGCTAATTTTGGGTGGGGGGACTTAAATTGTGTTTTGGACCCTCAGTTGGACCAATCTAGACGTAAGTATTTGATCCCACCTGGGTGGCAAAGGCATTATTGGCTTTTATGGAGCAGATTGCTGGGGGGGCAGAACCATGGTGGTTTTTGCACCTGAGTGACAAAGATTTTTATTTTTTTTGTCCCATGTCCATCAGGCGTCCTCAGTAAAATCCTGCTCGGCTGGCGGTCAGCAGCATGTCCATGTCCCATGTCCATCAGGCGTATTATCGAATTGACTTCTTTGTGGTGGTAAGTCTCTCCTTCCTGTGTGAAGTGTGAAGAGGGTGGGTACTTGGGAGGGAGGGGTACTTGGCAATTGTGATTTCAGACCATGCCCCACATTTGTGGATTTGCCCACATTTGTGGATTTGGTGGTAGAGACAGGTCCCTCTCAATCGTGGAGATTGGACGTGGCGTTGTTGGCAAAGGATTTTGCGAGCACATATCCTCCACCATTGGGGAGTACATTACGTTTAATAAAAGTGAGTGTATCTCACCTTCTGCATTGTGGGAGGCTCTTATGGTGGTCATTAGGGGGGATAATTTCCTACAAGGCACACCAGGAAAGGGTTGGGAGGGTAGAGCGGCAGAGGCTGGTGGATTCCATCCTTGAGGTGGACCATCAGTAGTCACTCGTCCCCTACACCGGCGAGAAGGAAAAAATTTCAGACACAGAGCTGTTCTCAACGGGTGGTGGTGAGCCAGCTGTGATGCTCAAGGGAGACATTCTATGAACATGGGAATAAGCCCGTTGCCTTTAACACACCAGGTGAAGCGGCAGGCTGCCTCCCAGTAGATATTGCAGGTAAGGGACTCGGGTGTAAGTTTGGTTTCCGTCCCATTGAAGTTTAACGCTGCGTTTGAAGCCTGGAGGAGAGTTCACCCATGATAAGTTTTTGGCTAGGTTTTCCTTCCTGGTAGTGGAGGGGGAGAGAAGGGAAGAGTTGGAATCCCCGTTGAGCCCTGAGGAGATTATGAGATTATGAGGTTATGAGGTGTATTGGTTTAATGCAGTCAAGTAAACCTCTGTGTCATGGGAGTGTCCCTTCAAGAAATGTTTTTGTCTCATCACTTGCTTCAATGATGTCATTGTGTGGATGGAGCTGGGCTGTGGCTCTGGGAGTTGGTTTTACTTCTGCTTTGGTTTGGGGCTGATTTGTGGCTCTGAGTTTTTGCTTTCATTTTCACATTTGGCTGCTGTACTCAGAAAGGGAAGTACTCTAGTCTGTCTCTCTATCTTCATTTTAAAAGCTGCTTCCAGACTGCTTTATAACTTGAAAATAAATAATTGCTGTTTGGAAGGAATTCAAACCTGCTGTTTTAGAAAGGAAACAAGAGCATCCTTACCAGGTCTTGAGTGCTGTGTGCTGGGCCACACCTTTGAAAATGGGTTTCTGGTTTATTAAACTGGAACAGTTAAAGGGGGAAATTTATAAAGGGTGACACATAGATTACTGTAGCTGTGTGGGGTATTTATGTTTGTAGTTGATAAAAATGCTTACTGTGTGTGTTGATAAAAATGTTAACTAAATTCAGAGAACAAAGCTTGTTTTTGATTAAAAGTGCTTAAGGCTTCTGTTGAATAACACCTGAAAGGTCGGCCCTTTTGCTCATCATAACCAAAATCAATAAAAAGTTGTAGGTCAGGTGAACTCCATGATATATTTTGCAGTTTTCTAAACCCTGGCCCATAACATCCAGGCCCGGATGGGTTCTTCATCGAGTTCTGTAAGAAATTTGCGAGGCAGTTGATCTAACTGATATTGGACATGTTTGTTTTAGGTAATTTGGATATTCTCCCTCTGTGTACCTGAACGGGTGCCGGAATGTGGCGACTAGGGGCTTTTCACAGTAACTTCAGTGCTGTGTTAATGTAAGCCTACTTGTGACAATAATAATGATGATTATTATTCCTCGTCCTGGGTGGCATTGCTGTTATTGGCACAGGCCTCTATTTCCCTGATTCTGAAGAAGGTCAAGGACCCTACAGAACATGGGTCATATCGGCCTATCTCATTGTTGAATGCTGATGTTAAATTGCTGGCTAAAGTGCTGGCACTGAGGTTGGAGCCCTGTCTTCCAGAGGTGATCTCAGAAGAACAAACAAGTTTTGTCAAGGATCATACAGAGCTTCCCAGTGGAGCCGGCTTCCACATTGCTGGAGGAGGTGTTGACGACAGGGGGACTGGAGAAGGGGGTAGTAGCGGCGGTTTACGGGGCATTTTTGGAGGAGGAGAAGGCGCTGCTAGAAGGGATCAAGGCAAAGTGGGAGGAAGAGTTGGGAGAGGGTATGGAGGAGGGATTCTGGTGTGAGGTGCTCCGGAGGGTGAATGCCTCCACCTCATGTGCGAGGTTGGGGCTGATACAGCTGAAGGTGATGTATAGAGTGCACCTTACAAGGGCGAGGATGAGGCGGCTCTTTGAGGGGGTAGAAGATGTATGTGAATGTTGGCGGGGGGGAAGGCGTTAACCACATTCATATGTTTTGATCCTGTCCAAAGCTGGAGGATTACTGGAAAGAGGTTTTTAGGGTAATTCTAAAGCGCCGCACGTGAAACTGGACTCGGGCCCTCGGGAGGCCATATTCGGGGTGCCGGACCAGCCGGGGTTTGAAACGGGCACGGAGGCAGATGTTGAAGCCTTCGCCTTGTTGATCGCCCAAAGGCGGATCCTGTTAGGGTGGAGATCAACCTCTCCACCCTGTGCCCTGGTGTTGCAGGGGGGGCCTGCTGGAATTCTTGATGCTTGAAAAGGTCAAATTTGAACTGAGGGGAAGGATGGAGGGGTTCATAGATTATCATAGAATTTACAGTGCAGAAGTAGGCCATTCGACCCAATTAATGTCTGCACTGGTTCTTGGAAAGAGCACCCTACCCAAGGTCAACATCTCCACCCTATCCCCATAACCCAGTAACCCCACCCGATACTACGGGCAATTTTGGACACTAAGGGCAATTTATCATGGCCAATCCACCTAACCTGTACATCTTTGGACTGTGGGAGGAAACCGGAGCACCCGGAGGAAACCCACGCACACACGGGGAGGATATGCAGACTCCGCACAGACAGTGACCCAAGCCAGAATCGAACCTGGGACCCTGGAGCTGTAAAGCGATTGTGCTATCCACAATGCTACTGTGCTGCCCGTGCTGTACGGTACGTGCTGTACCGTTCTACAATTCGTGGGCATTATTCATCATGCACTTTCAAGAATTGGATCACATCGAACATTAGGGGACTTGGGAGCTGGGAGGGTTGCGGGGGTTGACTGTGGCTGATTCCTGATTCCTTTTTGTCATTTGTTTATGTTAACATGCGAGCTAATGTTTGGGGGTTTAGTGGGAGGATGGGATCGTTGTTATTGATATGGGGATTGACATTACATTTGTTACTGATTATTGTTTGTTGTTGGGTGTAAATTTGGGAGAAAATGTGAAAAAGGAGAAAAATAAAAAAATATTTAAAAAAATATAAATTAAAAAAAAGTTGTGTCATGGATCAGCAGCTGCACGTCGATCATTAAACACCATCCTCTCCCCCTCTCCAGTGCCCGAATCGGAGATGATTGTCTCAATGGGTGCCGAAAAGGTATTTGATAGGATGGAGTAGGGCTATTTCTTTGAGATTCTTGGGAGGTTTTGGGACAAAGTATATATCTTGGATTCATCTTCTGCACAGGGCCCCCACCACAAGTGTTTGCACAAATGCCTTGAGCTCAGGTTACTTTCAACTGAATAGGGGTACGAGGCTGGGTTGTCCATTGTCTCCGTTTTTATTTGGCTATTAAACCATTGGCCATACCGTTAAATTCTTCCACCGAATGGCGGGGCAAGGGGGGGTGGGATGAAGCAGGTGCGGAGGGAGCATAGGGTGTCTTTGCAAGCAGATGATCTGCTTCTTTATATCACGGTGTGGTACTGAAAACAGGCTGAGAAGATACACATAGGCCAGGAACAGAAACTGCCTCATGAAACCCTGGCTGGAATCCATACTGGATACAAAAGCACTCAAGTAAAGCATAAACCTGTTATTACAATATGGGCTTTGATTACCCACTCCAAGTCTATGAATATGTAACAAACTTCCAGATACAGGTGATCAACTTTGCAGCAGATCGAAGGACAGACAAAAGAAGCCATCAGACTCCTTAATGAGCTGATGGCTGGTCAGACAAAGGGAGTTTCAGAGGATAATGGGTCGTAATTGAACCACCATCAAGAAACAGGGGTATCCTGTCTTTCCCATTAACCAGTTGGGGTCTGGCTAGGACAATGACCAGTGGTGGGCGTATACATATGACTTACTTCACGCTTCCCAGTGTAAGAAGGCAGCATCGAACAGATCTTGGGAGAGAAGCTGGGAGTTGCCAGGCACAACCATCGCAAGAAGGGCCCTGGGTTTCGAACCCAGAGACGACATCAACATTGAGTGATCGAAGCCTGTCAGCCTCTTTTACTAAGTGTGGGTAAAACCCAAAGCTCAGCTGTGAGTCTGAGTCATATTTTCCTGAGTAATAGAATTGTGAATAAAATTGCGCTAAACTGTGTACCTGTTTTGTCCTTTGTTCATCTCGTAAATAAAGACACCTGGGTAAAACTTTGATTAGGTAAACTGGTCGAACGTATCAGAGGTTTTAAAGGTACAGCAACGGACACAGTCTCTGCCATGGATGAGATAAGGAAGCTACATAGGAGCTTTGGCTCCTTCTCGGGGTTGAACAAGAACAAATATTTTCCGGTGAATCCCCCAGGGAGGGGAGCCGATCTCGGGATGTTACCTTTTTGCCTTGCCAGATCCAGCTTTCGTTATCTGGGAATCCAGGTGGCCCACGATTGGGTCTCGCTTCATAAATTAAATTATGCTAGTCTGATGAATGGGGTTAAATCTGACTTACAGAAGTGGGATAATCTCCTCTTGTCCTTGGCAGGCAGGGTTCAGATGGTTAAAATGAATGTCCTCCCAAGGTTATTATTTCCTTTTCAGTGTCTCCCCAAATCTTTCTTTGTTAAGAGTCAACAAATTGATGGTTTCCTTCATTTGGATGGGCAAGACTCCAAGGATTCGTAGGGTGTTTCTTCAGAGAGACAGCCAGGTGGTTTTGCTTTACCTAATTTGTTATTTTATTACTGGGCAGTTAATATTGAAAAAGTACTGTCATGGCTCAAAGAACCAAATTCCGTATGAGGGCAGCTCTTGTCGTAGTTCCAGCTTGGGGGCTTTGGTAGCTGCCTCGCTTCTGTTTTCTCCTGCAAGATTTACCTTGATTCTTGTAGTGGTGTCCACTCTGAGGATTTGGAGGTAGTTTAGACAACATTTTAAGCTCGGCTCCATGTTGTTGTGAGCCCATATTTGTAGTAATCAATTCTTTGTGCCAACAGTTTAGATTCGATGTTCAAGTCATGGGGGGGGGGGGGGGGGGGCGGGCGGCGGGAGAGAAGAGGGTCTGGAGAGTTTTAGAGATCTGGTGCATTAGTGGTCATCTTCCAGGATTCTATAGACTCTGGAACAGTCTCTGCAGATTGGAGGGTAGCTAATGTCACTCCAATATTCAAAAAGGGAGGTAGAGAGAAAACAGGGAATGATAGACCAGCAAGTCTAACAAAATTCTTGGGTCCATTATCAAGGATTTTATAGCAGAGCATTTAGAAAACAGTGGCACAATCAGACAGAGTCAGCATGGATTTATGAAGAGGAAATCATGCTTTACAAATCTATTGGAATTCTTTGAAGATGTAACTAGTAGAGTTGACAAGGGGGAGCCAGTCAATGTGATATATTTGGATTTTCAGAAGCGTTTGACAAAGTCCCGCATAACAGATTACTGTATAAGATTAAAGCGCATGGGATTGGGGAAGTGTATTTAGATGGATAGAAAAGTGGTTGGCAGAAAGGAAACAAAGAGTAGGAATTGACGGGTCTTTTTCAAATTGGCAGGCAGTAACTACTGGTGTGCCACAGGGATCGGTGCTGGGACCCCAGTTATTCACAATATATATTAATGATTTGGACGAGGGAACACAATGTAACATCTCAAAGTTTGCAGATGATACCAAGTTGGGTGGGAAGGTGAACTGTGACGAGGATGCAGAGATCCTTCAGCATGATCGGGACAGGTTGGGTGAGTGGGCAAATCAATAGCAGATGCAGTATAATTTGGAGAAGTGTGAGGTTATTCACTTTGGAAGCAAAAACAAGAAGGCGGATTACAACCTGAGTGGTTGTAAATTGGGAAAGGGGAGTGTCCAGCGGGACCTGGGTATCGTTGTGCACCAGTCTGAAGATAAGCATAAAGGTGCAACAGGCGGTAAAGAAGGCAAATGGTATGTTGGCTTTCATTGTGAAAGGTTTTGAGTACAGGAGCAGGGATGTCTTGTTGCAATTATAGAGGGCCTTGGTGAGGCCATACCTAGACTTTTATGTGTAGTTTTGGTCTCCTTTTTTGAGGAAGGATGTTTTTGCTCTCAAGGATGTGCAGCGAAGATTACCAGGCTGATTCCGGGGATGGCGGGACTGACGTATGAGGAGAGATTGACTAGGTTAGGATTGTTCTCACTGGAGTTCAGAAGAATGAGGGTGAATCTCATAAAGACTTTTAAATTCTAACAGGACTAAACAGGGTAGATGCAGGGAAGATGTTACCAATGATGGGTGTGTCCAGAACCACGGGTCACAGCTTGAGGTTTCAGTGTAGACCATTTCGGACAGAGATGAGACATTTCTTCACACAAAGAGTGGTGAGCCTGTGGAATTCATTACCACAGGAAGTAGTTGAGGCTGAGACATTGAATACATTCAAGAGGCGGCTAGATATGGCACTTGAGGCAAATGGGATCAAGGGTTATGAGGAGAAAGCAGGATTAGACTATTGAGTTGGATGATCAGACATGATCATCATAAATGGTGGAGCAGGCTCGAAGGACCGAATGGTCCCCTCCTGCTTTTATCTTCTATGTTTTGACCTGTTCGTGGAGCATAGGTTTGCCGGTTTTGAGCAGCTGTCAGCCAAATTCCAGCTCCGGAGGTCTAATTTCTGTAGGTATTTCCAGGTTTGCACTTTCGTGCGAAAGGAGTTTTCTTCATTTCCTTTGGCACCTTCACCCTCTCTCTTTAATAGGATTTTATCTCCGGCTGATGCAGGTGAGGGGAAGATTCCGGATATTTATGACCAGATCCTGTCAGCAGAACAGGCTCCGTTGGATGAGGTGGAGGAAGTGGAAGGGTGAGCTGGATCTTGTTTTCGATGGGGTGGTGGGGAGGGGGGCAGGCTGAGGCTCTTCACAGCTCAACTGTGCCTCCTCATGTGCTAGGCTCAGCTTGATTCAGTTCAAGGTGGCACACAGGGTGCATATGACCAAGGCAAGGATCAGTGTTTTCTCCTCGGAGATGGAAGGTAAGTGCGAGCATTGTTCTCGGGGGTCGGCGAATCTTCTCACATGTTCTGGTCATGTCCTAAGCTTGACAGCTTCGGAGTCTCCTTCAAACTGCAAGTTACCAAGAAATAGATGTGCTTATGTAAAATAGGTCAGATCTTCTGGTCTCCAGATAGTTGAGTCAGAGACTTCGGGCAGTTCCAACTGACTTATCTGGATAGTTACCCAGGAAATATTGGACAGATTAGGCAGATGGTGGAGTATTGATAATGTCGAGGCTCAAGCTAAGCTTTGGGGACATGGGTTCAAATCCCACCAGGGCAGCAGTTGGAGTTTAAGCTCAAATTAATATAAATCTGACACATCCAGTGACGGGGATGAGCTGAGTAGTCGCACATCAAGTGGCTCTCCTCCATACGACAGAAAAACAGACACTTTTGGCCGAATTTAAACCGCAAAATCAAGCAAACATTCCCTCATCCTCAACAATAGTGGGAACAACAAAATGTCAGGAAGCAGCACCTCGAGAGGCCGCAGCGACACCAGAAATTGCAGCAAGGGACAGGAGTGGCAAGCAAGCGAGTCAGCCGACCCACGAAGTGAGGGGTTCCCAGTTTCACCTGAGGGACAGGGGTGACCCAGAAAACAAGCTCCCCCGCCACCACCAGGCGAAAGATGGAGGAAGTTCCTAACCAAGGAACTAAACACAATGAAGAATGACATTAAGGCCGAGATAAAGGCAAAGGTCAAAGTGGTGGTGGGGAAGCTAGCCGCCATGCAGACGACACGGAGGGGTAACTTGAAGCCCAGGGGAGCACAATTCGAGAGCTGGAAAAGGAGTTGACAGATCAGGGTGACCGAATTGTGGCGCTGGAGGCCAAGATCAAGAAGTTGGTGGCGACCCAGGGGAGCCTGAAAGTGAAGGTAGAGGACCAGGAGAATCAGTCGAGGAGGCAGAACATTTGAATAGTGGGCTGACAGAGGGGATCGAGGGTAGGGACCCAAGTGACTAATGGCCCAAATGCCAGAGATTGAAGGGCTCACAGGTCAATCGGACCAAAGATCAGGGCTGGGGAGCAGCCGTGGGCGGTAACTGCGCGGGACATAAAATAAGAGTACCAGGACATTGGGGCGGACCTGGCAAAGTGCAGAGCTTAATTTAACCACGCAAAGGCAGCCCTGTACAAGAGCAAGGTCAGATTCAGGATGCTATCCCCAGCCAGGCAATGGGTAACATACCAGGGCAAAGAACATTATTTTATTTCCCCGGCAGAGGCGGACATGTTCATCCATAGGAACGGTTTAGACAGGCAGCAAGAGAGGCAGCGATGAGGAAGACACAGAGGAGGTGGGCAGCACAGTAGATAGCACTGCTGCCTCACAGCTCCAGGGACCCAGGTTCAATTCTGGCCTTGGGAGAATGTGTGGAGTTTGCACTTTCTCCCCGTATCTGTGTGGGTTTCCTCCAGATGTGCAGGTTAGGTGGATTGGTCAGGCTAAATTGCTCCTTAGTGTCCAAAAGGATAGGCGGGGTCACTGGGTGACGGGGATAGGTGGAGGCGTGGGCTAAAGTAGGGTGCTCGCCCCAAGGACCGGTGCAGACTTGATGGGCCGAATGGCCTCCTTCTGCACTGTATTCTATGAGGCGCAGGAAATCAATGGACAAATTTGCACGGGACTACATCGCCTCGCTATGAACAAGGGAATCAGCACACAGGAAGGAGGGGAAGTGGGTAGCCGAGCACAGGAAAGGGTGAGGAGGAGACAGTAAGGGCACGAGCAGAGCGGGTGTAGGAGGGGTTCAGATTGACCCTGGGAGGGGGTGCCAGCAGGAAGCTAGCGCCAGGAAGTATGAGAGAGAGGGAGCCCATGGCGCGCCTCCCACCAGTAAGAAGGGGGAACCGCAACCACACAGGGAACAAAACAATAATGTGGGGAAGGGCTCTGGACTGGCTTCAGATCGATATAGGAAACGCGGAACAAGATGGCTCCGTAAGCATCCATTTTGGATGGCCCCCTAACAAAGGGAAACCCTGGAGTGCAGGGGCACATCCACTAGGTAAGTATGGTTGGTCCCGCAAGAAGGGGGGGGGGGACAAACCCCCACCCCCCCCCATACGAATAGCCACCTGAAACGTCAGGTGGCTTAACTGCCCAGTGAAAAGATCCAGAGTCTTCGCCCACCTGAGACGGATGAAAGCTGACATAACCTTCCTCCAAGAGATGCATCTGAGAGAGATGTACTGACTGCAGAGAAGGAAGAGATGGGTGGGACAGACCTACCATTCCTACTACGGGACGAGGACCAGGGGGTAGCCATACTGATAAACAAGGGTACGGTGTTCACTGCGACGAGGACGGTATGCGCCAAGGGGGATGGTACATCACGGTCAGCGGTGTCCTGGATGGGGCACAAGTAGTCCTGGTAAACGTGTATGTGCCCAACTGGGGCAACACGGAATTTATTAAAAAGACCATGCAGGAAATCCCCGACATAGATACGCACCAACTGATCATGGGTGTGTGTGTGTATATGCAGGACCCACTGACGGACAGATCAAACCCCACAACTGGGAAAACGGCAGGCATGGCTAAGGAACTGGGACGTTCATGGAGCAGATGGAGCCAGTGGACCCCATGGCGGTTAATGCACCCAGGCGACAAGGAATTCTCGTTTGTCTCACCAATACACCCGCATCGACTTCTTTGTAGTGGAGAAATCGGTGCTTCCAGAAATGATAAGAGTGGAATACTCCGCAATTGTAATCTGCGACCATGCTCCACATTACGTGGATGTGAGGTTGGAGATGGGCCATGCCCAATGCCCCCCATGGAGGTTGGACACAGCCCTCTTGACCTACAAGGTCTTCTGCCAGAAAATATCACAGGCCATAGGTGAGTACGTCACTAACAACCGGAATGGGGAAGTCTCAAGTTCTGGGAATCACTGAAGGCTGTGATTAGGGGAGAAATATCACCTATAAGACTCGCAGAGACAGGAAAGAGAGAGCTGCTAGGCAACAACTGATTGACTCCATCCTGGAGGTCGACAGACGATACTCCGAGGCCCCACCGTGGAGCTTCTGGTGGAGAGGAAGAAGCTACAAATGGACTTTAACCTGCTATCCATCAGGAAAGCAGTGTACCAACTGCGCCAGACACGGGATGCACACAGAACATCTAATTCTTTGACTAGAAGATAGTTTATTAACACAATGAATACGTGGAAAGATAACTAACAAACTATAATACAAACGGTAACGAATGATTGAATTCTTCTGGAGCTACTTCTAATGGGACTGTCCTCTCATGTGACTTACTACCAACTCCCGGTTCTATGGAGTCACATGGTGGGGTTCTGTCCACATCTGCTAGTCGGAGGTCGTATATCTAACGATAAGCCTGGGACCTCAGTGTTGTTAGGCAGCAGTGATAACCACTGCGCCACCGTGCTGTCCTTTTCATGACTTTTCTACCAGTGCGCCGACCCTTATGATTCTGTTTTATTTTAATGGCCTTCGTTGTGATGTTTTTTCCTTTCTTCCAGTCTATCTGGCATCCTGTGCATCCTATAATTTCTGGCCCATCAAAAAAGAAAAAATCTGACTCATCAGCTGGGACTTCATTGTGTATGGCTTGATCATTACTTCATTTGTGAAATACTCGTTTGGCTCAAATTTAAACTCCAGAGTAAAACTCATTGGCTGCTCTGGACCTGAAAATTTTACCTCGAAGTCTCGTAAATGTTTAAGATGGGCTCATCATGCTCCTGTATCATGTCACTAAGCAAATCCACATTCTTGAAGACTGTGAACTAGATTCTGAAATTCCTATTGGCTCCTCCATCTCTTCATCTGGTTTATCTTCCTTCACCTTGACTTTTGCTATTATCTCATCGGATAACTGCGCCACTTTATCTTGTTGCTATTTGGAATCAACTTTTGTCGTAGCGTTGTCTGGAAGGTAAAGCTGCTCAATTTAGGGCAGCATGGTAGCATAGTGGTTAGCATTGTGGTTTCAGTGCCAGGATCCCAGGTTCGATTCCCTGCTGGGTCACTGTCTGTGCGGAGTCTGCACGTTCTACCCGTGTCTGCATGGGTTTCCTCCGGGTGCCCCGGTTTCCTCCCACAGTCCAAAGACGTGCAGATTATGTGGATTGGCCATGCTAAATTGCCCTTAGAGTCCATAAAGGTTACGAGGGGTTACGGGGATAGGGTGGAAGTCAGGGCTTAAGTGGGTCGGTGCAGACTCGATGGCCAAATGGCCTCCTTCTACATTGTATGTTCTATGCTCTAGGTTCAGTGCCTCACATGCCTCTACCCCGATGATGGACCCCCATTCCGTGTCCACAATGGAAAATGTTATGGTGTGACTTCTGTTGTGTACCTTTGCTTCGAGCTCACATGTGCCTAACGTCACAATAGTTTCCCTTTGTAGTCCCTCAGTTGTATTGTTTGATTCCATTGATCATCAATGGAATCATCCATCTCTCTTCCATGGAGTCAGGATCACTATCACTACTGTCGCAACCAGTAAGACTTCTTCACTTTGCATATTCTGACTCATCGTGTCCTCAGTCGAAATCAGATCAACGAAAAACAGGTCTTCAATCACGTTGACTGATCCTGTTTAGTCCACTGTTGGACGTGAAAAACATTGCCTCGCAAAGTGATTTGTTCTGCCACACTTGGAACACACCTTCCCAAATGCCGGGCATTGTCGTAGCAAATGTTGATTGCTGCATCTCTGGCATAAAATGGCAGACCCAGTTGCTTGCTTAAACTGGCCGCCCGCACCGAGAACACGTTTCTTATTCAAATGCGTCACAATGTTTATGGCGCTCGAGTTTTCTTCCAAATTGGCGCCAAAATGTATCAGATTGAGTGTGCTAATCTGCTGTGCAGGAAGGGTCTCTGAGGGAGATGCTGGAAGTCTGAAATTTAAAAAAATTAAGAAATACTCAGCAGACCAGGCAGAATCTGTGGAGGGAGAAGCAAAAGTTAGCATTTCAGGTTGATAACCTTACACCAGAACAGGTTAAGTTAGGTTAAAATTGCAATTGTTTGGTTTTGGGCAGTTTAAGGGCAGGTAAGTAAATTGGGTGATTTTCACTGTTCTGCTGTGTTCACTCGGTTGGAGCGGTAAAATTTCCCGGTAAACATTGGGACAAAAACCTTTAGGTTTGGGGATGGATTTGATATGTGAACATACTACTTGGAACAGTGGCACAGGACTGCAACTCACTTCTAAGGCGGATACAAATCATGAAAGTGGAAAATGCCAGAAATAAACTGCAGTTAAGTCAATATCTGCTAAGAAAAAAGTCAAGTTAATGTTTCTGGATTTCCAGTGACAGCCATGGTGTGAGTGGTCACACATTTGGTGGCTCCCGCTCGTGGTGGTAATTTTGGACCTTTTTCCCGGCTAACAGGCAGATGTGTTGACCAGAAAAGGTGCAGGAGGGGAGGAAGGAGAGAGTGTCCCACTGGTTGATGCATTCGGGGAACAGGAGTGGTCTAAAAAGAAAGGAGCAGTTGGAGCCGTACCTGCGACACAGGAGAAGAAGGTGGAGGGTCAGGGAGTGGCCCTACCCTCTCAATGGTCAACAAAGCAGCTGGAGGGATTCCTGAACAGGAAGTTCATCCAGCAGAGGAAGGACAATCTTAAGGACATGCCGAGGGTGGTGCATCCGATAAAGGTGGGGATCGACCTCCTGGAAACAAGGCTGGAGGCCCAGAGCCAGGCAATCCAACAGGTGGATGAGATGGTGGGGGAGCGTGAGGAGCAGTTTGTCTTGACGGCAGCCGTTGGGGGTGATGTGGGATAATCAGAGGCGAATCCAGGAGAAGGTGGAGGACTTGGGGAATCGGTCCCGTCGGTAGAATTTGAGGATAGTGGGACTGCCAGAGGGCAGCAAGAGAGCGAACTCTCGGACGTGGCTTGGATGTTCGAGAAGTTGCTGGGCCTTTGAACAACCCTTGGAAGTGGACCAGGCACACAGGACGCTGATGAGGAAACGCAGGGGAACTAACCGCCGAGGGCGATGGTGGTGCGCCTGCACCGGTTCCTGAATAAGGAGCGGATCCTGAGGTGGGCCATGCAGACGAAGCTTGGGGGATTCTGGCAGGGGTCTGCCGACGTTATGTCGGAGGTTCTGAAGGTAAGGGTGGTCCCGAGTCCAGAGGTGGCGATTTTTGGAGTGTCAGAAGATTCGGGAGTCCAGGGGGCAAGAGAGGCCAATGTTTTGGTCTTTGCCTCACTGGTGGCCCGAAGATGGATCTTACCAGCATGGAGTGACCTGGACCCCCCAAAGTTGGGGTTGTGGATGAGTGATGTGGCTGGCATTCTCAGACTTGAGAAAATTAAGTTCGCCCTGAGGGGTTTGATTGAAGGGTTTGCCGGAAGGTGGCAGCCGTTTATCAACTTCTTTGGATAGAATTAAGCTGTCAGCATGGGGGGTCGGGGGTGGGTTGGTGGGAAATGTTTGTTGGGGTGTTGATTATGTTAGCCATGTTGGCGCCCTGTGCACAGAGCCCCCCCACCCTGACCACAAAGGCATCAGGGCACTCCACCAACATCACCCCCCACAGGCACCGCACCCCCCCCCCCCATCATTGGCGCATCACCCACCCAACTCTGGCAGGGTGGGGCCTGATAGAACCAGCAATTAGATCTCCACAGCCATCTCTTAAGGGTGCTCCGCTCTGTGCAAAATATAACACCCCCCCCACTCGTCCACGGACACCAAGGACCCCCCATTCGTCCACGGACACCAAGGATCCCCCCCCCCAACCATACTCGTCCATGGATACCAAGGATCCACCTCCCCTTCCCCGCCACCACACAGACATCGGGGGCACTTCATGCACCCGCATCCCCCAGACATCGGCGCAGAACCCCAACGCCACAAGAATCTGGCCGTACCCCCCTGCCCCCCACCCCCCGGACCACACTCAAGGGTATCTCCCCAATGGGGATCCATAGATGGCCTGCCCCTAGCAGTGCTATCGGGAGCTATACGTTTAGGTGCGCCTTTGGCTTGGTCATCATGACTGGTTTTCATTTTTGAAAACCAGTAGTGATCGCACTGGTATGAAGTGATGCCAGTCGGGAAGGAAGATACGTTGACGGCTGAAGGAGTGGCATCAAGCCCGCTAATTAATTATTATGTCTGCAAATCAGGCTCATGCCCCTCCTGAGCGTGAACCTGATCGTGTCATCGAGGGGGGCAGAGAAGATCACAAAACAAAATCTCACTGGCCACACGAGATTTAGCGGCCATTACAGGATTTGCGCCCATGCCCAGTGAGGCCACTAAATCGCAGTCATTGTTTTTGAACTCAAGAAATAGGAGGAGGAGCAGACCATATGGCTCATCAAGCGTTCTCTAAGATTCAACTCCATTTTCCCACCCACTCCGCATATCCGTTAATTCCCTGAGAAACCAAACATCTATCTATCCCAGCCCTAAATGTATTCAACGATCAAGCATCCACAATCCTCTGAAATATCGAATTCTAAAGTTACACAACCCTTTGAGTCAAGTAATTTCATCTCATCTCAGTCCTAAAAGATTGGTCCATTATCCTGAAACTGTGTCGCTTTTTTTTAACTCTCTAAGTGTCCACCCTACCAAACTCCCTCAGAATTTTGTAGGTTTCAATGACGTCACTGCTCATTCTTCTAAACTCGAGAGAATAGAAGGCCAATTTATTTAGCTTTTCATCACCGAATAATCCCCATTCAATGGACCTGCATAATTTGTAAATGTAGCACCATATCAGCCATTAGGACTAAGTACTGACATAACAACACCAATTCAGAGATTTAGGTGCATGCTGGGAATGCACACAAAAGAGTTCTTTCCAGAAGGGGGCCACTGTGTGTGATGAACCAGTAGCAGCTGGATGCACAATGTGGCCCACTCAGAAGACCTCTAGCTTCCAATATGCAATGTCCTGCAACATCTTGGTCTAAATTTTGTACCCCAAAAATCTGCAACGGTGTATAGATACTGAAGCTGGGTCATCGAATACATTCAAGGTTGAGTTGGACAGCTTTTTGATTGATAAGGATGTTGTCAGGGGAGGGCAGGCAGACAAAATGGAGTTAAGGTCATAATGCGATCAGCCATGATCTTACTGAATGGCGGAGGAGGCTTGGGGGACAAAATGGCTGACTCCTATTTCTTGTATTCTTGAATTGAATTAGCCATTTTTCTGCCTACCTGACTAGTCTATTGATATCTTCCTGCAGATCACAGCTTTCTTCCTCACCATCAATCACATGGCTAAACTCTGTATCATCTGTAAATGTCTTAATCATCCCCTCTACATTTAAGGCCATATCCCATGGAAAGTAAAGGTCTCAGTACTGAGCCCTGCGGAGGAATGCCACTGTAAGCTGCTCTCCAGTCACAAAAACTCCTGACCATCAATTCCCTTTGCATCTTGTCACTCTGAAATTTTTATTTGACTTGCCACTTTCTCTTGGAATCCCTGGCCATTTTACTTTTTCACCAGTGTACTTTGTCAAAGGCCTTGTTAATATCCATGTGAACTTCACCCAACAATCCATGCTCATCAATTGTCCTGGTTATCCCCTCAAAAAATTCAATCAAGTTAATCAGACATGATCTGCACTTAAATCCTTGCTGACAAACCTTGATTCATTCATGCTCTTTTAGGTGAAGGTTTATACGTTCCCTTAGAATTTTTCCAATAATTTTCCCACCACTAAGGTTAGGCTGTGATAAATGTAAACTATAATCTTATTTTATATTTATTTGCAGTAATGTTATTAAAATCTGGGTAAAGATGTGTACAGACAGTGGACGCGATTCAGCGAATTGGGAACAAAGTCCAATAGCGAGCGCGTTTAGCCGCGTGTTTCCCGGCGCTTGCAGCACCGAGAAACCATAAGACCATAAGACATAGGAGCAGAATTAGGCCACTTGGCCCATCGAGTCTGCTCCGCCATTCAATCATGGCTGATATTTTTTCATCAACCTTTCTCCTGCCTTCTCCCCATAACCCCTGATCCCCTTATAAATCAAGAACCTATCTATCTCTGTCTTAAAGACACTCAGTGAATTGGCCTCCCCAGCCTTCGGCGGCAAAGAGTTCCACAGATTCACCACCCTCTGTAGAAGTCAATAATTTCCTGCTTCTGGACTGTAGTAGAAAGATTCAACAACGCTCGTTTTGGCAAAATACAAGGCTTTATTTACGAAATGACTGCATGCAGTAATGGCTGAAACCTGAGGTCAGAGAGCAGTTATTACCACTGCTGATTCCTTCCCAAGTCCGCGCTTTTACAGAAAATCAGTTCAGTATTTATACATTATCATTATCAAGATTGCGTGACTACAGCTTAGTCAGGAATTCGATCGGAAGTAGAAACGGAAGCAATGTCATAAACCTGTTGATCTTCTCGGACTCTTTGTCTCATCCCTCATACCATTATCTTGTCCTTTGATAGAACATTAAAAGGTCGGAGGAGACTCATCCATTCCTTATCTTGTCTTATTCATACCACCCTGGGTTATGACGAGTTAGCCTTATCAGAAATTACAGAGGTCAGGCATTTTGGAATAGTTAGATTAGCATTCCTTACAAAGGGCTCTGGTACATTGAAGTGGCTAGGTCAGCTTTTCTTACATTGTACCGAATAGTTGACTAGTTTTCCCATCATGCCAATACTTAATTCGTACAACATCACATTCCCTCCTTTTGTCATATCATGACAACTAGTTAAGTAGGGATATCCATGACTCGATTGACAATGCATTTACACAAGCAATCAAGCAATCCTATCCCTAGTAGCATTAGTAGTGGTAGAATGAAGGCCTTAAAAGATCCATTTCATATGATGCAAACATCAACGGAAAACCAACACTTCAACCAAACCATAATGCACATACCCACTCCTCTCCCATAGACACAATTCGCCTATTTATCCCTCCTACTCTACTCTAATCTCCTCCCCCTGCTGACGTCCACTCTCCCGCAAAGAAGTCAATGAATGGTTGCCACCTTCGGGCGAACCCCAATACAGATCCCCTCAAGGCGAACTTGATTTTTTCCATACCCAGAAAACATGACATGTCCGAAAGCCATAGTTCGGTCTTCGGGGGTTTTGAGTCCCTCCATGCCAGCAGTATTTGCCGCCGGGCTATCAGGGAAGCAAAGGCCAGAACATCGGCCTCTTTCTCCCCATGGATGCCCGGGTCTTCCGAAACCCCGAAAATTGCCACCTCTGGACTCATCACCACCCTTGTTTTCAGCACCCGGGACATGACCCCCGCAAAACCCTCCCAGTACCCCCTAAGCTTAGAGCATGCCCAAAACATGTGAACATGGTTTGCTGGCCCTCCCGCAGATCTAGCGCACTTGTCCTCTACCCTAAAGAATTTGCTCATCCTAGCCACCATCATGTGGGCCCGGTGAACGACCTTAAACTGAATCAGGCTGAGCCTGGCACATGTTGCGGTTGAGTTTACCCTACTCAGGGCTTCCACCCATACCCCGTCCTCCATCTCCCCGCCAAGCTCCTCCTCCTATTTGAGT
Organism: Scyliorhinus torazame; assembly: GCF_047496885.1. Classification (NCBI taxonomy): domain Eukaryota; kingdom Metazoa; phylum Chordata; class Chondrichthyes; order Carcharhiniformes; family Scyliorhinidae; genus Scyliorhinus; species Scyliorhinus torazame. The sequence goes on from NC_092715.1 coordinate 198,582,206, forward strand.
TTCAGTTCCTCCGTTTGGGACTCTTCCCCCTTCATGAGCACCTTGTAAATATCCGAGACCCTACCCTCTCCTCCTTCTTCTCTGGAGACTATTCTGTCCTGGATCCCGATTGGCGGGAGGCGTGGGAAGGATGGGACCTGTCTGCGTACAAAGTCCCGCACCTGTAAGTACCTAAATTCATTTCCTCTTTCCAGCCCAGCTTTCTCCTCCAACTCCCTCAAACTTGCAAAGTTTCCCTCCAGGAACATATCGCCCACCCTCCTCACCCGCCGCCATGTTCGAAACCCTCCAGCCATGTTCCCGGGGGCGAATCGATGGTTATCACAATTTGGAGCCCAGACCGACACACCCACCTCCCCTGCAGGCTTTCTCCACTGGCCCCAAATCCACAGGGCCGCCCCCACTACCGGGCTGGTGGAGTACCTGGCCGGCACAAGCGGTAGGGTAGCAGTGACCAGGGCTTCCAAACAGGTGCCCCTGCGCGAAGCCACCTCCATCCACTCTCAGATAGACTCCGTACCCACCATCCACAACCTTATCATGGCTATGTTAGTCGCCCAGTAGTAGTTGATAAGATTCGGCAATGCCAGTCCCCCCTCGCTGCGGCTCCTTTCAAGCATCACCTTCCTCACCCGCGGGAATTTTCCCGCCCAGACAAAGCTCATGATGATTTTGCCAGTCCTTTTGAAGAAGGACCGTGGGATAAAGATCGGGAGGCACTGGAAGATGAACAGGAATCTAGAGAGGATTGTCATCTTTACCATCTGCACCCTCCCCGCAAGTGACAGCGGGAGTGCATCCCATCGCCGAAACTCCCTCCTCATTTGTTCCACCAGTCTAGTCAAATTTAATTTTGTAACCTACCCCAGTCTCGTGCCACTGTATCCCCAAGTACCAGAAACTTTCCCCAACCAGTCTAAATGGCAGCTCCTTCAGCCTATTCTCCTGGCCCATTGCCTGCACTACAAACATCTCACTCTTGGCCATATTTAAATTGTACCCTGAGAACCGGCCAAACTTCCTCAATGTTTCCAGTATATTTTCCATCCCGGCCAGTGGGTCCGACACGTACAGGAGCAGAGCTCTTAACTTATTTAACAGTCTCCTATGCGGCACCTTATCAAAGGCCTTCTGGAAATCTAAATAAATCACGTTCACTGTTTCTCCTTTGTCTAACTTGCTTGTTACCTCCTCAAAGAACTCTAACAGATTTGTCAGACACAACCTCCCTTTGACAAAGCCATGCTGACTCAGTCCTATTTTACCATGCACTTCCAAGTGCTTCGCGATATCATGGCTATACAACGCGACTCGCATTGTAGAAGGGGCCTCAGCGGGGAATGCGCGGCCAAGGCCACACATAGCCCTGAATTGTACATGCAATAGCTTGGATCGCTGGAAACACCCGGTGTAGCCAGAGATCGGGACGTCTCTGAAGCGACTCTGACCTTCCCCCAGCATGATTGCACTATGGGAGGTTCCCCAGACCACCCCCCCCAACACCCATGCAGGGTACCCCCGGCCCGATTGTGTGCGTGTAAAAAATGCAGGCTTGGCAGTGCCAATCAGGAGACCCTACCCCTGCGACCCACCTGGATCGCAACGCCTCGCGTGCTTTAATGCAATCTTGCAAGATGTTGCAAGGAGAATTCCGCCCACAATGGGCGGGATCGCTTTTTGGAAAATCTACATATTCGAGCGAGGCAATAAGCCTCACTCTAATATGCAGATTTCCAAGGAATCTGACACTTTGGGATTCAAGCCCTTCGCCTCGGAGACCTCGGGCGAGCTTCATTCGGCACTGGTTCCCATAAATGGCGGTACAGCACTCGTGGGGGTCTCCAAGGGGATCGGTGGCCCCCAGCTGCATGTCCTTTGGGCAGCGTGGTGCCCTGGCACTGCTGGTGGCACCTGGGGACTCTGGCAGTGCCACCTGGATACCACCCTGGCACTGCCAAGGTGGCACTGCCAGCTGGCAGGGGCACTGCCATGGTGCCAGGTTGGCACTGCCAAGGTGCATTTTCTGTGCATGCGCGATTGGGCCAGGGCTCCCACCATGGGTGTTGGAGGCGGGATGGGGGGGTGGGGGGGTGGAGTGGGGTCCCCCTCCCATGTTGCGTTCGGGCTGGGGAGAGGTGGATGATTTTATTTGTGAGCCCCGGAGATCGGTACGCCATTTAAAAATAGCATCCTGATCTCTCACAGCAACGTGCAGTTCTGGCAAGCAGAGGTCCCGGTGTAAAAAACTGGGCTATGTGCGGCCTTGGCCGCGCATTCCCCGTACAGGCCCCTTATTCAACACGCGGCTCAACGTACTCGCTCGGGGACTTTGTTCTTTTTTGGGAAGATCGCCCCCATATTGACCAGAATTGAATACGAACTCTGGGTTGAACCAAGGTTCTGTACACGTTTTAACATTCCTTCTTAAAAGCAAATTACTGCGGCTGCTGGAATCTGAAACGAAAGAGAAAATGCTGGAAAATCTCAGCAGGTCTGGCAGCATCTGAAGGGAGAGAAAAGGGGTAACGTTTCGAGTCCGATGACTCTTTGTCAAAATGGCTCTTTTCTCTCCCTTCAGATGCTGCCAGACCTGCTGAGATGTTCCAGCATTTTCTCTTTCGTTTAACATTCCTTCTTTGCTATTTAGTTATATTTCTTTGAAATGAACCCAGCATTTTATTTGAATTCTTTATGACCTTGTTAACCTGCACCAATTTGTGAGTCTAGACTCAAAATATCTTTTTAAATCCTCTTTAGACTTTAATTTCCCAACTTGCATGATGCCCCATTATAACTCCTACCAAAATGCATCATCTCACACGTACCTAAATTAAAGTTCATGCATCATTTATATTCATAATCTGCAAGTTTTTAAACATTTTCAGGTATTTTGTTGCAATCCACCTTAACTGTAGCCTCCAATTTAGCGCCATCCACAAATTTTGAAATCATTCTTCTGATACCAGAAACTAAATGATTTTTTAAGTGGTGAACAGTAGTCCCAGCACCAATCTCTCGATCATCACATTCCAACAACATCCCAGCTGAAATTAGCTGATCTGTATGGGTCAGCTGCTCACCCTCAGAGTCGCTGAGTTTACAAAATGTATTTTGTATCTCCAACATTGACACTGGCTGACAATAAAAAGATTTTCTTCTAATTTGAGAAACTTGGGTGAGGCGTCATTACCAACATTGAGAAATGTTAGTGGGAAGATGAGAAATCAATTCGGAGGGGTTATAAAAAAACTGCAGCTTAGAATCTAAAATGATAAAAGACAGAAGGAGCAGCCCATTTTGGCCATTGTGTCTACACTGGCTCTTTGAAAGATCCATCTAATTAGTTGCACTTTGCTGCTTTTACACCATCACCCTGTAAATCTTCTTTTCAAGTATTCATCTAGTTCCCTTTTTTTAAAGTTATTAAAATAAAGATTCCAATTAATGGGCAATTTAGCATGGTCAATCCACCCACCCTGAACATTTTTGGGTTGTGGGAGGAGAGGGGGGGGGGGGGGGGGGGGAGACCCATGCAGACACGGGTAGAATGTGCAAACTCCACATGGACAGTGACCCGGGGCAGGAATGCAGACACAGGGAGAATGTGCAAACTCCACACGGACAGTGACCCGGGGGCTGGGATCGAACTCGGGTCCTCAGCGCCATGAGACAGCAGGGCTAACCACTGCCCCACCGTGCCACCCCAACCCTTTTTAATGATACCAGTGAATCTGCTTCCACCATTCTTTCAGGAAGTGTATATCAGTTCATAACACACGCTGTGAAAAAAAACCTCATGTCTCCTTTGGTTCTTTTTCTAATTACCGTAAACCTCTGTGGATATTGACCTTCCTACCACTGGAAACAATTTCTCCTTCTTGACGTTATTAGACCCTTAATGATTTTGAACACCTATAAAATATCCCCTAAACCCTCTCTGCTCTAAGGAGACAATCCTAATTTATCTTGTCTCTTAACATATTGCCTGTACTCATTCTGTCAAAATGAATTACTTCTCTGCATTAAAATGCATCCAGCATGCGTCTACCCACTTCACCAGTCTATGTCCTCTTGAAGTTTCTCACTATTACCCTTGTTGTTTACAAGCCTGAATTTGCATCCTTGAGGTGGTCAAGGGAATTGAGAAAATTTCCGCCTGCCTTGAGAGAAGGTACATGGAAAGGCGGGTCCCTCATTGCTGGAGGCCAGTTATGGGCTGGGGTTGGGCCAACCAACCTGGTAAAAAGTTCTGGGGCAGCCACAGAGCTGCTGGGTGTGGAGGAGGATGTTTAAAAGACCTACCTTGGTGCGGTGGGACTTTTTATCAGTGGTAAAAAAAACATCAAAGCCCTCCAGACCTCACATTTCCTTCAGCCCCCAAAACACTCCCCTTGCCCCATCCGTCAAACCCCACCTACCCTGTGTCCCCTCATTCCCCCATGCCAAGCTCTGCCCTTCCATTCATCACCCTCAGGCACCTAATAATCATAATCTTAATTAGTGTCACAAGTAGGCTTACATTAACACTGCAATTACATTATTGTGAAAATCCCCTAGTCGCCACTCTCCGGCGCCTATTTGGGTGCACTGTGGGAGAATTCAGAATGCCCAATTCACCTAACAAGCATGTCTTTCTGGACTTGTGGGAGGAAACAGGAGCGCCAGGGAAAACCCAAGCAGACATGGGGAGAACGTGCATACTCCGCACAGAGAGTGACCCATGCCGGGAATCAAACCCGAGTCCCTGCCGCTGTAAAGCAACAGTGCTAACCACTGTGCTACCGTGCCACCCAACCACTGTGTTGCCGTGATGCCCAAATGCGAAGTCCTAGTACTATCATGCCCAATGACAATGATGATCTTTATCTGTGTCACAAGTTGGCTTACATTAACACTGCCATAGTGCATAACCCACCATAGTGCATAATAGTTTATATCAAAAAACTGCTTTGAAGAAATGTAATCCTTCGATGACTTTCTCCTGAAAAAAGTCTGGACAAAGCTAATAAAAGTGTCAATCATTCAGGCCCTTTCATGTTTCAAAAACTACAAAACCTTGAAACCACTAAACTTGTGTCAACAAGTTCCGGACTCTCAGCCAAGCATACATAATGAGGCTTGGCTGAGAGTCCAGAGAGCTGTCACATTACAAGAACACCTGTGCAGAAAAGGAAATATTTTTTGAATGACAGCTCAGGCTCTCTGATTTCTTCAGTCAATTTTACAAAGTTACTGGCACAGTTAAGTGGTTTCAAGGGTTTGCGGTTTTAACCATATTTTAAAACAAAGGTGTGCATTTGAAAAGATTAGTTGTCTCGCTAACTAACCCATTGGTGAAGCTAAAGTTGTCAACTCTAGTTGGACACATTCAAGGCACTGAAGAAACTCGACACCAACCAGGACAAAGCAGCCACTTGATTGGTACCCCTTTCACAAACATTCAAACCCTCCACCACCGATGAACAGTGGCGGCAGTGTGTAGCATCAACAAGATGCACCGCAGGAACTCACCAAGGCTCCTGATCGACAACCGCCACCAATTGCAGGAACCTTGGAACACCACCACCTGGAGGCTCCCCTCCAAGTCACTCAGCATCCTGACTTGGAAATATGTCGCCATTCCTTCACTGTTGCAAAATCCTGGAACTCCCTCCCTAACAGCACAATGGGTGCACATGGACTGCAGCGGTTCAAAGCAGTGGCTCTTCACCACCTTTTTGAGGGAATTTAGGGATGGGCAATAAATGCTGGCCTAGCCAGCAATGCCCACATCCTGTAAATAAAAAAATCCAGCCATTCATATGACTTCCCACCTCCAACTGCCCTGCCACACGTTCCATCTCATACACTGCAGGAAAGGATGTCCCGAAGCATGGTACATTGGTGAGACCATGCAGACGCTGCGACAACGGATGAACGGACATCGCACGACAATCGCCAGGCAAGAATATTCCCTTCCAGTCGGGGAACACTTCAGCAGTCAAGGGCATTCAGCCTCTGATCTTCAGGTAAGCGTTCTCCAAGGCGACCTTCAGGACGCACGACAACGCAAAATCGCCAAGCAGAAACTTATAGCCAAGTTCCGCACACATGAGTACGGCCTCAACCAGGACCTTGGATTCATGTTGCATTACATTCACCCCCCACCATCTGGCCTGGGCTTGTGAAATCCTACCAACTGTCCTGGCTTGAGACAATTCACACCTCGTTAACCTGTAATTATCCCTCTCTCCATTTGCTCCGTTTGGACCTGTAAAGACTTAATTACCTGCAAAGACTCACATTCAAAATATCGTCTTGCATCTTTGACTTTGTCCATATATATGTTTCTGGAACCTACCTTTTCATTCACCTGAGGAAGGGGCAGTGCTCCGAAAGCTAGTGATTCGAAACAAACCTGTGGGATTTTAACCTGGTGTTGTAACTTCTTACACGTTCCATCACCCGACCTGTCCATCCTTGTGGTGCACTGTTCTGCCATATGAATATTCATTTGGAAATGACCAAAACTCTTCATTACCTGACTGAAAGATTCTAGAATGTCGGTCAAACAACATTTCCTCGCCCTCTCCCATTACAGCTGATAAACAAAAAGTATTCCTTTTTGTTCCCGGATGCATGCACCAAAGTCCGAGCGACTAATCTCTAATTACTGGAAACTTCTGTGGACGATCCAGGTTCAACCCGAATGCCTCCTGCTGGAGGAGACACAGCCACTTATGCGCACGCGCTAACTCTCACAATGACAGGTGCCAGCTTGGTCAACAACGTGCGCACGCGCGGCCTTATTGCCCCTGTGGCGCTCGGTGCGCATGTGCACGCCGGTCGTCCAAACAGAACCCAACCGTCAGAGAGCGAGCCGTGGCGCGAGCGCAGGACTGCGCACGGCAGTGAGTACCGGGAGACGTAGGGGGATCCGTGAGGGCATCGGCAGCCCCGGGAGCGCCAAGGCTATGGCAGACACCAGGGAAGATGGGCAGACTCGGGGGGGCGATCGGCAGCACGGAAGAGATAGGGAGACCCGGGGCATCGGCAGACGTAGGGAAACCCGAGGGGGGCATGGTCAGCTCCCGGAGACATGGGGAGATCCTGGGGGCTGGGAGAAATGGGGAGCACCGAGGTTATGGGAGACATCAGGAAGATAGAGACTAACCGGCGCCCGAGGCGTGAATATGACCCAGCAATCAGGGCGGCCGGGGGCAAAAATGTAGCGAGTGGGAGAACAACCGAAGTGGAGCCGGTTAGGAATATGGGGCAGGGAGTGCCGGGTGGAAGGCGTGTCTGAAGGCATCGAGCAAAGCGGCGGAGCAACTCCAGTGATAGAGGCGGCGTAGATAGGGCGAAACATCAGTGTATACAGGTAGGCAGAGAAGGGGTGCCGCCATGGTGTGTTGGCAGGGTGGAGGGTAAGCGCTCCCCATGTAACAAATATAGACTGGTTCCAATAATTAGAAATCCAATAATTATATATATATTTTTCAACTAGAAATGTCTGGAATTTGGTTGAAGCTAACTATGACAAAAAAAAACATAGTAGCCTTTTAAAGCGGTGCTTCATGCAACGACTTGTACAGAATGTTGGTTGGCCTAATAGATTATGGGGTTCATGCACTGCTTTCTGTAAGTATTATTACTGGCTTGAATGTTACATTGCCGTGAATGTGGTTTGGAGAATGCAATATTGCGATAGCTGTAGATTGGGAAATGCAATCTGTGAGTGAGGCAGAGAGGCATCACTACCTGCAAACAATAACTTTACTTGTGCTCATTCAAGTGGGGACTGAACTCCAACGGAGTCACTCGCAGATTTCGATGCATCTTTTTTGCTTTTAAAAATAAATTTAGAGTACCCAATTATTTTTTTTTCCAATTAAGGGGCAATTGAGCGTGACCAATCCACCTAAACTGCACTTTTTTTTTTGGGTTGTGGGGGGGATACCCACGCAAACATAGGGAGAATGTGCAAACTCCACACAGACAGTGACCCAGAGCCGGGATCGAACCTGGGACCTCGGCATCGTGAGGCTGCAGCACTAACCACTGCACCACCGTGCTACCCTTTTTCGATGTATTTTAGAGGCATCTTGCTGTGTGCACCAAGAAGTCTTTTGATCTGGTACAGTGGTGCTTCTGTGCCTGAGAGACAACGATGGGTTAGAAGCAGATGATGGCAATACAAGAATAACTTGCATTTAAGACGCTTCACAGAAGTGTCACCAAAAAAAAATGACATGCAGCTGAAGAAGCTAATATTAGGAGAGGTGACTTAAGAGCTTGATCAAAAGGTAAGGTTTCAAGCAGAATTTTGAAAAGGAGAATGGAGTGGAGAGATTTCGGAAGAAATTTTCAAAGCTTTGGGCTTGGATTTTGAGGAGAGGAATTAATGCCAGCTTTGAAAGTAAGTGGACAGATCATGCAGAGTGGGAGCCTTTTGCAATGTCAGCTAGCATAGGTTGTTGATGCTTGCGAGCATGGAGTTGAGAGAGCAGAAGGTGGGTCTGCAAACAATATCCGAATGGAGGGGGCAATAGAAAAACTGTAACACGATACACTTTCATGGATATGACATGGGCAGGTTTGGTCAGACTGACTTAGAGGAGAGTGGAGAAGGAGTGGCAGCTGAAGTGATGGTCTTGCTGTTTGTGAAAAAAATATGTCCATTATCTTATGCTTGGATGAGAGAGACTGTTTGTAGTGGTGTTCACATTTCTGAATGATCCCGGAGTTGAATAGTTTTGATAAGAGAGAAAGGCCTGACCATACTTCCTAAATGTGGCCTGATAATGTTTATGATTTCCTGAGGAGATTTATCTTTCCCTATTACTGTCTCACCCTCTCATGATAGGAACAAACTTTTCCCTCAGGGATAGTCAATCCTTAGGACGTAAATGTATTTGAGAAATGAAAGTGAAACTTATGTGGTTTCCGCATTTTGTGACGCGCCTTGTTGTAGTACTTGCTACTGCATGTTTACTGTGCACATATGACTGTACTTTCCTGTCCAGCTGTCTGAGGGTGACTGGAATTTGAAACTGAAAGATAGTTTCAAGCTTATTCAGAGGAAATGCTGAAGTTGTCATGTCACATCTGGGAGGGGACGTTATTGAGGCAATCTTTTTGTACCAGTTCTTTGTGAATTTCAGCAACCAAGAAGTAAGTTTATCACTGTAACTGAGCGGAGTGAAATGGCAAGTGAGTGAAGGTATTTTTACCTTCATCTTTACATAGGTTCTGGTATCTATGAAAAGACTTTGTACACAAACATCTTTCAACCTTGACTCGTCAGGGGCTATGGGTTCAAGCTCCACATAAAGTCATGAGTGCACAATCTAGGTTAGCAGTTCAATGCATTGTCATGGGTACGGAACTTTTGAGGAATGACCGGAAACTTTGTCTTAATCTTGCTTCCTGGTAGGTGCTGACAACAAGGAGACTGGAGAAGGCGGTTTACGGGGTTATTTTGGAAGAGGAGAAGGCGCTGCTGGAAGGGATCAAAGCAAAGTGGGAGGAAGAGTTGGGAGAGGGTATGAAGGAGGGGTTCTGGTATGAGGTGCTCCGGAGGGTGAACGCCTCCACCTTGTGTGTGAGGTTGGGTCTGATACAGCTGAAGGTGGTATATAGAGCACACCTTACAAGGGCGAGGATGAGCCGGCTCTTTGAGGGGGTGGAAGATGTGTGTGAACGTTGCGGGGAGGCCCCCGTTAAACACGTTCATATGTTTTGGCCCTGTCCAAAGCTAGAGGATTACATGAAGGAGGTTTTTAGGGTAATCTCTAAAGTGGTGCACGTGACACTGGACCCGGGCCCTCGGGAGGCTATATTCGGGTGTCGGACCAGCCAGGGTTGGAAATGGATGCGGAGGCAGATGTTGTAGCCTTCGCCTCGTTGACCGCCCAAAGGCAGATCCTGTTAGGGTGGAGATCAACCTCTCCACCCTGTGCCCTGGCATGGCGGGGGGACCTGCTGGAATTCTTGACTCTTGAGAAGGTCAAATTTGAACTGGGGGGGGAAGGGTGGAGGGGTTCTGCAACTCACGGGCATTATTCATCATACACTTTCGAGAATTGGATTACATCGAACATGGGGGGAGGAGCTGGGAGGGTTGGGGGGAGAGGGACTGTATGTGATAATGGCGACCATAGGTGATTCCTGATTCCTTTTTGTGATTTGTTTATGTTAACATGCGGGCCAATGTCTGGGGTTTGGTGGGAGGATGGGATCGTTGTTATTGATATGGGAATTGACATTGCATTGGTTACTGATTATTGTTTCTTGTTGGGTGTAAATTTGGGAGAAAATGTGAAAAATGAGGAGAATAAAAATATATTTTAAAAAAAATGTCTTCCTGGCTGCTTACTGAAATTGAGCACAGAATCAGGCCATTTGGCCCACCAGCCCATGCTGATGTTGAGGCTTTCCCATCTTTTCTCATCAAAATATACCATGATAACCCATTTCCCTCCATTGTTTGCCTGGCATCTCCTTAAATGCATCTGTGCAATTCACTTCAATCCCTCACTACCATTTGTAGCTGGTTTTACATTCTCGTCACACTTTAGGTGAAAAGATTTCTTCTGAATCCATATTGGATTATCTCATACTGATTAGTTAAGAAGATTAATAAGGAGGGAAAATTAGAGCACGAGTGAAAACTAGCTAGAAATATAAAGATAGATAGCAAGAGTTTCTGCAGAGACTTAAATAAGAAGAGTTAAAGTGAGCATTGGTTCAATAGAAAGTGAGTCTGGGAAATTAATGGCAATAAGGCGATGGCAGATGAATTGAACAGACAGATACTTTGCATCAGTCTTCACTAGTGAGGATACAAGTACCATATCAGAAATCAATGTCAATCAGGAATTGGAAGGGGGAGGGAGCTCAGGAAACTTACCATCACAAGGGAAGTTGTACTTGGCAAATTGTTGAAGCTGCAGGCTGACAAATCCCTGAGTCCTGATGGGCTTCATCGTAGGGTCTTAAAAGGAGCGATTTGTGAGATAGTTGATGTGTTAATTTTCATTTCCCAAAATTCCCTGGTTTCAGGGAAGGTGCCTTTAAATTGGTAAATAGCAAATGTAACTCCTTTAATCAAAAACAGAGGGAGACAGAAAGCATTAAACTATAGATCAGTTATTAAAGATGTTTGGCAGCTGCCGATTCGGGGAAACCACAGATTTAAACCAGGGAAGTGGGACGGAAATTTTCGGAAATCGGAGGAGAAGGGGATTTGGACACTAAAAGATTTGTTTCTTGGGGGTCGATTTGCAGGATTGATGGAGCTGGGAGCGAAGTATGGACTGGAGTAGGGGGAATTGTTTAGGTATATGCAGGTTCGAGATTTTGCGAAGAAGGAGGTACAGCTTCCCGGTGGAGCCGGCCTGCACATTGCTGGAGGAGGTGCTGACGACAGGGGGACTGGAGAAGGGGGTAGTGTCAGTGGTTTACGTAGCTATTATGGAAGAGGAGAAGGCACCACTGGAATGGATCAAAGCAAAGTGGGAGGAAGAGTTGGGAGAGGGTAAGGAGGAGGGGTTCTGGTATGAGGTGCTCCGGAGAGTGAACGCCTCCACCGTGTGCGCGAGGTTGGGGCTGATACAGCTGAAGGTGGTTTATAGAGCACACCTTACAAGGGTGAGGATGAGCCGGCTCTTTCAAAGCTGGAGGAATACTGGAAGGAGGTTTTTAGGGTAATCTCTAAAGTGGCGCACCTGAAACTGGACCCGGGCCTTCAGGAGATCATATTTGGAGTGTTGGACCAGCCGGGGTTGGAAACGGGTGTGGAGGCAGATGTTGTAACCTTCACCTCGTTGATCGATCTCTCCACCCTGGCCTGGCAGGGGGACCTGCTGGAATTCGTACCTCTTGAGAAGGTTATGTTTGAACTGAGGGGAAGGATGGAGGGGTTCTACAATTCACGGGCGTTATTCAGTATGAACTTTCAAGAATGGGATAACGTCGAACATTAGGGGGTTGGGGGGAGGGTGACTATGGGTGATTCCCGATTCCTTTTTGTTATTTGTTTATGTTAACAAGCGGGCTGCTGTTTGGGGGTTTGGTGGGATTGTTGTTGTACCCAACAAAGTCCAAAGAAGTGCAGGGTCGGTGGATTGGCCATGATAAATTGCCCTTAGTGTCCAAAATTGCCCTTGGTGTTCGGTGGAGGTGTTGAGTTTGGGTAGGGTGCTCTTTCCAAGAGCCGGAGCAGACTCAGGGGGCCGAATGGCCTCCTTCTGCACTGTAAATTCAATGATAATCTATGATTAATCTAGGACAAAGGTTCGGCACAACATCGTGGGCCGAAGGGCCTGTTCTGTGCTGTATTTTCTATGTTCTATGTTGTTGTTGATATGGGGATTGACATTGTACTCGTTACTGATTATTGTTTATTATTGGGTGTAAATGTGAAAAAGGAGAATAAAAATATATTTTTAAAAAAATGATGTTTGGCAGGGTACTTGGAAATATCAAAGGCAATCAGGCAGAGTCAAGATGGTTTTGTGAAGTGGGAAATCATGTTAAACAATTCTTTGAAGGAGTCACGTGGGGGTTGCACAGTGGTTAGTGGCACAGTGGTTAGCACTGCTGCCTCACAGTGGTAGGGACCCGGGTTCAATTCCAGCCTTGGATCACTGTCTGTGTGGAGTTTGCACTTTCACCCCGTGTCTGCGTGGGTTTCCTCCTGGTGCTCCGGTTTCCTCCCACAGACTAAAGATATGCAGAGAAAATGCTGGAAAATCTCAGTAGGTCTGGCAGCATCTGTAGGGAGAGAAAAGAGCTAACGTTTCGAGTCCGATGACTCTTTGTCAAAGCTAACAGACAGAGAAAGTGGGAAATATTTATCCTGTGGAGTGAGAATGAAAGATGATGTCTGCACTGACCCTCTGAAAGAGCACCTAGGCCCACTCTCGCCCCCCCTACCCAAGTAACCCCCCGAATCTGCATATCTTTGGACTGTGGGCAGAAGCCTCCTGATCCTCTGACTCTGAAGCAGAGTGCTGCGGTCTCTGGGACTCTTACCTGCCCAGACAAACGACAATATAAATTTGTTGACTGTAATAAAAAATGCTTTGGCTAAACAATTGGGCATAGATTGAAATAAGAATAAAAACCTAGGGAGCACATTCATTTTGACAGTTTGGATCCTGCCCACTAGCATCAGGGAGAGATTATTCCACCTCTAAGTTTGTTTTGATCTTGCTGATGAGGCTTGAAAAGTTCAGTTTGTGGAATAAGGCCCAGTAATGGGCCACGCGGATCACCAGATATCGGAAATTAGAGGGTGACAAGCGAAACGGCGGTGAACCAAGCTGAGCCCCTCTGGCTGTTGAGTTCACTGGAAAACACTATCTTTTACTGACATTTAATTTATAGACTGAGAATGTGCCAAATCTCGTGAGTATCCTCGTAACGTTTTCTGTTGAGGAGACCGGATCCATAATATATGAAAGTAGGTCATCTGCGTATCGTGAGATCCAGTGCTCCTCTCCCTCCCAATGTATTCCCCTCAATCCCATCTGACGACCTCAACGCTATCGCCTGAGGTTCCATGGCCATCGTGACGAGCAATGGAGAAAGTGGGCAACCCTGTCTAGTACCCCTGCCGCGTGGAAGTATTCAAAGGAGGTCATATTTGTATGAATGTTAGCTTTCGGGGAATTGTACATCAAACAAACCCAGGAGGAGAATTTGGGGCCAAAATCGACCAAGATCCCAAGAAAGTAGTTCCTCTCCACCTTATCAAATGCTTTTTCTGCATCCAAAGATACTTCAGGTTCCCAAGCAGATGAGGGAGATTGGATGATGTTCAAGAGATGTCGGACATTGGCCGCTAACTATCTACCTTTGATAAAGTCTGTCTCAACCTCCAATATGATATTTGGAAGGCATGGCTCCATCCGAGTTGCCAGGATGTTCGCCAGTATCTTAACATCAGTGTTAAGTAGTGAAATGGGTCGGTAAGACTCACAGACCAGTGGGTCCTTGCCCTCTTTCTCGCAGCACAGAGATTGTGGCTTGGGCCAGGGTTGGGGGTAGCGGTCCCCTAGATAGTGAATCATTGAGCATGTCCAAAATTAAAGGTATTAGTAGCTCTGAAACCCTCTTATAAAATTTGCGTGGAAAACCATCAGGACGGGGGCTGTGCCAGATTGCAGCTGACTGATACATTTCTGTATTCCCTCTGGGCTTAAGGGGGATTCCATTTCCCGTTTCCTGCCTTCCTCAATGGTTGGGATGTGTAAACTATCGAGAAACCTCATTATCACCACATTTCTAATCCGCTCTCCCACCCTGTGCCGCCCGGGAAGCCACCTGAGCCACAGTGCATTTTGGCTTCTGCCCTGCAGTCTTTCTCCTTCTTGCAGGTAGCAAGTATCTTTTGGACATGTATGTGAGCCTTCCTCCTCAACCTCCCAAAGACTTGCTTCCCAGTTCCCCAACAGTCACAAACCCCCGTCCCTGAACCTTGGCTTTTTTTCCTAGGATATAACCATATTCTGGATAAAGCTGCCCAGAAAATCCACCTTTGGACACCTTTACTGTCCAAATCTTGTGAGCTCACACTTCAGCTCAGGGACATTTAGCCAGAGAGATTTGAAATGGAGATATCTCCTGCAGTTGTGTTTACTCAGGTTGCTTTCACCATCCACAAAGTTTAGTGTTTCAGACACACAACCTGCTTTGCCATATTTGAGGTTAGCTTTATTTAATTTATTAAAGTCTTTATTTGTAGTGATATCAAGCAGTTTAATTAGTTATGCTTGAGGTTTAATAAATACAGTACAGGTATACTTTCTGGTCCTTATTTAAACCACTACTCTTGTTTAGAGAAAAACAGAAACCGTAAAACTCATTAACCAAACACCTGTCTACTTAACTAATGAATATCTCTGGTCTGAAGGGCTCAGTTCTTGCTGTCTGTTTCTCCCTCTCCCAAACCACTCATTCTGTTAAAGTTCAGAACAGTACCATGTCCCTCACTGCGCAAGAAACCCCTCACTCAACCAAATTGCCGAAGTAAGTAGTTCCCTGTCGCAGCACTATTGGATGAGCTGGATTTTGCACGACTTCATTGTGCATCAAAACCTCCTAATTGTGTGTCATCTCAGTCCCCTGTTTGATCCCTGAACTGTGCTTCATACCTTCCAGCCGGTTATAATCAAGACCTAACCCATCCCTTCCATACTCATCACGACCACGACCCTCATCCAGTTCCAAGCTTGACTAATCTAACACTCTCATTGCTGGTCTTCAAAGCTCAAGCACTTCATAAACTTCCGACATACCTTGAATTCTACTAGTTGCGTCTGTTTATCCTGTGCTAATTTCTACTTGCTTATAATCTGTCAACAGTGTCCTTTACAGGCTTCTGAGCCAGTTCCCTCATGACCTTGCACCACTTTCTACAAATTTCTCCAGTCCTGTTTCTCACCTCTCATCCTCTGGTCCTGCAGCTCCGACTTCTTTTGTGGTCAAGCATTCAGTCTTCATGCTGTGACACCCCGATACCCTGGAGCTCCTCCAAACCTACCTTTCAAATGCAAGTTACATCACCCCCCTTAATCTTGCTGTCTGACCTCTTTTTCTTTTTTGAAAAGTCGATTTGAGGAATTTTACTATGTTAATGTTGTAGAAAGTCAATTTTTAAATGGAACTTTATTTCACTCAAGTTCTTCGTTCATACTCAAGCCAGGTTTCTTTTTATAGATTGCTCAGAAATAAGTTTGAAATAATCCTGGAGCACTCATTGGGTTAGTTTCATTTAAACATTTCTTTTCACACTGCAATTTGGTGTCAGTTTGAAGGCTGCATAACTCCAGTGGTGATGATAAATCCTTCACCACCATAATTGAAGTATAAATGTGCCCGAAATGCAGATTTTCTGTTTCATAAAATTTAAGGATTGACCTTTATACAATATAATTGCATTCCGTTGTGGAACTGTCTACCAAGTTAGTTTAGTTTAAGTTCCTCGGGCTGTCTAATTTAATTCCACCATTCTTTGAGACGAATGACTTCATTTCTGGAATAAAATTCTTTAGGAAATTATTCTGTGATCTTCCGGATGACTGACACAAACTTGTTTTCATGTGGCAGATTTTACAGCACCATAACGAGTGACACAGTGAGGGAACAAGGTTAAATGCGCATCTTTTTGCAAGTTTTATTTTGTGACTTAATTTCTGGCTTATAGATCTTTCCTGATAACTAATATCCTACCAACTGAAATAAAGTTAGGAACAGAACTACCCAGAGGGTTGAAGAAGGTAGGTTCCAGAGGTTACATTATTAAAGCAAAGTTCCAAGTGCACAGGTCACCCTAAAGCTGAATTTACTGGATTCCAAAATTTTTGATCCCTGAGTGGGACCTCTGGACTTCGCAGCACAGCAAGTGTTTTTCATGGGATACAACCAAAAGAAATCCTAATGAACCTTGACCACAAAAACATGTAAGTTATTAACATCTAACCATAAAAGAGATTATATATAAATTGCCCACTCAAACTCTGTGTTGCACTCTTGTATACATCAGTGGCTGAACTTCAAGTATGATCATAAGATAGGTACCACCCATTTTAGCATCCATCTGAAATAAAGTAAAACTCACATCTGCTCACCTGCTACTCCTCTAGAATATGCCATGTAGCTCTCCACTGAATGTGTCTAAGTGGAAGACTATCCCAAGCATTGACCACTCCCTTTTTAGTTGCTTTTGACATCACTTGTAAAGTCTATCATCAGTTTTCCTTGACCTGTACCACCTTGTTCTTGTATCTTGTTACATGTTGAAACACTTTTGACAGCTTTTAGCAAATGATTGCTGATAGCTGATGCTATAGCTCCTAAAGGTAGCATCAGCTCTAAGTTTGTGCAACTTCAATATACTTGTATGTAGGATAGAGAAACCAGCCTTTTAGGCTTATCTTTATTCTTAGAATGATATTCATTCTCTGCACTGCAGTTCCTCCAGTAGGCCTTGCAAGGTTTCTGAGTGTTTGGGGGAAGGGGCAGGATTAGCTTTAAGTGATTAATTTTCTTTCCATTTCATATCTGAACAAACAATTACAGTAGCATAGACTCTGGGGCTTACTTGGAAATGGTGGTACTGATGAACACCTTGGAAGCTGCTCTGTGTGGTCAATGTGAAAACTTGTTAAGCTTCTCCTTTGCACAGAGGATACATATTCAAAGAATGAAGCCCCTGAGTATTTTAATATTGTTGATTTACTGTTATGAGTTAAAATACTGCATATGCACAATCCCAAAATTAATTTGCAGCACAGTTAGAGACTTTCTAATGAACTGTTAAACCAAGGCTATGTTTACCTGCTCATATAGTACTATTTAAAAACTAGCAAGGTAATTCGACCTTGCGGTGAATATTTTATTTTTCTATCCACACAACTAAAACAGTTTACCCAGTCATCCACCTCCTTTTTCTTTCTTGGACCGATTAGTGTTAAGATGGCTCCTGTGCTAGCAGCACCACCCCTGCTCCTGGCCACAACCTCAGCTGCAAGTTCAAGTTAGTTTACCTGTGCAGATTGCCCATCTTTAAAAACTTGTTGTTCTGTGCTTTTATTGTCCTCTTTGAAACAGCTGGTAGCCTAATTAATTTAACTTCACATATTCCTGGATTCTTTTGTGATCAGGATTTCACTGCAGCCATGGTAGTCTGCTGTACAACTCAGTCACTACGCGTTTTCAGATAACTTGCTCCAGCGTACAGTACCTATTTCCTACCTGCTGCTACTATCTACTAAACCTCTGACTTTCCTTCAATGTTCTGCTGTTCTTCAGTTTTGCTTTACTGCATTGAATCCTGGAGTTGAATCAACGTTCTCCTGGACCAAAGTCCATTTTGTGATTTTTGCCATCTACAGTGACATCCAATGTTGTGGTTGTGGTAATATGCCTGTAGATAATATTACATGTACTCAGCAGTGTGACCTCCCACCAGTAGGTGGCATCAGACATCAGTCAGGTGACATTCGGCTACTAGCAGAAGATTGTACGGCATACACTAGGACAGTCGCACATAAGGGTAGTTCCAGTCTAATGCAGTGTTTTTCAAACATTTTCCCGGGGACCCATTTTGACCAACTGGCCGACCCACGCGAGTTGACCTTCATGACCCATGCAGGCCGACCCACGCAGGCCGACGTTCGCGACCCACGCGGGCCGGCGTTCGCGACCCACGCGGGCCGACGTTCGCGACCCACGCGGGCCGACGTTCGCGACCCACGCGGGCCGACGTTCGCGACCCACGCGGGCCGACGTTCGCGACCCACGCGGGCCGACGTTCGCGCCCCTCGCCGGCCGACGTTCGCGCCCCTCGCCGGCCGACGTTCGCGCCCCTCGCCGGCCGACGTTCGCGCCCCTCGCCGGCCGACCTTCGCGCCCCTCGCCGGCCGACCTTCGCGCCCCTCGCCGGCCGACCTTCGCGCCCCTCGCCGGCCGACCTTCGCGCCCCTCGCCGGCCGACCTTCGCGCCCCTCGCCGGCCGACCTTCGCGCCCCTCGCCAGCCGACCTTCGCGCCCCACACCGGCCGACCTTGCGACCCACCATTTTCTCTTGCCTTTAATGCGAGAGGTGAGTCTGCTTGGCCCTCATTTACTTGTTAGCTACTGACAAAATGGAGGAATCGCGGCCAAAGCACGTGACGTCTAAGTTCAGGGGGGGGTGTGACCTGCTCTCTGCCTCCCTTCAGGCAGGAAGATTACATTGAATTAAAAAAAAATCTTCTCCTGCATCTCCGATTGCGCAAATTCACGCACAACAGCCGAAGCAGCTGGCTTTTAACAATGCCGGCTGCATACGGCATTCAAAATGACGGCCACGACCATATAAAAAAAATGCGGGCGCATCGGTTATAAAAATGGGTCCCCGGAAAAATTGGTTTCAGATTCTTAGTGATGCCACCACTGCCAGGCTCGTTGTGAATCTGGCCAGAGCGAACGGGAGACGGGCAAATGAGGATCTCGGCAGAAATGTCATTTTAATCATCTGCACTCTACCCGCCAAGGAGGGTGGCAGGGCATTCCATCTCTTCAAGTCTCCTTTCACCCCCTCTACCAGACTGGCTAAGTTCATGAGCCACTTGAATCTCTACGTATCTAAACTTAGTCTTAGCCAGCTTAAACAGTAGCGTTCCCAAACCTTCCCCCTTCCCAGGGGGTTTACCAGGAAAATTTCACTCTTGCTCACATTCAGTTTGTACCCCGAGAAGGATTAAAACTCCCTCAGCAGCTCCATTAACTTTACCACACTAGATGTAGGGTCAGAAATGTACAACAACAGATCATCTGCATAAAGGGACACCTTATAATCTTTGCCCCCCTCACTCAATACCTCTCCACTCATTCAACGTAAACGCAATGGCCAAAGGTTCGATTGCCAGTGTGACCAACAAGTGGGACAACGGGCATTCCTGTCTTGTGCCCCTGCACAGCTGGAAATACCCTAAGCTCACCATGTTAGTCCGGACTCTTGCTTCGGGAGCACTATAAAACAGTCTCATTCACGAGATATGTGTTGGCCCAAATCGTCCCAGAAACCTGAAGAGGTATCTCCACTCCACCTGATCAAAAGCCTTCTCTGCAGGAGATGATTACTTCAGGTACTTTCCTCATGGATGGGGACATACCACATTCAAAAGTCATCTGACATAGGCTGACAACTGTCGGTTCTTGGGCGACACGGTAGCACAGTGGTTGGCACTGTTGCTTCACAGCTCCAGGGTCCCAGGTTCGAATCCTGGCTTGGGTCACTGTCTGTGCGGAGTCTGCACGTTCTCCCTGTGTCTGCGTGGGTTTCCTCCGGATGCTCCGGTTTCTTCCCACAGTGCAAAGACGTGCAGGTTAGGTGGCTTGGCCATGCTAAATTGCCCTTGGTGTGCAAAAAGGTTACCCTCAATGACTGAGAGGAATTGAACATCCCCAATAAATGCGGCGCCAGTAATGCTGCAAACTGCTTGTAAATTTCCACCGGGAAAGCATCCGGCACTGGTGGCTTTCCCAATTGCATGGAACTTGTACAGTGCATAACATCCTCCAGCACCAATAACCCCGGCTCCTTCACCTTCTCCACCTCTGGGACGTCCAACCCGTCCAAACACTGTTCTATCTACGAGTCCTGCTCCCTCCACCGGGGACTCAGAATTATCTTGTCCGAAGCAGTAGCCAGCCTGCCCCCTCGTCCTTAACTTGGGCTACCCCCGGTGCGGCCACCTGTCTCCCCAGCTGATGAGCCAATAGATGACTGGCATTATCACCATACCCATAAAATGCCCCTCGTGAGTGACAAGTTGGTTCACCACCTTCCCAGTCGATACCAATTCAAATTCCATTTGTAATCTCTTTCTCTGCTAGTAGTTATGTTGTTGGGGTTGTGGAATACTGCCGATCCATTTCCAGAATTGAATCATCCAACCTCTGCCCGTCCACCCTCTCAACCTTGTCCCAGGACTAAATCGCTGTCTTTGAAAGCAAAAAGGCAGGCCAGCAGCACGGTTCAATTCCCGTACCAGCCTCCCTGAACAGGCGCCGGAATGTGGCGACTAGGGGCTTTTCACAGTAACGTCATTTGAAGCCTACTTGTGACAATAAGCAATTTTCAGTTCATTTCATTTCTGTGGGCCTTGTATGAGATGTCCCCCCCCCCCCCCCCCCCCCACAGAACTGATGAGTCATGGTCATGGATGGCTGCCAATACCTTCTTAATAAAGTCTACGTCATCCCAATTTGGAGCATATATGTTTACGAAAACAGCCAGAGCACCCACCAAAACCCCACTTGCCATCACATATCGGCCCCCAGGATCTGGCAAAATACTGGCTGTTGTAAAACCCATCCAACTGTTAAACAAAGTCACTACCCGCCTCGATCCCACATCAAAATTTGAATGGAATGCCTGCCACTACCATCCCTTCCTTAGCCTCGTCTGATCCCTAACCCTCAAACTTGTCTCCTGCAAGATTACATCGGCTTTCAAGCTCTTCCAAGTGAGCAAACGCCTGGCATCTTTTAACTGGCCCATGGAACCTTAACCTTCCATGTGACCATCCTGATGGGGGGGGGGGGGTCTCCAAAACCCCCTCTATTGAGATCTGCCATATCCACCTCCAGAGGAGATGCAGCTGTAACCGGGCCTGCCTCGGTTCCAGGTCCACCGAAAATGGCCACCGTCACCGCCCTCGCCCAAATCCATCATCAAAAAAATCCTGTCTCACCACTATTCTACCCTCCTGCCCTCTCCATCTCTCTTCCCTCAAACCCCCCAATCACGATTAGTCAGCCAACCCACCCAACTCCAAAAAACACCCTTCTCCACCACCCCCCCCTGCCCCAAACCAAGAAAATGCAGCCAACGTAGCCCCCCAAGCCGTAGCTCCCTCCCTCACATTGCTCCTGTTAACTAGCATAACTGGTGACCCGCCACTTGGAAACCAAAGAAAATAATCCAACGAGAAAAAACCCAAACAATCCCGTACCCCACTCTAAAATGATCGTACCGGGAAAAAGAACCCGTACCCATCCCCGCCCCACGACGAGACAAACTAACCCAGACTCGCATGGGAAAGAAACATGGAACCCAGAATAACAAAAAAAACCAAACCTGGTAAGAAACAGACACATGAATATGTAAACATTCAAAAGCTCCTTAACTTCTCACAAGCACAATCCGTTTTCCTCACAAAGTCATTCACCTCCTACCGAATTTTGAAATAATGGTCTCTGTCCTTAAACGTGAGCCACAGTTTCATCGGGTACAGCATTCCAAATTGTTCTTTGCTCTTGAAGAGTGCCATCTCGACTTTGTTAAACCCAGCTCAACGTTTAGCCTGGTCAGCTCTCAACAGTGGTTAAGAGGCTGGACCAGATGCCATAATTTTTTTAATGTTTCGTTGCATTGCGGAAAGATTGATTCATTCCAGGATAATATAAGCAATACGACTTGGTTATTTTATAAACAAACTTTATTAAAACAAAAGAAAAGAACACAATTTGTAAACCGTTATTTCAATTCTTAGCCGAATAGATTGCATGCAGTTCCTTTACCATAACACATTAGTTCCCATTACACAGCACGTCCAATAAACATACAGCTTTCATTCCACTTACACATTCAGGCAAAGATGACACTTGTATTTACGAAGCAATTCTCTGCTGTAAGTTAAGTTCCTTTCGAACCCTTTTCGAAAGTTTGTGTCTGGAACAGCTTCCTTCATGACCTCTCTGGGTGATCTCCACAGCCTTCTGCTGTAACTGTTCAAAAAAGCATTTATTCCTCTCTCTCTCCCTCTCTGAGCTTTGCCCACCCCCTCAAACAAAGGATCTCCCCTGAGGTGGCCAGACTTAAATCCCTTACCGTGATATTGCCTGATTGTTCACTCCCATTTATACAAAAGAACAGAGCTATGCCATTCATATGCAGCTTACCTTCTATTGACTGACAAATAGGTCATCAGACTCTGTGATGGGCTCATGGTTGGTCAAACAAAGTTGTCCCAAATGCAATGGAGTTTGAGTGGATCATCCTGGCTCGGCGGGGGCATTCTGTGTATTCCAACTAACAAGGTTAAGTCTGAATGGGACCAGGTAGCTCAGGTGAGAGTATATCCCTCTGACTCTGCTGCTAGCAGCCTTTTCCTTATTGAAACCCTAAATTGCGTGCTCCATCTTGGACCACATTTCTGGACCCAAGTTCCTAACATCTCCCTATCATGACAGCCCTGATATCCTGATAATTGTTTTATTGGCATTTTCCAATTTTCACAGTTTGATAATTTGACATATAAAGCACATATTTACAGAGTATGATGTTTTTTATGTTCTCCACCTGTGTTGCCCCTTTCAGTGACCTGTGGACCTGTACTCTTAGATCTCTCTGACTTTCAATACTCTTGAGGGTTCTACCATTCACTGTATATTCCCTACCTGCATTAGACCTTCCAAAATGCATGACCTCACATTTGTCCGGATTAAACTCCATCTGCCATCTCTCCGCCCAAGCCTCCAAACAATCTAAATCCTGCTGTATCCTCTGACAGTCCTCATCGCTATCCGCAATTCCACTAACCTTTGTGTCGCCTGCAAACTTATTAATCAGACCAGTTACATTTTCCTCCAAATCATTTATATATACTACAAACAGCAAAGGTCCCAGCACTGATCCCTGCGGAACACCACTGGTCACAGCCCTCCAATTAGAAAAGCATCCTTCCATTGCTACTCTCTGCCTTCTATGACCTAGCCAGTTCTGTATCCACCTTGCCAGCTCACCCCTGATCCCGTGTGACTTCACCTTTTGTACTAGTCTACCATGAGGGACCTTGTCAAAGGCCTTACTGAGGTCCATAGAGACAACATCCACTGCCCTACCTGCATCAATCATCTTTGTGACCTCCTCGAAAAACTCTATCAAGTTAGTGAGACACGCCCTCCCCTTCACAAAACCATGCTGCCTCTCGCTAATACGTCCATTTGCTTCCAAATGGTTAGCAGCATGGTTGGGTGACCTGTATGACTTCCTGCAGTTAGAGAAGATAAAGTATGAGTTAAGGGGCTCAGCAGGGGGGGGGTTGAGAAAAGGTGGGGGATGTTTGTGACCATGTTTGAGGAGCTGTCCGTCATGTTTTAATTAATTAATGCATGATTCAGGGAAGTGGGAGGCAAATATTTTGAAACCAATGGGATGAGCAAGTTTTACACTATGTAAAAAATTATCAGAATTCAAATAATTTTTAAATTAAAATTATTTTGTGTAAATGTTTGTAGAACATTCCCCTTGCGACTCTAAAAGCATATGCTGAAGCTTTGAAGGATAATACGTATGTGAAGAAGTTCAGTATAGTAGGAACCTGAAGTAATGATCCCATTGCTGTTGTAAGTATTGCATGTTGGATTGGCATACCATGGTAATTAGTACTAAAAGTTGAGGATTAATTACGTTTTTTGAAAATGTGCATTTTTGCGTCTAGAATATACCGGTGTGGGCAGCACGGTGGTGCTGTGGTTAGCACTGCTGCCTACGGCACGGAGGCCGGGTTCGATCCCGGCCCCCGGACACTGTCCGTGTGGAGTTTGCACATTCTCCCCGTGTCTGCGTGGGTTTCACCCCCACAACCCAAAAATGTGCAGGTTAAATGGATTGGCCACACTAAATTGCCCCTTAATTGGAAATAAATAATTGAGTACTCTAAATTTATTTTTAAAAAATAGAATATACCAGTGTGAATTTTTCTTGCTCGTCAAACATTAGATTGTAATATGATCCCAAATTGCAGGGAGAGGGTGACATATTTAATACTGATGAAGACTGACAATTAAGCACATAATGACATTAAAACACTTGCCAGATCAGACATGTAAATAGAAAGTAAATTCCAATATCGATAAGTGTGAGATGATGCAGTTTGTTAGGAGGATTGGACTGGATTTGATTTGTTGTCACATAATAAGGTGGCCAACTCCTCCTTGAAAATTGAGTGTCTAAATTGGGTAGAGGGGCACAGGGACCTCGTGAGGCAGATTCACAAACTATTAAAACAAGGCAGAGCTATAAAAATTACAAACAAAGCACTGGGGTTCATTTCTTGAGGAATAGAATTCAAAAGCAGAAAGGCTGTGTTAAATTTATATTGGACCTTGGGCCATGCCTAAGAGGACTGTGCTCAGTTTCGATCTTCACATTACAAAAGACTGTAGAGGCACTAGAGAAGGAACAAAAAATATTTACAAGAATGATACCATAATCTGAAGGGTTTTACTTATCAGGAAAGACTGAGGAGGCCGGGGCTCTGAGATCATTAAAATTATGAAGGGGTTTGATAGGGTAGAGGTAAGAGAGGTTTCCACTATGGAATGTGCCACCATATGGGATAGTTGAGATGAATAGTATAGGTGCTTTTAAGAGGAAGCAATATAAATACATGAGGGAGGGAGGAATAGAAAGAAATGATGATGGAGTGAGTTGAAGTAAGGTGGGAGGAACCTCATGCAGAATATGAAAAATATAGGCCAATTGAGACGATGGCCTGTTTCAGTACTATTAAAGCTTTATGTAACACTGTAATTTGCGGTTCTATATTGCTTGCTCTTTGGTTCAAATATCACAATCACATGAAGACTTAAATCTCACATGAAAGTGTAACACTGCACCTGAAAAATGTGCGTGCGAGATCAAGTTAAATTTTTAAGACTGATAGATTTTTGCTTTGTTAAGCTGTCAATGGTAAATCAGTTTGAGATGCAGATCAGCTATGCTCTAATTAAATGACAGAGTAGAGTTGAGGAGCTGAATAATCTATTCCTTTTGTATTGCTGCTATTTGTTGAGACACTTATTGCTTGTTTTGTTATGGGACAGTGCCATGAAAGTTTAAAGGCTTTAATATAATATAATCTTTATTAGTGTGATAAGTAGGCTTAGGGAGGGGGGGGGGGGGGTAAAGGACCTATTTTTGGAGGGTCAATTTGCTGACTCGGAGCTGAGGGAGAAACAAATCTTGGTGGGTGGATATGTTTCGGCACTTTCAGGTGCATGACCTGATATTTCTCGTTCGTATTTACTGTTGAGAAAGGCACGAATGTTAGGGAAATTGGGGAAATAAAAAGATATGTCTTGAGGAGTGTACATATTACAGAGAAGGAGGTGCTGGAGGCATTAAAGCCCATCAAGATAGATAAATCCCCGGGAACTGATGAAATGTATCCCAGGATGTTGTGGGAGGCAAGGGAGGAAATTGTCGGTCCCCTAGCTGAGATATTTGAATCATTGACAGCCACAGGAGAGGTGCCTGAACTGGAGGGTAGCAAAATTGCCCTTGTTTAAGAAGGGCTGTAGTGATAAGCCTGGGAACTACAGACCCAGTTAGCCTTACTTATGTAGTGGGTAAATTGTTAGAAGGTAATCTGAGGGACAGGATCTACAGGCATTTAGACAAGCAAGGGCTAATTAGGGACAGGCAGCATGGCTTTGTAAGGAGAAAGTCAATTTTCACGAATTTGATTGAGTTTTTTGAAGAGGTAACCGAGAAGGTAGGTGAGGGCAGAGCAGTCAACATTGTCTACATGGACCTTAGCAAGGCCTTTGACAAGGTACCCCATGGTAAGTTGTTGCAAAAGGTTAAATCTCACGGAATCCAGGGTGAGGTAGCCAATTGATACAAAATTGACTTGGCAACTGAAGCCAAAGGGTAGTTGTGGAGGGTTGTTTTTCAAAGTGGAGGCCTGTGACCAGCGGTGTGCCTCAGGGATCAGTGCTGTGTCCATTGTTATTTGTTATATATAAATGATTTGGATGAGAATGTGGGAGGCATGGTTCGTAAGTTTGTCGATGACCCCAAGATTGGTGGCATAGTGGATAGTGAAGAAGGTTATATAAGATTGCAACTGGATCTTGACCAATTGGGCCAGTGGGCCAATGAATGGCAGATGGAGTTTAATTTGGATAAATGTGAGATGATGCATTTTGGGAGATCAAATCAGAGCAGGACCTACTCAGTTAATGATAAGGAGTTGGGGAGAGTTACAGAACAGAGATCAAGGAGTACAGGTTCATAGCTCCTTGAAGGTGGAGTCGCAGGTGAATAGGATGGTGAAGAAGGCATTCAGCATGCTAGGTTTTATTGGTCAGAATATTGAACACAGGAGTTGGGACGTCTTGTTGAGGTTGTACAAGACATTGGTAAGACCACACATGGAATACTGTGTTCAGTTCTGGTCACCCTTTTATAGGAAGGATATTGTTAAACTAGAAAGAGTGCAGAAGAGATTTGCGAGCATGCTACTAGAACTTGATGGTCTGTGTTATAAGGAGAGGCTGGATAGGCTGGTACTTTTTTCCCTGGAGCGTAGGAGGCTTACGGGTGATCTTATCGAGGTCTATAAAATAATGAGGAGCGTAGATAAGGTAGATAGTCAACATCTTTTCTCAAAGGTGGAGGAGTCTAGAACTAGAGAGCATAGGTTTATGGTGAGAGGGGAGATATACAAAAGAGACCAGAGGGGAAATGTTTTCACACCGAGCGTGGTGAGCATCTGGAACGGGCTGCCAGAGGCAGTGGTAGAGGCGGGTACAAATTTTTCTTTTTAAAAAGCAGTTAGACAGTTACATGGTCAGGGTGGGTATAGAGGGATATGGGCTAAATGCAGGCAAGTGGGACTAGCTTAGTGATAGAAATTGGGCGGCATGGACAAGCTGGGCTGTAGGGCCTGTTTCCATGCTGTAAACATCTGTGACTGGGTCTGGCGAGCTTTTCTGATGTTCCCGCCATCCACCTTGCTGGAACCCATTCTCCCCTATGCGGGGTCAGGAGAGGGTGGTGCGTCCGGGTTGTGTTGTCGAACCATGGGGAAGAGCAGGTGGAGGAGATGGGTTCCATTTTGGAGGAGGTGTGGAGTGAGTCTCTCCTCGGTGTCAATGCTACGTCATCCTCTGTGAGACTAAATTTGATACAGCTCAAGGTGGTGTTCGGGGCACGTCCCACCAAGGCCAGAATGAGTCGGTTTTTTGATGGGTTTAAAGATAGGTGCGAGCGGTGCTCGAGAGGGCCTGCAAATCATGCACAGACACTATGTCTTGACCCAAATTGGTGGGTTTTGGGAGGTCTTTTTTCAACACCATATCAGCAGTTTTAAATGTGGATTTGGAGCCCTCCCCATTAGTAGCGACATTTGGGGTGTTAGACCAGCTGGAATTGAGGACTGGGGTGATGACGGATGCTCTGGCCTTTGCCTCATTGTTGGCTCGGTGACGGATTCTGCTGAGTTGGAGGCAGGCGATATCTCCCAGTGCCACAGCGTTTTAATATGTTGGTTTAGGTTGTCGATACATGTGTTATTGTTTGATTGTTGTTTATGTTACAAATGTAATAAAAAGGTTTTCCAAAGAAAGCGTAGTTCAAATTCATCTTCAGTTCACAAAGGATCTATATGAAGCAAGTTGTTGTTATAAACTAAGGCATTATTTTTTGAAGTATTTGATTTGTACGCTGTTAATTGATGTTTTACATGTGTAACTTTTATGGTTTTTAAGGTAAAAAATGACAGAAGCGGAGAAGGATCTGGTGGCTAAGATGTTGCGAGCAGTCCTGCAGTCCAGTAAAGATGGTGTGGCTTTCGCAAGGCTGCAGGGAGAGTATAAACAACTGACAGGTGAAATAATCCCTCATAAACAGCTTGGATTTCCAACACTTCAGAACTACTTGGAAAGCATTCCTTCAGTTGTGAAGTTTGGAGTTAATAAAAATGGCGAGGTAAGACATTGACCAAAGATTCATTCTTTCCTCTTGGGTACAATTCCTTACCCCCACATCCTCCGCTCAGGAATTGAACCTGTCGGTTTCCTGGCAATTGCAATGTGGTGCCACAATGTATCCAACAGACCAATGAGAATTAAAAAAAAAACATTTTATTAATGTATTTGTAATTTTATAATATCAATAACAACAACAGAAAAGAAAGCGAATCCAAATATAAATGTAGTACATACATCATTTCCATCCCTAACAAATCCCTCCTATCCTTAACAGAAAATAGCATAACTTCCCCCCCCCCCCCCCCCTTTAGATTTTTGCCTCTGCTGACAGTTAATTTTCCCCAAAGAGGTCGACAAATGGCTGCCACCTCAAACACAAACCCTAGTGTTGACCCTCTTAGGACGAACTTGATTTCCTCAAGACTGAGAAACCCAGCCATGTCGCTAACCCAGGTCTCCGATTTTGGGGGCCTCGAGTCCCTCCACGCTGACAATATCCGTCTCTGGGCTACCAGGGAGGCAAAGGCAAGACGTCAGCCTCTCTCACCCCCTGGACTCCCAGATCTTCCAACACTCCAAAAATCGCCACCTCTACACTCGGCACCACCCGTGTTTTTAATACCGTGGACATGACAGCTGCAAAACCCTGCCAGAATCCCCTAAGCTTTGGGCATGCCCAAAACATATGGACATGATTTGCTCTCTCTCTCTCTCTCTCTTCTCCTCCTCCTCCTCCTCCTCTTCTCCCCCCCCCCCCCCCCCCCCGTGGGCCCGGTGAACTACCTTAAATCTTAAGCCAGGCACATGATGAGGATGTGTCAACTCTGCTCAAAGCATCCGCCCACAGACCCGCCTCTATCTCTCCCCCTAGCTCATCTTCCCATTTGCCCTTTAGCTCCTCTATCTGAGTTTCCTCCAACTCCATAAGCTCTGTGTAGATGTCTGATACCTTCCCCTCTCCCACCCCCGTTCTGGAAACTACTCTGTCCTGTATCCCCCGTGGCGGTAGGAGCGGAAAGGTCAAAACCCGTCTTCGTAAAAAATCCCATACCTGAACCCATTTCCTGCTGGCCGTTCAAATTTTTCCTCTAAATCCTTCAAACAAGGGAAGCTCCCATCTATGAATAAATCCCCCATCCTCTCTATCCCTGCTCTCTGCCATCTCCAAAATCCCCCATCCAGCCTTCCTGGTACAAACCGATGGTTATTGCAAATCAGGGCTCAGATGCTAAAGTTCGGCAGTGCCAACCCATCCTCCCCTCGACTACACTCCAGCAACACTTTCTTCACTCGCGGGGTTTTACCCACCCACACAAAGCCCGAAATCGCCTTGTTTAACTGTTTTTAAAAAAGGCCCCTGGGATAAAGATGGGGAGGCACTGAAAAACTAACAGAAATCTGGAGAGGACCGTCATTTTCACGGTCTGTACCCTCCCCGCCAGTGACAGCGGGAGCATGTCCCACCTTCTAAAGTCCTCCTTTGTTTGCTCTACTAGACGGGTTAGATTTAACTTGTGTAGTGTCTCCCATTCCCGTGCCACCTGGATTCCCAGATAGCGGAAGCTCCCTCCCACCACTCTAAATGGCAGCTCTCTCAGTCTCCTCTCCTGCCCCCTCGTCTGGATCGCGAACATCTCACTTTTCCACATATTCAATTTAAACCCCAAAAACAGGCCAAATTCCCATAAAATCTCATAATCTCCCCATCCCCCCTAACGGGTCGAAAATATACAGGAGCAGGTCATCAGCATATAACGAGACCCTGTGTTCTATGCCCCCCCAAAACCAACCAACCAACCTCTTCCAGTCCCTGGGTGCTCTTAGCGCCATTGCCAGTGGCTCTATGGCCAGAGCAAACAACAGCGGGGAGAGGAGAGACCCTTGCCTTGTCCCTCGGTGCAGCTTAAAATAGCCTGACATCAGCCGTTCGTTCGTACACTCTCCACCGGTGCCTGGTACAACAACCAAACCCAATCAATGAAGCCCTGCCCAAACACAAACCGTCCTAACACTTTCCACAAATAATTCCACCCCACCCAGTCAAAGGCCTTTTCCACGTCCATCACAACCACCACCTCCATCCCCTCCCCCTCTGAGGGCATCATGATAACATTTAAGAGCTTTCTAACATTGTCCGTCAGCTGCCTGCCCTTAACAAACCCAGTCTGGTCTTCCCCTATCACCTCAGGGACACAGTCCTCTATCCTTGAGGCCAATATTTTCGCCAACAGTTTAGCATCCACATTCAATAGGGAGATTGGCCTATATGACCCACATAACTCTGGGTCCTTCTCCCGCTTCAGGATCAGTGAAATCGAGGCCTGTGACATTGTTGGTGGAAGGACACTCCGCTCCCTTGCCTTACTAAATGTCCACACCAGCAGTGCACCCAGCATCTCCGAGAACTTCTTGTAGAATTCCACTGGTTAGCCGTCCGGTCCCGGGGCCTTGCCCAACTGCATGGCCTCCAGCCCCTCTCCTATTTCTTCAATTCCAATCGGGGCTCCCAACCCCTCCGCCAATCCTTCTTCCACCTTTGGAAACACCAACTCACCCAGGAACTGCTTCATCCCCTCTACCCCAGCTAGGGGTTCCGACTGATATAGCCTGCTGTAAAACTCCTCGTTCACCCCTACTGGGCCCAAGACCGCGTTCCTACCTCTGTCCTTCACTCTACATGCTGGCCTTCTCTCCAGACTCTGATCTCTCTCTCTCTCTCTCTTCTCCCCACCCCCCCGCCCCTTCCACCTTCCTCAAATGCTCCACCGCCTTCCCTGAAGATAACAGACCAAACTCCATATGTAGTCTCTGCCGCTCCTTCAATAACCCCGCCTCTGGGGCCTCCAAATATCTCCTGTCCATCTGGAGTAATTCCCCAATCAACCTATCCATCTCTGTTCGCTCCACCTTCTCCCTATGGGCCCGTATCGAGATTAGCTCCCCCCCTAACCACTGCCTTCAGTGCTTCCCAGACCGTTGCTGCCGAGACTTCCCCCGTGTCATTTAGATAGTTCTAGATGGACTCCCTCACCCGCCCGCGCACACGCTCATCCGCTAACAGTCTCACATCCAACCTCCATTGCGTGCGCTGCCCTCCTTACTCGCCCGTAAGTCCACCCAATGTGGGGCATGGTCCGACACAGCAATCGCCGAATACTCGGTGTCAACCACCCCCGCCAGTAAAGCCCTGCTAAGAATTTAAAAAATCGATCCACGAGTATGCTTTGTGCACATGGAAGCAAAAAGAAAACTCCTTCCCTCTTGGCTGTCCAAGCCTCCATGGGTCTACTCCCCCAATCTGCTCCATGAACCCCTTTAGTTCATTCGCTATGGCTGGCACCCTCCCTGTCCTTGACCTTGAACGGTCCAACCTTGGATCAATGACCGTGTTAAAGTCCACCCCATGATCAGCTTAAGCGACTCTAGGTCTGGGATCTTCCCTAACACCCGCCTCACATCGTCCCAGTTTGGTGCGTAGATGTTCACAAGCACCACCAGCATCCCCTCAAGCTTCCCGCTCACCATGATGTACCTGCCCCCCACGTCCGCCACTATTTTCCCTGCCTCAAATGCCATCTGTTTGTTGATCAGTATCGCAGTCCCCAATAAACACACAGTAGAAAAAAATCCCTCCACCCACTGAAACAAAGTTAACTTAACGATCCGAGGAATGGCCCAAAAACTTGTTACAAAGGGCACTGCATATACAATTCAAAACTAAAATAACTTTAACAGAATCGATACTGCAATACCCTCCCCTAACGTTCAATGCCCTCAAACCCCTGCCAGCCTTTTGTCTTTTATAAAGTCCATTGCTTCATCCGGCGATTCAAAATAAAGCTCCTGGCCTTCATATGTGACCCACAGATGCGCTGGGTATAACATTCCAAACTTCACCCCCTTGAAGAGGGCCGATTTTATCCTACTGAATCCGGCTCATCTCTTGGCCAGTTCCGCGCCCAGATCCTAATAGATGTGCAACTCACAGTTCTCCCACTTGCAGCTTCATGTCTGCTTGGCCCACCGCAAAATCTGTTCCTTGTCCAGGAACCGGTGCATTTGCACCACCATCGCCCTCGGCGGTTCATTCACTTGCGGCTTCCTTGCAAGCGCTCTGTCCACTTCCAAGGGTCGAGTAAACGCCCCATCTCCCATCAACTTTTCCAGCACACTTGCCACCTATGCCCTTGTGTCCAATGTTCGAGTTCTGTCTCCGAGACCTGTTCTCCAGGTCCTCCACCTTCTCCTGCAGCCTTTTCTGGTGGTCCCTCATCAGCCCCACCTCCGCCTCCAACGCAGTTAAATGGTCCTCTTAATCGGACACCTTCTCCTCCACCTGCTGAATTGACAGTCCGTCGGCTTCCAGCCCCTGTTCCACCTGATCAATCGTTGCCTTAATCGGGTCTAACCCTTCCTCCTTTTGCTTGGCGAAGCTCTCCTGAATGAACACCACCAGCTGTACCATTGACCACTGTGCCACCAAACTGGGATCCTGCACCTCTGCCATGCTTTCCCGTGCTGCAGGTTCTACAGTCGCCTTTGTTACTCAACAAATTGTTCTTATGCGACCACTTCTGATCCACGACTCCATATACTGTTGCGGGATTTCTCCTCACTGTCTCACTCTCCAACGATTTTTCTAATAAAATTCCAAAACTATCAGGAGAAAAAGTTCAAAAGGTCCATCACGAGCGAGAGCTACCAAATGCGTGACCTCCTACTCCATGTTAGCCACCGGAAGTTCCAATGAGAAATTTAACCAATGGGTTTATTGTTAATTTTTTTTAGATTGGTCATCCAACTTCTGATTGGCTTATACTGTTTTCCTTTTGAGTTGGGGTTTCCAATCACCTTTTAACCTGTTTCAAGAACCAAGCAAAATCCTTCAGTTAGAAGGATTTCCAGGAAAAATGTACCTAATTTTCAAGGAAACTCAAAACATTCCAAGCCAATCATTGACACCTTTATTACTTAATTTCAGGGATTTTGATCCACAATGTTCTGAATTTGACCTAGAGTCCATTTTAGAAGTATAGGGTGGGTGAACGGTTCGGTCCATGCTAACATTACAGTTAGTGTAAAGTTGCAAGTTTGTCTGTTACTACAATTTTAGTTTTCTTTGAAGAGTGATATTTTTTAAATGTCCAACAAAATTGTAAGGAAATATGTCCCAATGGTTAGCCAACTAACGCAGCGAGTCTATGCTGCCTAGGGCAAGAAGGTTCCAGATTTAATCTCTTGGTCTGTGGTATGTTCAGTGATCTCAGCAAGGATGGTAAAGTGAATAATTTACCTTGTCATAAATGACCTTGGCCGGAATTCTCCAGTCGTTGGGATTCACTTTCTCCGCTGGCAGCGCACGCCCGTTAGCGAGTTTTGCAGTGGCATGGGTTTATTTCAATGGGAAATCCCATTGACAAGCGGAAGGAAGACAAATTCCCGCCACCAGTGAACAGCGTACTGCCGAGTAACACATGGCTGGGGGAAATGGAGAATCTAGCCCCTTAAGTTAGGAAGATTAAAACTGGCTAGGTGTCCTTAACATGAGTTTATATTCACATGTGTAGACTGAAAACCATGGCTGCGAGGTGCATGCTAAAAGTTTGATTCAGAGGATCACATAAAAAATGGGGCACCCAAAACTATGTAAGTAACCCCAGCAAGAAGTATTCTCTCAGAAAAAGAAGGAAGTTGAAAAAATGAAGGGGAGAAAGGTGTTAATTAGGAAATGTATTGGTACTAAGCCATTCAGCCCAAGCATGCCTCATTATTCACTGGTGAATGCTGATTCAACCCTAGTTGAGTGGCTGTTAGCTTTAGGATTTATCAGCCTGAAAAAGAGAAAAGAAAATCACAAAGCTTGTGCCTATTAGTGTCTGCTGGTAATTATTTGCATTTATATTAGGTGAGGTCAGAGTTAGACTGAGCAGTGATGCACGTTCAATCAGATAGTCTGATATTCACACACAAATAATCACTTTGTGGAAATACCAGGGCCTACCATTGCCAGTGGGGCGAAAGAATAACTTGAATTTAAATAGCTTCCTCAACAAATATAGGTGAGTCGAATTAATTGTAAGATGTAAATTCATTACAGTACTGACAGGAGCTGAAAAATGCTAAACTGAGAGCAAGACCAGTTACATTATCATTGTGGGGAGAGGGTATATGTGGATATGCCAAGAAACAACAAGGGGAAGAAAATGGTACAAATCGTTTACAAGCCCAACAATAGCTGTTGTGTAGGTCAAATCGGGAAGTTTGAAATGCATGTAATAAAGGTATCATGATGAACTTGGCGTGTTCAATCTTTTGCATAGAGTAGGTAAATTAAATTTGCAGTCATAGTGTGGACAGTGGAGGAAGAATTCATGGAATGTATTCAGGATGGTTTTCCAGATCCAACTAGGGAACACCAATTTTAGATCGAGTATTGTTGCAATGAGAGGGGGTTAATTAATAATGTTGTAGTAAAGGAACCTCTACAGAAAAGGGACCATAATATGTAAAAATGTTATCTTGTGTTTGAACTGGAGTAAATTAAATCAAAACAAAGCAAAATATATAGATATAAGTGGCATGTTCGGCACAACATCGTGGGCCGAAGGGCCTGTTCTGTGCTGTATTTTTCTATGTTCTATGTTGCGAAGTAGATTGGGAAAGTGCATTGAAAAATAAGATATCCATACAAAGTTAGTATTTAAAGAATGAATACATAATTTGCACCAAGTATGTATTTCCTTTGGGCACAGAGACTCTACAACCTTGGCTTAGAGGAGTTAAAGATGCTGTTAGATCAAAGGAAGAGGATGATGGTTGTTATCACCCCCTCAGGGGCCAAGCACTGTTTCATCCAATTCCCCTCCTACACCATGGAATATGAACTCCCCAAGCAATCAAGGGGCCGGAGCCTCCACCATGACTGGGAAGAGCTTCACATTATATAAACCCAAGTCTGGGTGCAGGTCGGGAAGGGTGTCCCTTTGGGGTGAGGAATTGTAGTACTTGTGGTTATTGTGTATAGTGTAAATAAATCTTGTTCTCATACTGCCGACTGTGTGTTTCATGAAGTTTCTTCCTTCGTCTACTACAATGGTGTTGCCAAAAAGAGCAGGAAACATGAATATTTTCAACTTAAGCAAAGGAGGACCAAGAAATTGATCTGGAAAGGGAAATGTGGATATGAGAATAGACTTGAAAGTGACATATACAAATATAATTTTAATTTTATTAATTCAGGGAATGTGGGCATCACTGGCTAGGCCAGCAATTATTGTCCATGCTTAACTGTTCTTGAGAATGTGATGTTGAACTGCCGTCTCAAACTGCTGCAGTCCATGTGTAGTTGCACCCACAGACAGTTAGTTAGGGAGAGCGTTCCATGATTTTGACCCAGTAACAATGAAGGAATGATATAGTTTCAACTCACCATAGTGAGTGACTTGGAGGGGGACTTTCAGGTGGTGTGTTTCCACACAGCTGCTGCCTTTGCCTTCCAGATGGTAGCAGTTGTGGATTTGGAAGGTGCAGTAGTATTGAGCCTTGGTGAGTTCCTGCAGTGCATCTTGTCGATGGTAGACACTTCTGCTACTGTGTAGATAGTGGAGGGAGTAAATATTTGTGAAAGGGGTGCCAATCAAGTGGGCTGCTTTGGCTTTGTCCTGGATGGTATTGAGCTTCTTGAGTGTTGTTGGAGCTGCACTCATCCAAGCACATGAAGAGTATTCCATTACATTCCTGACTTGGGCCGTGTCAGGATTCCGAGCTTCCTAGATTCCTAGCTTCTGACCTGCTCTTGTTGCGACAGTATTTATATGGCTAGTACCATTTAGTTTCTGGTCAACTGTAAGCCCCCAGCATGTTGATAGTTGGGGATTCAGTGATGTTAATGCCATTGAATATCAAGGCATGATAGTTACATTCTTTCTAGTTGGAGTTGGTCATTACTATTGTCTGGCATGAACGTTACTTGCCACTTATCAGTCCAAGCACGTATGTTGTCCAGGTCTTACTGTATTTGGACATCGACTGCTTCAATATCTGAGGAGTCGCAAATGGTCTTGAACATTATATTATCATCAGTGAGCAGCTTCTGACCTTATTATGGAAGGAAAAACATTGATGAAGCAACTGAAGATGGTTGGGCCTCAGAGGCTAACTTGAGGAACTTCTGCAAAGATGTGCTGGAGATGAGATGACTAACCTCTAACAGCCACAACCATCTCCCTCTGTAATAGGTCTAACTCCAACCATGCGGTTGCTGTGACCCTAAGCATTTCCCTCCTGATTTGCGTTGACTCTCGTTTTGCTGGAGCTCCTTGATGCTGCACTTGGTCAAATGCTGCCTTGATGTCAAGGGCTGTCACTCTCCCATCACCTCTGGAGTTCAGCTCTTTTGTCCATGTTTGACCCAAGGCTGTTCAGGAGATCAAGAGCTGAGTGACCCTGGTGGATCCCAAACTGAGCAGGTTATTGCTAAGAACGTGCCGCTTGATAACGCTGTTAATGACCCTTTCATCATTTTTCCGGTAATCGAGAGTAGGCTGAAGGGGCAATAATTGGCCAGGTTGAATTTGCCTTGCATTTTGTATACCTAGGCAATTTCCCACGTTTGCTGGGTAGATGCCAGTGTTTTTTAAAAAAAAAAAAAAAAAAAATGTATTTTATTACAAACGTGTGTAAAAAATTAACATATACACAGCAACACACCCTACAACCTCACCATCCACAGGTTGTACAATTTCCCCCCTTTTTACCCCCTCCTTCCCCATCCTCCGTGACGAATAGTTCCTCAAACATTGTCATGGACAGCCGCC
The DNA here is from genome assembly GCF_047496885.1 of Scyliorhinus torazame. Lineage (NCBI taxonomy): Eukaryota > Metazoa > Chordata > Chondrichthyes > Carcharhiniformes > Scyliorhinidae > Scyliorhinus > Scyliorhinus torazame. The sequence continues at coordinate 198,619,282 of NC_092715.1, forward strand.
CACCGTGTCTCGAAGCGTTCCTCCGACCCCCTAAACTCAAATATGATCTTTTCCAACTGGAGAAAGTCAAACAGGTCCCCCAGCCAGGCCACCACCCCCGGCGGCGTCCCGACCTCCAATTCAGCAAGGTCCTTCGCCAGGCAATTAAAGGAAGTGAAGGCCATGACGTCGACCCCTTTCCCCTCCATTAGCAAGATTGCCACCATCGGATCCAGTCTGACCTCCACCCTCACAATTTTAGACAATGTCCCAAACATCGCTTCCCAGAACTTCTCCAACTCCTCGCAACCCCAGAACATGTGTGCATGATTCACCAGCCCTCGCCCACACTTCCCCCACTCGTTGGCCACCCCTTGAAAGAACCCACTCATCCTTGCCCGAGTCATATGCACCCTATGCACTACCTTGAACTGAATCAAGCTTAGCCTTGTGCAAGAGGAAGTTGAATTCCCTATGCATCACCTCACATCAGAGACCCCAGTCTATTTCCCCCCCCCCCCCCCGCCCAACCCTTCCTCCCACTTGCTCTTAACCCTCACCACTCGTGTCCCCCCTGCTTCCCCAACCAGCCATATACGTCCCCAATCCTACCCTCTCCCTACTTGTCTGGGAGCAGCAGTTGCTCCAATAAGGTGTACCCTGGCAACCTGGAAATATCCTTCACCAATTTCTTACAAAGTCCTGCACCTGCAGATATCTAAATTCACTCCCCCTTAGCAGCTCAAACCTCTTCTGCCATTCATTCAGACCGCAAACTGCCCTTCCAGATACAAGCTCCTCACCCTCACCAGCCCTGCCTCTCTCCACTTCCCATACAGCCAGTCCATCGCCCCTGGCTTAAACCTGTGTTCCCGCACAGTGGCGTCGATACCAACTTCCCCATTAATTTAAAGTGCCTCCTCAGCTGATTTGCCCAATAGTAGTGCAGCATGTTCGGGAGAGCCAACCCCCTTTCTGCCTCTGTAGTAGGGCCCTCTTCACCCTCGGCACCTTCCCTGCCCATATAAACTCTGAAATCACTGTCTCCAATTTCCGAAAGAAGGCCTTCAGGAGAAAGAACTGGAGGGTCTGGAAAACAAACCGGAACCTTGGGAGCACATTCATTTTCACAACCTGCACCCTCCCTGCTAGTGTCAGATGTAATGTGACCCACCTCCTTAAAATTCCCCTTAATCTCCTTCACCAACATTGTTAAATTCCGCTTCCGTTCCCATTCCCTTGTCACCTGAATTCCCAAGTACCTGAACCTTTCTCTAGCTACCTTAAATGGCAGCATCCCAAGTTGGTCCCAGCCCCGCCACATTCAACGGAAACACCTTGCTCTCCCCGACATTTAACTTATATCCAGAGAAGGCCCCAAACCTCTCCAATATTCCCATGATCTTACCCATTTACCCATACTCTCCAGCAGATACAAACAGCAACAGATCGTCCGCGTACAACGACACCCCGTGCTCCCTGCTCCTCCTCACAATCCCCTGCCACTCACTAACCCCCCCCGAGAGCCATCGGCAAGAGCTCAATCGCCAGCGTGAACAGCAACGGCGACCGTGGACAACCTTATCTTGTACCTCCTGTGTGGCCCAAAACTCCGTGAACTTGTCCCATTTGTGCATAACCTTGCCACCGTAGCTACATACAACAAGCCACAAAATTCAGGCCAAACCCAAATTTACCCAAGATCTCAAATGGATACCTCCACTCCACCCGATCAAAAGCCTTCTCTGCATCCATAGAGACAAAAACCTTGGCACCCGCCCACTGATGGAGTCATAACCAGATTCAATAGCCTCCTGATGTTGCTGGAGAGCTGCCTGTCCTTTACAAAACTCATTTGGTCCTCTGCAATCACCCCTGACACGCACGTCTCCAACCTTCCTGCCACCAACTTAGCCAGCACCGTCAAGAAATGGGCCTATGTGACCCACACTCCAACGGATCCTTCCCCTTCTTCGGGATTAGCGTGACTGACGCCTGCACCAGCATCTCTGGCAGCTCCCCGTTTTCCAATGCCTCACTGAACATCCCCAACAAATGCGGTGCAAAATCTGTTGCAAACAGAACTTCTAGAACTCTGCTGGAAAGCCACCTGGCCCCGGCGCCTTCCTGACTTCATCCCCCTAATGCTATCAATCACCTCACTTAGCCCCAGTAGCTTCTCCAATGCCTGCCTCCTCTCTTCCTCCAACCTTGGAAACTCCAATTCATCCAGGAACCGTCCCATATCCCTTTCCGCTCCCCCTGTATAACTTCTCATAGTACCCCTGGGACACCTCCTTTATCTCCCAGAGTCTGATACTTTCCCTTTCTCCCTTCGGACCTCTAAAATTTCCCTGGACGCAGCCTGCCTCCTCCCTATATTTATATTGCGTTCCCCTTACCCACCTAAGCTACACCCCTGCCGTCCCCGTCATCAACCTATCGAATTGCCCTTGCAACTTCTTCCTCTCCGCCAGCAACTCTTTTTAGTGGGGCCCCCCGCGTATCTTCTACCACCTCGATAATCTCACCGAACACCTGTCCATGCTCCTCCCTCCTTGTCCTGTCCCTGTGTGCCTTGACTGAGATAATTTCCCCTCGGACCACCGCCTTCAACGCCTCCTAGAATGTGACCGCTGTCACCTCCCTGTACTGATTGTTTTCCATATACTCCCTGATCGCCGACCTCATGTTTTCACAGAACCCCATATCCGCCAACAAACCCAACTCTAGCCTCTGCACCTGCCCCTTGCTGAGCCTCAACTCCAGCCAATGTGGTGCACGATCAGATATCAGAATTCCTATGTACACCGCCCCCAGCACTTCCAACAATACTGCCCAGCTAACCACAAAGAATGCAATTCTTGAGTACACCTTATAGAGGTGCGAGAAGGAGGAGTAACCCCCCCCCCAAATCCCTGCCCACCCCTTGTTCCATCACGCAATTAAAATCTCCAATCAATTGGTGCGTATTCAGATCCAGGATCACTCCCAACAAACCCCACATCATCCCGATTCGGTGCATACAGGTTGACTAGCATCATAGGCATCCCCTCCAGTACCCCACTATTATCTCATATCACTGCCCCCCCCCCCCCCCCCCCCCAAATCCCGTACTTGCTTGGCCCCACAGACCCCGTTCTTTGGTTCAACAAAATGGCCATCCCCCCATGACTTTGAGTCAAACCCTGAGTGGGGGAGGGGCCTTACCCCCGTACAAACTTATAACTCCCTAAAGCAGGGTGGCATGCTAGCACAGTGGGTAGCACTGTTCCTTCACAGCGTCAGGGTCCCAGGTTCCATTCCCAGCTTGGGTCACTGTCTGTGCGGAGTCTGCACGTTCTCCCCATGTCTACGTGGGTTTCCTCCGGGCGCTCCAGTTTCCTCCCACAAGTCCTGAACTATGTGCTGTTAGGTGAATTAGACATTCTGAATTCTCCCTGCGTGTACCTGAACAGGCTTCGGAATGTGGCGACTCGGGAATTTTCACAATAACTTCATTGCAGTGTGAATGTAAGCCTACTTGCGACAATAAAGATTATTATTATTACAATAACATGAGCTAATCAAAGAAAAGAACCCCACCCCCATCCTTAGCAGCATACAACAATCATACACTCCAACCTTTACAAATGCAGCTCCTCTGTCTCGCACCAACTCTCTGTTCTCCAACTCTGTTCTCCCCTTGTTTACGGTCCCTTATAAAGTCAATGCATCTTGCGTTTCAAAATAGCCCTGGCCTTCAAAAGTGACCCATAGTTTCGCCGGGTGCAACACCCCAAACTGGAACTGCCTTCGGCCTTGGACCTGTTGTATCCTGCACCCCTTTTTGCCAGCTCCGCACCAATATTGTTGTATGGGGAGTACACGGCCCACTCTACAGTTGTGGTACAGCAGAAATGGAAAAGTATTTTTTTAAGCAAAACAATGTTTATTCTATGAACTCAAGTTAACCTTTTTAAAACATACAGTGAACATCTTAGCAACCATTAATTCAAATACAACCCCCAAAGAATACAACACTAAGTAATCCGTACTTTCCTTTTAACATCCATAAGACTTAAAAAACACCTTTTAACAGAAGCACATCAGGGTTATATTCACTGCTGAGAACAGTTACCACATCGAAATCAGCAAATGAACATTCATAAGCTTGCAGAGATTCATACACATCCTGCTGTGATTTCAGCTTCTCCAAAACTAAAATGAAACCAAACCCACCCTGCAGCAAAAAGCCTAAAGCGAAAGTAAAAAGCTGACAGACAGCCCAGCTCCACCCACTCTCTGACATCACTGTGGTAATAAACACCCATTTCTTAAAGGTACTCTCACTACAGATACTTGTATACACACCCATTTATAAACGCCCATTTCTTAAAGGTACTCTCACATGACATTATCCTGATATATTTGGACACGATTCCCCTCCCATTCACAGTCTCACTTCTCCCTAGCCCATTGTAGGATCTGTTCATTCTCCACAAATTTGTGCATCTGCACAATCACCGCCCGTGGTGTCGCCCCCGCTCTCGGCCTCTGCCTTAAAGACCTGTGGGCCCTGTCCACCTCTGGACCCTTGCTCAGCACTCCCTGCTCACCAGCCCAGCCGACATCCGTGACACATATTTTGTGGTACCCGTTCCTTCCACAACTTCTGGCAGCCCCACAATCCGTAGGTTATGCTGCCAGGACCTGTTTCTTGCTCCTCCACCTTCACCCTCAGTAATTTGCAGAAGTCCTCCAGGACCTCTGCCTCCAAGGACATGATCCTGTCGCTCTCGTCAGACTCCACCATCTCCACCTCTCGTATCTTTGCCCCTTGTGCCTCCAGTCACTTTTCTACTTGGTCCATCAACCCTCGCAGAGGTGCTACTGCTCCCTTGAAGGCCTTCAACCAGTCCCCATGCATCTCCTTCCATTGCTGTCGAAATTCATCTTTGATGAAGGCCAACAACTGTTCCTTCTGGGCCTTTCCCACTGGTGCGACCCCCCCCCCCCCCCCATTTACGCAATTGTTTCTGCGCCATAGGTCCCTTCCAGTTCCTTAGCCAGGTCTTTGACTGTTTTTTGCCAGGTCTGGTAGCCAGTAGGCATCGCAATCCTGGGGGCAAGCTCTCCCTCTTCACTTTCTGCACCACTTTCCAGCCAGAGCTACCCCAATAATGGGTATAAAATGCCCTCACTCCTTGCTGCCCTGTGTGCGACCACTCACTCCACGGCTGCCACCGTAAGTCTGGGTAGATAAAGTGTTGTCCCCGAGGTGGAACAGCTTGTCCAGGGTCATGTCAACTTCTGGAGCACAAAGATTGTTGCGAATGCTTCAGCCGCACATTTTTCACTGATATACTGGTTTCCCCCATCGTTTTGGATGGGGATATTTTTGGAGCCTCCCGCTCCAATGTGTTTGTTTGTCCAGCACCAAACAGTTCTCAAATGTGTGACAGTACCCCACAGCTTGGATCTTATTGGTTGGCTGTGGAATCCTGAGCTCTGTCTATCACTTGCTACTTGGGTGTTTTGGCATGCAAATAGTCCTATGTTGTAGTTTCACCAGATTGACATCTCATTATTTGATTTGTCTGGTGCTACTCCTTGCACACCTTGTACATTCTTCATTGAACCAGAATTGATCTCCTGACTTAGTGGTAATGGTAGAGTGGGGAATATGCCAGGCCATGAGATTACAGATTGTGGTTGAGTACAATGCTGCTGCTGGTTATCCAACCTTGTATTGCTAGATCAGTTTGAAATCTATCCCATTTAGCACAGTGGCAATGTGACACAACATGATGGAAGGTATCTTCAATTTGAAGACTGGACTTTGTCTCCACAAGGACTGTGTGGTGTCACTCCTTATGATACTGTCATGGATATGTGTCTCTGCAGCAGGCAGGTTGGTGAATACAAGTATGTTTTTCCCTCTCGTCGGTTGCCTCGACACCTGCTGCATACACCCACTAGAAGCTAAGTCATTTAGGGCTCAGGCAGCTCGGTCTGAGCCACTCTTGGTGATGGACATCGAAGTCCTCCACACAGTTTACATCCTGCCACCCTGCCAGCCTGAGTGCTTCTTTCCATTTGGTGTTCAAGATGGAGAAATACTGATCCATCACCTGAGTGGGAGTGGTATTCAGCAGATTATCAGCACATGTTTGACCTAATGCCATGAGACTTTGTGGGGTCCAGAGTCGATGTTGAGGACTCCAATAGCAACTCTGTTCAGTCTGTATACCATTGTGACGACTTCTGTTGAGTCTGTCTTCTGGTGGGGCAGGACAGACCCAGGGATGTCCATGGTGTTGCCTGGGGCATTATCTGCAAGATAAGACTCGGTGTATAACTATGTCAGGCTGTTGCTTGACTAGTCTGAGACAACGCTCCCAATTTTGGCACAAGCCCCCAGACATAAATAAGAAGGACTTTGCAGGTCGACAGGACTGGTTTGCTGTCGTCATTTCCAGTGCCTAGGTTCATGTGTGTTGGCCCATCTAATTTCATTCCTTATTGCCATTCTCGTAGTTTAATGCAACTGAATGACTTGTTCGGCCATTTTGGGGGGCATTTAAGAGTCAACCATGTTGCTGTGAGTCTTGTGTCACATGTAGGCCAGACCAGATGGGAAGTCAGGTTTCCTTCCCTAAAGGACATTTGTGAACCAGATGGGTTTTAATGGCTTCATTGTCACCACTAGACTTTTTATTCCAGATTTTTTTCATTGAATGCAAATTCCACCGTTTGCTGTGGTGGGATTCTCTCCCGGGTCCCCAGTGCATTACCCTGGGTTTCTGGATTGCTAATGCAGTATGGGATATAGGGATAGTATAGAAAGGTGGAGTTGAGGTAGAAGATCAGCCATGATCTTGTTGAATGGAAAAGCTGGCTTCAAGGTACAAACAGCCTACTCTAGCTCCTATTTTATGTGAATTTCCTTATATAATGAACAAAGAAGCTGACACACGTGTGGCATCAAGGTCTGCATGAAGTGTCGTTTTTAATGTAGTTCTAGAAAGCAGAAATAGATTTTGCATTTTCCTTCGGAAAGCATAATCAAACAGATCATAAAGTCAGTCTCTTACAAGTTACTTCAGTCCTGAAAGGTAATTTATTTTTGTGTTTGATCCATAGGTTGTTTGTTTTGCTACTGTAAACAACGAAATTGCACACATTGCTAAACTGGTGGCCCGTCAGCGAAGTCCTAAGAAGAGGCATGGTGGGCAAACATTGGTAAATTCCCAAGTACGGTTAAAATGTGTTCCACCAGCCACCCAAGTTGGTAAGTCACCCAAAGCCCTTATCAGCTCTTTAGTAAGCGAATCCTTCTGAAAAAATGATATACAAACTTTGTTGAGGCTAAGGTTCTTATGTTATTCGTTTCAAGATGCCAAGTCCATTTTTTGATCTTTCCACCAAGTTTCAAGTTCCAACCAGTGTTGTCATTGAGGTTAATAGAACCCACTGGTTTATTTTCACAGGATTGGGTGTAAATATTTAAATATAAATTGTGTGCTTTTGTTTTGAAAATTCAGTTGTGAGTGTGTGTCAAAATCAGATTTAAAAATGTATCTAGTGTGTGGCTGTCTTTGCTCTGAATTATCACAATTTTCTGATGTTCCAATCCAAGGGGGTCAAATTGTATTAATTTTTTCTTTGATCTCCCAGAAGCATATGAGAAAAGACCTTGCATTTCTCAAGTTCCTTTCACATTCTCAGAATATTCCGATGTTTCATGATCAGAATAGCTACTTTAGATTTTGTCTTGTGCAAAACAGAATAATTTGGAAGCGTAAATTCAAATATGATATACACTGCAAAATTATGCACACTGTATTTTTCAATTTTTAAAGAAATAATGTTTATTGTCACAAGTAGGCTGACATTATCACTGCAATGAAGTTACTGTGAAAAGCCCCTAGTTGCCACATTCTGGCGCCTGTTCGGGTACACAGAGGGAGAATTCAGAATTCACCTTTTCGGGACTTGTGGGAGGAAACCGGAGCACCCGGAGGAAATCCACGCAGACACGGGGAGAGCGTGCAGACTCTGCACAGACAGTGACCCAAGACGGGAATTGAAGGTGGGACCCATGAGTTGTTAATCAACAGTGCTACCCACTGTGCTACCGTGCCATATGGAAAATCACAACAAGTTAAGTTGCTATGTGTGTCACCACAATATTGGAGAATCCAAGGGATGGTGCTCAACCCTTGACCAGTAGCCCCTCCATTCCAAACATAAAACAAATACAAACTACAACCTCTCTCAAACCAACCCCCTCCCACTGTCCTCAGACTCACATCAGATTCATTCAATCAAGCCCATGCCCCTTGACTAAAGCCTCCACCTCCCCTGACATTGAAAAAATGATTTTTCGATCCAAAAGTCACTTTCAGCCTCGCCTTACTCCACACCTGAATAGCGCTGACGCCACCTTATTAAAAGCCACACGCGGCTTCGCAACTCTGCTCCAACATCTTGGTATATCCTAATGATGCTTCCTTCCCACCTGTGTCCCGATTCACTTTGGTCCATTGCAGAACCCGCTCCTTCTGCTCGAAGCTGCAGAATCCAGTAATCACTGCCCGGGGTGGCTCATTGACTTGACACTTCTGCCGGAGTACTTGGTGAGCCTGATTCAACTCTGGAGGTGACAATCTACCCCCCTCTCAAAAAGCTTGGAAAACACATGAGAAATGTACTCAGTCGGCTTCTGTCTCTTCGACCTGTTCTCCACGTTATATTGTTCCTCTTCTCCACAAGAAACATCTCTGCTCCAACGACATGGTGCAACAAGGCCGCCTCCACACCCTTCAGCACCTCTCCATGCTCCTTCACCGCCTCTGAGCTTTTTTCCGGCTTCCCCCAGATCAGGCCAAGTGCCTCCTCAATTGACCACTTAAGAGTTTCCACCATCACCCTGCCCTGTTCCTCAAAATGCTTCGCAAACTGTTTTTCAGACTCCTGTGGCATCACGTTGGTCAGAGTTTCCACCGTGATATGAGCAGCCACATCCAAGGCTGTGCCTGACGCCTGCCTTCCTGCTGAGCTTCGTGGGCTTCTGGCTTCGTCTTAGAACATGGAACATAGACCAGCACAGTACAGGCCCTTCGGCCCACGATGTTGTACCGACCACTTATCCCAATCTAATCTCAGCCTAACCTACACCCCTTCACTTTACTGCTGTCCATGTGCCAAGAGTCGCTTAAATGTCCCTAATGAGTCTGACTCCACCACCTCTGCTGGCAGTGCATTCCACGCACCCACCACTCTGTGTAAAGAACCTACCCCTGACATCTCCCCAGTACCTTCCTCCAATCACCTTAAAATTATGTCCCCTCGTGACAGCCATTTCCACCCTGGGGAAAAGTCTCTGGCTATCCACTCCAACCATGCCTCTCATCACCTTGTATACCTCTATGAAGTCACCTCTCTTCCTTCTTCGCTCCTGTGAGAAAAGCCATAGCTCCCTCAACCTTTCTTCATAAGACATGCCCTCCAGTCCAGGCAGCATCCTGGTAAATCTCCTCTGCACCCTCTCCAAAGCATCCACATCCTTCCTATAATGAGGCAACCAGAACTGGACACAATATTCCAAGTGTGGTCTAACCAGGGTTTTATAAAGCTGCAGCAAAACCTCGCAGCTCTTACCTAAACTCCAAAACCTAGGACTTGGCTCCTCCCTCTGCGACTGGATCCTCGACTTCCTAACCCATTCACCACAATCAGTAAGGAGCAACAAGAACACCTCCTCCACGATAATCTTGAACACTGGGGCCCCACTAGGCTGTGTACTTAGTGCCCTACTGTACTCCCTGTACCTGATAGAAGAGGCGGTGGCACAGTCGTATTGTTGCTGGACGAGTAATCCAGAAACCCAGCATAATGATCTGGGGACCCGGGTTCAAATCCTACTACAGCAGGTGACGGTATTTAAAACTCAATAAAATATCTGGAATTAAGACGAAATGATGACCATGAAACCATTGTCGATTGTTGTAAAAACCCATCTGGTTCACTAATGTCCTTTTAGGAAAGGAAATCTGCCGTCCTTGCCTGGTCTGGCCTACGTGTGACTCCAGACCCACAGCAGTGTGGTTGACTCTTGACTGCCCCCGAAAGGGCAGTTAGGGATGGGCAATAAATGCTGGTACAGCCATGTCCCATGAACGAAAAAAAAAATGCACATGACTGTGGCAAAATTTGGCTCAAACTCCATCCACAAGTTTGCTGATGACACCGTAGTAGGTCGGATCTCGAATAACGATGAGACAGAGTACAGGAGAGAGGTAGAGAACCTAGTGGCGTGATGTAACGGCACAAATCTCTCACTCAGTGTCAGCAAAACTAAAGAGGTGGTCATTGGCTTCAGGAAGCGTAGTATCATACCCCAGCCTGCATCAATGGTGTTGAGGTGGAGATGGTTGACAGCTTCAAATTCCGAGGTGTGCACATCACCGGTCCACCCAGGTCAACAGCAAAATCACGAAAGCACAACAGCACCTACTTCCTCCGGAAACTAAGGAAATTCGGCATGTCCACATTGGCTCTTACCAATTTTTACAGATGCACCATCCTATCTGGCTGCATCACAGCTTGGTATGGCAACTGCTTGGCCCAAGACCATAAGAAACTTCAGAAAGTCGCGAACACAGTCCAGTCCATCACGCAAAACTGCTTCCTATCCATTGACTCTGTCTACACCTCCCGTTGCCTTGAGAAAGCGGGCAGCATAATCAAAGACCCCTCCCACCTGATTATTCTCTCTTCCAACCACTTCCATTAGGCAGGAGATACAGAAGTCTGAGCACACGCACAAATAGATTCAAGAACCGCTTCTTCCCTGCTGTTACCAAACTCCTGAATGACCCTCTTGTGGACTTAATTGGTCTCTACACGCACCTTCTCTACTGAGTAGCAATACATAGATCATAGAATTTACAGTGCCGAAGGAGGCCATTCGGCCCATCGAGTCTGCACCGACTCTTGGAAAGAGCTCCCTACCCAAGCCCACACCTCCACCCTATCCCCATAACTCAGTAACCCCACCCAATACTAAGGGCAATTTATCATGACCAATCCACCTAACCTGCACATCTTTGGACTCCATATACTCTACCCAATGTCTATGTATTTACATTGTGTATTTATCACATGTCCTATGTTTTTCATGTATGGAATTATCTGCATGGACTGTATACAGAACAATACTTTTCACTATACCTCTGGTACACGTGACAAGACATCAAAATCATGTGGCCTTCACCAGCTAGGCCAGCATTTGTTGCAGATCCCTAATTGCCCTTGGGAAGGTGGTGGTGAGCTGTCCTCTTGAACCACTGCATTCCATGTGGTGTAGGTACACCCACAGTGCTATTAGGGAGGGAATTCCAGGATTTTGATGCAGGGATAGTGAAGAAATGGCAATATATTTCCCAAGTCAGGATGGAGGGGGACTTCAGGTGGTAGTGTTCCCATGCATCTGCTGTCCTTGTCTTCTGGGTGTTAGTGGTCGTGGGTTTCGAGGATGCTGTCTAAGGAGCCTTAGTGAGTTCCTGCAGTGCATATTGTAGATGGTACACACTGCTGCTACTGTGCGTCGATGGTGGGGGGAGTGAATGTTTGTGGAAGGGGTGCCAATCAAACGGGCTGCTTTGTCCTGGATGTTGTTGAGCTTCTTGAGTGTTGTTGGAGCTGCACTTGTCCAAGCAAGTGGAGAGTATTCCATCACACCCCTGAATTGTGCCTTGTAGGTGATGGACAGGCTTTGGGGAGTCAGGAGGTGAGTTAAACGCTGTAGGATTCCTAGCTCTGACCTGCTCTGGTAGCCACAGTATATATATCATACGGCGTGGTGGTCAATGATGACCCCCAGGATGTTGATATGGGGGATTCAGTGATAGTAATGCCATTGAATGTCAAGGGGCAATGCTTTGATTCCCTCTCATTGGAGATGGCCATTACCTGGCACTTCTGTGACATGAATGTTACTTGCCACTTGTCAGTCCAAGCCTGGGTATTGCACAGGTTTTGCTGCATTTTCAAGAGGACCTCTTCAGTGTCTCAGGAGTCACGAATGGTGCTGAACATTGTGAAATCATCAACGAACATCCCCATATGTGACCTAATGTTGGATGAAGCAGCTGAAGATGCTTGGGCCTGGGACACGAACCTGAAGAACTCCTGCAGTAATGTCCTGCAGCTGAGATGACTGACCTTCAACCACCATAACCATCTTCCTTTGTGCTAGGTATGACGCCCAACCAGTGGAGAGTTTTCCTCCAATCCCATTGACTCAAGTTTTGCTGGGGCTACTTGATGCCATATTCGGTCAAATGCTGCCTTGATGTCAAGGGCATTCAACTCACCTCTGGAGTTGAGCTCTTTTTCTCCATGTTTGACCCATGGTTGTAATGAGGTCAGGGTATTGCTAAGTAAGTGCTGCTTTTTAAGCACTGTTGATGACTCCTTCCATCACTTTGCTGATAGAGAGTAGACTGATAGGCCAGCAATTGGCTGGGTTCGATTTTTCTGCTTTTTGTATACAAGCGTAGCTGGGGAATTGCCGGGTAGATGCCAGTGTTGTAGCTTTACTGGAACTTCTTGGCCAGGTCCACGGCAAGTTCTAGAGCACAAGTCTCAGTACTATTGCTGGAATATTGTCAGGGTCTTTGCAGTATTGTTGCTGATTTTCTCCTTGGTTCACTTGCTCTGTTTTATTACCTTTGCTCGAGTCGCCAGGTATCTTTATGATACCGCCACGAGGTTCAAGTCCGAGTAATGATCAATAACCCAATACACTGATTAGTGAGATTTAAATCAAAGCACATTTATTATACACAATAATTGCTACTCATGCACAAATTCTACTTCTAAGCTACTTCTACAACTAACAGGCCTATACTTAACTTCGGACTGGCCCACCAGGTCAGGGGAACAAATGGCCTTTTGTTCGGGTTCTGAGGCTGTGGGATTCGAAGTTGGTACGGATTGGTAGCTAGGAGCACCTATCTCGTAGCGAGCGTTGAATTAAGACTTACTTTGTTCGGTGGTCACTGCACCGGCCACGGTCAATGTTGGTTCGTGTTGCTGGGTGACCCGGGCAGGAAGAAGAGAGTGAAGAGAGCGATTTGAACTTGGGGCTCAATTCTTATAGTCCCCAGGGGCTTCCCGCCTTTTGGGGCGGACCCTGTACCTGGTCCCAAATGATTGGACTTTGTCCCAATCGCTTGGTTCGATTTTCTCCAATACTGGAGTGGTTCCCTGATCGATGGGCGGTCTTGAGGTGCTCGTTCACCTCCTTTGTTTTGGCTCCTGCTGGCGCCGAGGAGTCTGGCTTTGCTTTGTGTGTCAAAAATGTTACTTATTGTCCCCGGGGATTGCTCATCAGTATGCAGATGGCTGCTACTTTGTTATGCTGATGGCCGCTGGTATTGATGTTGTCTGGAACCTGCAGCCGCTGATTTCTGTCTTGTTGGCTGACTTTCCCATCAGCCTTTGCTGTTTGCCATTTTAAATCGGGAGTTGGCCAATTTAGGTGGCTACAGTATCCAGTGCCTTCAGCCTTTTCTTGATATCACTTGGATGTATCGAATTGGCTGAAGACCGGCATCTGTGATGCTGGGGACTTCTGGAGGAGACTGAGATGGATCATCCACTCGGCACTTCTGGCTGAAGACTTTTGTGAATGCTTCAGTCTTGTCTTTTGCACTGATGTGCTGATGATGGGGATATTTGTGGAGCCTCCTCCTCCAGTGAGCTGACTGAATGTGGCAGGACTGCAGAGCTTAGATCTGATCTGTTGGTTGTGGGATTGCTTAGCTCTGTCTATCACTTACTGACTGCTTGTGTAGTTTGGCATACGAGTAGTCCTGTGTTGGAGCTTCACCAGGTTTTGACACCTCATTTTTCTGTGTGCTTGGTGCTGCTCCTGGCATGTCCTCTTGCACTCTTCATTGAACTAGGGTCGATCCCCTGGCTTGGTGGCAATCGTAGTTTGGGAGATATGCCATACCATGATGTTAGCTGAGTAGATTGTAGCTGAGTAGAGTTTTGCTGCTGCTGATGGTCCAGAGTGACTCATGGATGCCCAGTTTCGGGCTGCTAGATCTGTTCTGAATTTATCACATTCAGTATGATGGTATTGCCACACAACACGATGGAGGGGTATCCTCAATGTGAAGACAGGGCTTCGTCAACACTTGGCCTTTGCAGAGGTCACTCTTCCCAATACTGTTGTGAACAGATGCATCTGCGGCAGACAGTTTGGTGAGGATGAAGTTTTGTATGTTTTCCCTCTTGTTAGGTCTCTTGCCACCTGTCACAGACCCAATCTAGCAGCCATGTCCTTTAGGGCTCGGTCAGTCATGCTGCTACTGAGCCAGTCTTGATGGTGGACATTGAAGCCCCCCACCCATTCTATGCCCTTGCCACCCTCAGTATTTCCTCCAAGTGGTTGTCAACATGGAGGAGTACTGATTCATCAGCTGACGGTGAAATACAGCAGGAGGTTTCCTTGCCCATGTTCGACCTGAAGCCATGAGACTTTGTCGGGTCTGGAGTCGTAGTTGAGGCCCCCCCCCCCCCACCCCGGGCAATTCCCTCCCGTCTGTATATCACTGTGCCACCACCTCTGCTGGGTCTGTCCTGCCAGGGATGGTGATAGTGGTGGCTGGGACGTTATCGAAAAGGTATGATTCCGTGAGTATGACTGGCTAAGATGTTATCAGTGAGCTTGACTATGTCAGGCTGTTGCTTGACTAGTCTGTGAAACGGCTCTCCCAATTTTGGCACAAACCACCAGATGTCAGGAGAACTTTACAGGGTCGACAAGGTTGGGTTTGCCGTTGTCGTTTCCAGTGCCAGGTGGTCTGTCCAGTTTCTTTCCTTTTTATTGACTTTGTAGCGATTTGATACAACTTAGTTGTATTTAAGAGTTTGTGAGAACCTGGAGTCACATCTAGGCCAGACCAGGTGAGGGCTTCCCCAGGGAGTTCCTTCCCTAAAATTAGGCGGCATGGTGGTACATTCACAGTACCAGGAATGCGGGCTCAGTTCCAGCCTTGGGTGACTTACCGTGTGGAGTTTGCACATTATCCCCATGTCTGTGTGGGTTTCCTCCGGGTGCTCCAGTTTCCTCCCACAGTCCAAAGATGTGCAGGTTAGGTGGGTTGGCCATGATCAATGTGTGGGGTTACGGAGATATGGCCGGGTAGTGAGCCTAGGTAGAGTGCTCTTTCTGAGGCTCAGTGCAGACCCGATGTGCTGACTGGCCTCCTTCTGCACTGTAGGGATTCTATGGTTTGTGAACATTAGTGAACCAGCTGTTTTTTTAAAAAGTATATTTTTAGTCAAAATGTTGCAGAGCAACACATTAATCACACAGCTAGTGGGCATCAGTGCAGCAGATGTTGTGTAAACAGTTTATTGTTTTTAGGTTTTAGTAGTATTGACACCATTCCCCCCTCTTGTCTTTCTCCTCCCTCCCCTAACTTTGCCCCCCACCCCCTGCCTCCCTGTACTACCTCCTAGTCACAAACTGGTCCTTAAAGATGGCGGTGAACTGCCTCCACCTGGAGTGGAACCCTCCTCCTGACCCCTGATGGCAAATTTGATTTTTTTTTCCAGCCTTAGGAATTCTGCCAAGTCTGCCAGCCAGTCCTCGGTCCTCTGCGGCACTGCCAATCTCCACCCAAGTAGGAGTCGTTGCCGGGCTATCAGGGAGGCCAAGGCCATGATGTTAGCCCCCTCCCCAGCTCCAGCCGGTCCGACACCGCGGCGATTGCCACCAATGGGCATAGTTCCACCTTAACGCCCAAAACCTTGGGCATAGCTTCAAAAAACATGGTCCAGAATCTGACTTGTTTTGGACAGAAACAGAGCATGTGGGCGTGGTGTTCACTGTGTATAAGATCTCGCTCCAGAGTCTTTACCCTAGCTCGATGCCTAGTTCCTTTTCCCACCTCTCTCTTGTTTCGTCCAGTGGGGCCCTTACTTCCTCTAGCAACTATCCATCCATGTCTGTACACTTTCCCTCCCCTAACTCGTCCTGTCATATTAGTCTGTCTAGCAGGGTGTGCCTGGGTAACTGGGGGAACTCTGGGCCTTCCTTGCAGAGGAAGTCCCGTATCTGGAAGAATCTGAACTCGTTCCCTTTTGGAAGTTGGAACTTCTCTGTTAGTTTCTCCAGGGTTGCCACTCTGCCGTCAAAGTACATGTCCCTCAACACCCCTTCCCTTCTCCAAGTCTTGTATGTGGTTTCCATTCTGGTCAGGATGAATCTATGATTATTACAAATGGGGGCTGAGATGGACATGTCTTTCAGCCTGAATTGTTGCCTTAGTTGGTTCCAGGCTTTTAGTGATGCTATCACCACCAGGCTCGTCGAGTACTTGGCTGAGGAGATTGTGAGGGGGCAGTGACCAGTGTTCGCAGAGACGTTCCTACATAGGAAGCCTCTTCTGTCTGTACCCACTCCACTCTCGGCTCCCCCAGCCAGACCCAGACCCTTTCTACGTTTGCTGCCCAATAGTAGTACAGGAGACTTGGCAGTGCCAGAGGCCCTGAGCGCCGCCCCCTTTGCAGGGCGGTACTACGGATTCCGGGGTTCTTCCCTGCCTACAGAACGATAGAGACCGGTTTGTCCACCCTGCCAAAAAGGAATTTGTGGAGGAAAATTGTGAGTGATCTGAACATGAATAAGAATCTTGGCAGGATGTTCATCTTAATCGTCTACACTCTCCCCGCAGGGAGAGTCCCACCTCCGCAGGTCCGCCATTCACCACCTTCATCAGGCTACATAGGCTCCACTTGTAGAGCCGGTCCCAGTTGTGGGCTATCTGGATCCCCGGGTATAGAATCATAGAATTTACAGTGCAGAAGGAGGCCATTAAGCCTACCGCCCCTGCACCAGCTCTTGGAAAGAGCACAGTACTTAAGCCCACACCTCCACCCGATCCCAGTAATTCCACATAACCTTTTTTGTGGACACCAAGGGCTATTTTTCTTGGCCAATCCACCTAACCTGCACATCTTTGGCCTGTGGGATGAAACCAGAGCACCCGGAGGAAACCCACGCACACACGGGGAGAACATACAGACTCTGCACAGACAATGACCAAGCAGGGAATCGAACCTGGGACCCTGGAGCTGTGAAGCAATGATGCTCACCACTGCTACCGTGCCGCCCATATCTAAAATTGGTCTGGAGCAGTTTGAACGGCATCGCTCCCAGCTATGATGCTCCCCCTTGGGGGGTTTCCTGGGAAACTTTCACTCTTACTCAGGTTTAATTTGTATCCCGTGAAGGCTCCAAAATCCCTCATGGATACCATGATCTTTCCCATGCTGGCTAGGGTGTTTGAGACATAGAGCAGCAGATCATCCGCATCGAGAGAGACTCTGTGCTCCCTGTCTCCTTTCTGAATGCCCCTCCACCCTCCGCTGCTCTGAGTGCATCAGCCAGTGGCTCAATTGCAAGAGCGACCAGCAGCGGGGACAGCGGGCATCTCTGCCTCATGCCTCTCAGCAGCGGAAGTAATTTGAGTTTGTGGTGTTCGTCTGGATGCTTGCCCTGGGAGTGCCGTACAGCAGTTTCACCCACGAGGCGAACACTGGCCGAAACCCAAATCTTCCAATACCTTGAAGAGGTACTTCCACTCCACCCAGTCGACGGCATTCTCTGCATCCAGGGAGATCATCACCTCTGGTGTCTCCTCCCTGGATGGAGACATGACCACGTTCATCAGGAGCCTGATGTTTGCTGTGAGCTATCTGCCTTTGACAAACCCTGTTTGATCTTCTGTGATCACCTCTGGCAAATAACTCTCCAGTCATCTTACTGGAACCCTTGCGTCAGTGTTCAGGAGTGAAATCGGTCTGTATTCCGCCCGGTCTTTGCCTTTCCTTGGGATCAGTGAGATCGAGGCATGTGCCAGCATGGGCAGCAAGACCCCCCCTAGACAGCAAGTCATTGAACATCCCCAGCAGGTGTGGGGCCAGTACGACCACCAACTTTTTATAGAAGTCCAACAGGAACCCATTTGGTCCTGGCACCTTCCCGAATTGCATGGAGCTGATGCACTCCATGACCTCCTCTAGGCCTAACGGTTACTTCCATTCCCTGTCCCTTTTCCTCCCCCACAGCTGGGAAGACCAGCTGGTTCATAAACTGCTGTTTTATTTTCCTGACAAGGCCCTGTACAACACATCCCTGCTTCTATACTCGAAACCTCTCGCAATGAAGGCCAACATACCTTTAGCCTTCTTTATTGCCTGCTGCACTTGCATGCCTACCTTCAGTGACTGGTGCACAAGGACACCCAGGTCCCGCTGCAGACTCCCCTCTCCCAATTTACAACCATTCAGGTAGTAATCTGCCTTCCTGTTTTTGCTTCCAAAGTGAATAACCTCACACTTATCCAAATTATACTGCATCTGCCATTGATTTGCCCACTTGCCAACCTGTCCAGATCATCATAGAATATCATAGAATTTACAGTGCAGAAGGAGGCCATTCGGCCCATCGAGTCTGCACTGGCTCTTGGAAAGAGCACTCTACCCAAGGTCAACACCTCCACCCTAACCCCACCCAACACTAAGGGCAATTTTGGACACTAAGGGCAATTTATCATGGCCAATCCACCCAACCTGCACATCTTTGGACTGTGGGAGGAAACCGGAGCACCCGGAGGAAACCCACGCAGACACGGGGAGAATGTGCAGACTCCGCACAGACAGTGACCCAAGCCGGAATCGAACCTGGGACCCTGGAGCTGTGAAGCAGTTGTGCTATCCACAATGCTACCGTGCTGCCCTTCAATGCTATCGTGCTGTAGGATCCCTGCATCCTCGTCACAGTTCACCTCCCACCTAACTTGATATCATCTGCAAACTTTGAGATGTTACACTTTGTTCCCTCATCCAAATCATTAATATTGTTATTGCACCATATTGTTTTTTTTAATGGACCCAGGAGGTTGAGCTGGACCACAGTATCTTGAGTGTTGAGGAGGGAGAGTGTTTTTGGCAAACAATATCCTGCCCCTCCCACCCCCCAGAAAATTCGGCATAATTTTCCTGCAGAAGGGGTAAATAAAGGTATTTCAGTAAACTTGTCACACGCAGGTGCATTTGCATCCTCGAGATGTGTTCAGATGAAGGAGCTATGCTCCAAAAGCTAGTGATTCCAAATAAACCTGTTGCACTTTAATCTGGTGTTGTAAGAGTTCTTCAGATTTATGTTGAATGGTATATGGCAAATGTCTCCCACATCATGGTTATATTAATTGAACTAAGACATCATGTAGAACTACTGAGAATAGCGGGTGAGTCTTCACATGTCCTTTCCATATCTCTCTAACCAACACCACTGAAAATAGATTATGATCATTTGCTCGTGTGAGATCTTGCAGTGCACAAAGTGACTGCCGCAGTTGCCTGTATTACAACAATGACCATTTCACCAACCTTCATTGGTTGTATCACACTTTAGGCTGCCCTGATGTGAAAATCACTTTTATCAATGCTAGTCCGTTTTTGTATTTGGGTTACTGGATTTTGACACTTGGAAAGGTGAAATCACTGCAGCAGTTAGATTAGACTATTAATAAACACTTTATTGTGTGTTGCAGCTACCTGTCAAAATCCCACTATTTATCTTTGGAGAATCTAATTCACCTTTTAGTTTATCATCATTTTGCTTGTAATCTTTTTATATTGTTTTGATCATGATTTGCCTGAATCATTCAGCTTTGAAGCATGGATCTGTCAGATCAAACTATCTACTCTGGTTGTTTTGGATGAAATTCTGCATCTCAATTTCTGTATTATTGTACCCAAAGTGGAGATGGTATGCGGAAGGCTCCCTCGAGGTGGGAGTTTGTGCTTCATCCCATGTTGTGATCTTCTCTCTCCAATGTTCCAGTTGCTGTGTAGTGTGATCATCTCGCTCCAATGTTCCAGTTTCTGTGTAGTGTGATCATCTCGCTCCAATGTTCCAGTTGCTGTGTTGTGTGATTTATTCTTTGCTTTAGCTTCTATTTATCTTATTTGCAGATTGATTTCCTTGGCATTAGTTTGGGTATGCCTCGTTTTTATTCCAGGTGTGCCAGGTATTTATTCTGCCAACTGTTGATTGACCGGGTGCTAGTGGGGTTCAGATTTAGTTCCTTTTCATGTTAACCGTAAGAAACTATAGCGGGTCGTGAACACAGCCCAGTCCATCATGCGAACCCACCTCCCATCCATTGGCTCTGTCTACACCTCCGGCTGCCTTGGGAAGCAGGCAGCATAATCAAAGACTCTCCCACCCGGGTTATTCTCTCTTCCACCAGGAAGGAAATACAAAGGTCTGAGATCACGCACTGCAGATTCAAAAACAACTTCTTCACGCTGTTACCAGTCTCCTGAATGACCCTCTTATGGACTGTATTGATCTCTCCACACATCGTCTCTCCTGAGTAGCACTACACCTTGTATGCTTCACCCGATGTCTATGTATTTACATTGTGTATTTATTGTATGTCTGATGTTTTTCATGTATGGAACGATCTGCCTGGACTGTACCCAGAACAATACTTCTCACTGCACCTAGGTACACGTGACAAATCTAAGTTCAGCGTACTAGCATTCATTTGACTTTATTTTGGTAGACCTTTCCATTTATATGGGCGGCACAGTAGCACAGTGGTGAGCACAGTTGCTTCACAGCGCCAGGGACCCGGGTTCAATTCCCGGCCTGGGTCAGCGTCTGTACGGAGTCTGCACGTTCTCCCCGTGACTGCGTGGGTTTCCTCTGGGTGTTCCGGTTTCCTCCCACAAGTCCTGAAAGACGTGCTTGTTAGGTGAATTGAACATTCTGAATTCTCCCTCCGTGTACCCGAACAGGCGCCATAGTGTGGTGACTAAGGGATTTTCACATAACTTCACTGCAGTGTTAATGTAAACCTACTTGTGGCTCTAATAAAGATTATTATTATTAATTTGCAATTTAATCTCTAGTTCCAGTGGAACTTTTGTACTTCTGAGAGAGCCTGTTTATGATGTTTGTTTAATTGTCAAGATATGTTTTTCGGCATTGTAATTTCAATTCTAGTTTTAGTATTTGGGAAGTTTTACAATATAAAATTGAGCATTTTTGTGGAATTGATCTATTTTGAAAAATCTACTCATTTCTGGAGTTGCAGAATATTAATTGTAATAGATGTGAGAGATGTATTAGAAAGATTACCAGTCTTGCAACATCTGATCTGTCGATTGAAAGCATCTTTAACATTCATCTTTCACAGACCTCAGGCTGGATTCTCTGTTTTGGGGACTTTTTCCCCACACTGTCGTAAAAACTGTGGATGTCACGGCAGAAAAACTGGCGTGAAAGGGCCACATGTTCCTAGCCCTGCAGGGGGCTAGCAGGGAACCAGCGTAAATCTTGCAGCTTTTGCTGCAGATGTGGGCCCCTGCACTTCCGGGTCGGAGGCCGCGCATTAGCACGGCGGCAGCCTCCAGCGGCCACGCTGTGCTCCATGGCGGACACGGACCGCAGAGCTGGACCCTGAACATACTGCCCCCGATCGACCACATGCCCGACCCTGACCGCCCGCCCAAATATTGTCCAGCCGCGTACAAGATCCCCCTGCCCTCCGATCGGCCCACCCTCCCGACCAGGGTGGCCGCAGACGGAGTCCACAGCTGCCACGCTAGTATCCCGACCGACAGGATATGTGGTCTATGCCGTCAGGACTTTGGCCGGTCGGGGGCGGAGAATGGCGAGGTAGTCCTCCAGCAATGGCCGCAGGTAGGTGATATGTGCCGCACCTTTCGAGGCCCGGAGAATCAGGGAACCGGCACTGGTCCCATTTCCGTGCGGGGAAATGGATTCCCTGCCCCGGATCCGGCAGCGATTTTGGAGTGCGAGTGCGGAGAATCTAGATCCTCATCGATCTGGCTGGTCGTCTTCCAAAAATTCTGTGTTGGATATTCACTCAAATAATCCCTACAATTCAGGCATTGTTTGTGTCATTTTCTTTTCTCGGGAATAATGGGAGGAAAGAATTAATGTCCTATTTTGAATTTGTGACTTACGGAGCACCAATCATGTTGAATCCATGATGTTGGCATAATGACCAGATTTACATAAAGAAACACTCGAGATTTTCCCTGTTGGTGATCCAAGCTTATCCTTGTGCTTTGGAGAATGAGTCTAGCTAATTGAGACCCACCGTTATCTTTCCACTTTATAATGTACTCTTCTCCTTCCTTCAGGCAAACCTAAAGCAACTTTAAGGCAACCAGAGTATACTAACCAGCCAGAAAAAGGGAGCCGGAGGACAACTAACTCTACAAGAGGAAAAGGAAGCGTCCAAGGAGCAAAGACTGGCTTGGGAAGAGAGGTGCTCTCGGATTTTAAAATACATGCACCAGTTGCTGGTGTGCTGAAGGATGCTTCAATTCGTAAACCTCTGCCTGTTACAATCAATAGGTAATATTTAATATGATGTACAGTGCATTAAAAATATTTGAATATAGCTTCACACATAGCAAATAGCTAAATAGTTAGATTGGTAAGTTATTCCTTGTGAAAGCTGGAGCAGGAACTGGATATCCCTAAAGTTGCAGAAATTCAGTGGGGGCACAGCTGGACAACATCTTAGCAAATAAAACTCAAACTCTGATGTTAAATTAGCTCATGTTTTTTGAAGTTTGACCAAAGGGAACAATTGAAAAATGTTGCTGACTTTCCTTGACTTGTTGACTGGGTGAATTAATACATTTGGAATGTTCCATTTATCACCTATTATGTGTTGGGTTAATAGTTCTTGCCTCTGGTACAGGTAGAGAGGTGTTGTGTTGTACAATAAAAGCAGAAAATGAAGGTCAAAGACATGAGAAGTTTACTGCTTCTTTCTCCCAGAACTGCTGAGCATTTCTAGCATTTTATATTATTACTTCAGATTTCAAGCATCTGGAGTATTTTGCATTTCCACAGAGGTGTTATGATTGGCTTCAGCATTCCTGAAGAATGTTTGGGAAGAGAATTGCTTACTGTTCCTGATTTTCTGTCCAATGACACTTGCTGGATGCTACAGGAGAAGGCGAAGTTGGTTCTATTTTTCAACCCTGTGCACATGTTACCGTTGAGCAGATTGCTACTGCATACCTTTTAGGCTTGTAAGATTTCAGTTGCTTGTGAAAGATGCAGAGCAACTGGCTGCACCTGAAGAGCAGGGTTTTTTTTGAAAATATTTGCATTTTAGTTGATGGAATGAAGTAACATTTTGGGGAGTAAAAGTCATTGTTACTGTAGCAAGTGTTTTTGTAACAGTCTGTTACCTTGATTTTGAAAACATTAAAGAAGACCCAAGGTAAAATTGTTAATTTGTTGTAAATTTTCGATCGATTGAGATGCTGGATAAAGGATTGATCAGTTTAATTGGATCATTGTACATATGTAATGATGGAAGAAATATGAGGCAATTCTATTAAATGGGTAAAAGACCTAGAATAATCACAGAAGATTTCAATTCCTCCAAATAAACTGGCAGGGAAGGGTGAAAAAGAAATGTAGTTGTTGCACTGCATACAGGATCCTTTTATGTTGAACAAGCAAGGAATCATTACTGGATCTAGTAATAAAATAAAAGAGAGTATAAAGCTACATGTAAATGAACACCTAGGGAATAGCAATAATGACATAGGCTTAAAATGAATGAATAAAGTATGAATGAAACTAATGTTAGAACATGAGTTCGAGACAAGTAGTAGAATGGGAGTAAATGAGAGTAAAGGTAGCTACTCAAGCTCGCAAAAAGTGGGAAATGGTACTGGGACTGCCATTCACAATTTATTTCAATGACTTGGACTTGAGGATCAGAAGTATAACTTGTAAGCACCAAATCGGGACATGTAGTTAGTATGAAGGAAGAATGCAATAAAATATTGCAAGAAATTAATAAACTTGGAGAATGGGAATATAATTGGCAAATATCAATTTATGTGAGGGTGAAATGGTGCATTTTGGTAGAAAGAAGAAGGTCACAAGTTGCTTGGATAGCAAGTCTAAATGGGATGGAGGCGAAAAGGCATCTGTGGGCATAGATACATAAAGCATTAAAATAGCTATTGAGGTTAATAAGGCCATAAGAAAAGCAAACCAAGCATCGTGATTTATTTCTGTCACGATATTAAATAAAATGAAAGTCATGTTAATTTTATATTGCACTTTGGTTGAACCACACCTTTATTGTGTGGAGTTCTGGTCTTTCTAATATAAAAAGAACATGGAGGCATCAGCAAAGATGCAAAAACTGATTCACAGTTGTGATATCAGACCTGTGAGGGCATGCTTATCTGGAATGGTTGAATGCTGGGTCTTTTTTCTTCAGAAAGCTGGAAGGGGATCCTGAAAATGTTTTTTAAGATAATAAAATTGTATAATTGGGTAGCAGTGTGTAAATACTCTCCTCCTAAGGTGTATGAAGTTGGAGATTATGAATATATGATGGACACTAATAATTAAAGTTAATAGCTTAAATAATGTACTGACTACCTTCTAAAAGGGAGAATAGACTTTTTATAGATCATGGATGGGTAGCTATGACCTGTTGCTTGCAGTTCCTACACCATATGGAAACATCAGGACACTTCATGTGTCTTGGGGCCACCTGTGTAGCAAGTGTCTGCAGCTGATTGAGTCGAGCTCAGGACTTCTAAGTTCGAGGAGCAGCTGCAGTTACTGTGGAACATTCAGAGAAACTGAGTTTCCTAGATCACATGTTCCAGTGGTGGCTGCTCCACAGACAGAGTGAGTTCAGGATAATAGATGGTGGGCCACGTGAACAGGTAGGAATAGAGAGCAATGCAGCTGTATTCACAGTCTGTGCCAGTCTCAAATCATTACTCAACATAGACGTAATGACACTATGAAGGAATGCAGACCATGAAACCTATGGACAAGGGACAATGTAGGAAGGTGAAGAGTAGGAATGCAGTTGTTACAAAAGATTCCATGGTGAGGGTGACAGACAGACAATTCCGTCACCATCATTGTGAATCCCACACGGAGATGGTGCAGAATGTTCTGCAAGAGGGAAGGAGCAAGCCAGATGTTGCAGCACGTATTGGGACCAACAATGTAGAGGGGACAGGTATTGAAGTCCAATGGTTAGACTTTCAGGAACTAGGGAGGAAGTTTAACAAGCACGATCTCAATGGTAGTAATTTCTGCTTTATCCCCAGCGCCACCCGTTAACAAGAGTAGAATTAGAAGATGGGTGATGGCTGCTTGGCTTGAGGACTGGTTTCAAATTCTTGGAACATTGGCATCAGTTCTGGGCCAGAAGGCAAGAATTCAAATGGGAGGTTGCACCTCAGTCGGACTGGGTGCAATGTCTTTGTGGAGGTTCGCTCTTGTGATTGGAGTGGGGTTTAAACTAAATTTGCAGTAGGTTGGCACCAGCATTTAGAAGTAAAAAAGATAAATAAGGTGCATAAGGGGATGATTGTTGCATAGTACAAGAGGGCCATTCGACTCCATTTCGGCCTTGGTCCAAAAAGAGCTTAATTCCAGAGATGAGCTGAGAGTGACCATCCTTGGCATCAAGGAGCCCTGATAAAATTGGAGTCAATGGGAATCGGAGGGAATGTGTCATACCAGGCACAAATGAAGGTGGCTGTGGTTATTGGAGATCAATCATTTAACTTCCAGGACATCACTGCTAGAGTTCTTCAGGGTAGTGTCCTAGTCCCAGTTGCTTCATCAGTGCCCATCCTTCCCCAACATAAGGCCAGATGTGAGGAAGTTTGTTGATAATTGCACAATGTTCAGCACCATTTGCGACTCCTCAGTTACTGAAGCAGTCCATGTCCACCTGCAGCAAAACTGGACAATATCCAGGCTTAAACTGACAAATGGTAACTAACATTTGTGCCACACAAGTGCCAGGCAATTACCATCTTTAAAAAGAGAGAATCTAACCATCACCGCATGACATTCAACTGCATTTTCATCACCAAATTCTTCACTATCAACATCCTGGGGGGGTTACCATGGGCTAAAAACTGAACTGGACCGGCCATGTAAATAGTGTGGTTACAGAAGCAGGTCAGCGCTGGGTGTAACTCACCTCCTGACTCCCCAAAGGCTGTCCAACATGTACAAGGTACAAGTCAGGAGTGAAGGAATACTCTGCATTTGCCTGGATCAGTATAGCTCCAATAACACTCAAGAAGCTTGACACCATCCAGGACAAAGCAGCCCACTTGATTGGCACCCATCCACCACAATAAACATTCACTTCCTCCACCATTGACACACAGTGGCAGCAGTGTACAGTCTACAGATGGACTGCTGAAACTCAAGGTTCCTTCGAAGGCACCTTCCAAACCCGTGACCTCTACCGTCAAGGAGGACAAGGACAGCAGACACATGGGAACATCATCACATGCAAGTTCACCAAGTTGGACGCCATTCAAGTCATAGAGGTCGACAGCACAAAAAAGGCCCTTCAGCCCATCATATGTCTGTGTGAATCAAAAACACCCATCTCTGTATTTTAATCCCATTTTCCTGCCCTTGGGGCCTATAGCCGTGTCTGCCTTGGCATCCCAGGTGCACATCTAAATACTTAAATGTTATGAGAGTCTCTGCCTTCACCACCCTTTCAGGCAGTGAGTTCCAGACTCCCACCACCCTCTGGATGAAAAGGTTTTTCCTTCCATCCCCTCTAAACCTGCTGCCCCTTACCTTGAATCTATGCCCCCTGGTCATTGATCCCTCCACCAAGTTTCTTCCTGTCTACTATATCTATGCCCCTCATCATTTCATACATTTCAAACATGCCCCCCCCCCCCCCCCCACCCACCCCCGGCCTCCTCTGCTCCAAGGAAAACAACCCCAGTCACAACTGAAACTCTCTAGCACAGACAAAATCACCTCTCCACCCTTTCCAGGGATATCATATTCTGACTTGGAACCATATTGCCGTTGCTTCTGTTGCTGAGTCATAATTCTGGAACTCCCTTCCCAATAGCACTTTGGGTGTACTTACACCACATGGACTGCAACAGTTCAAGAAGGCAGCTCACCACCATCTTCTCAAGGACAATTAGGGATGGACAAGAAATTCTGGCGTAGTCAGTGACACCCACATCTCCTGAATTTAAAACAAAAAAACTCGTACAAGAGAAAGAAGTTGTATTATATTAGATAGAAGCAGACTGAGAAGGACAAAAAGGAATGCAAAGGCAGGCTTAGAATGCATGTACATAAATGGAAAAATTGTAGTGAATAAGGTTGGTGAGCGACCAACACACAACAGCAAATGTAGCTTTGAATTAGTGAGGACTGCTGCTTAATGATGTTAAGGGACAAAAAGAAATGGAAGGAAAAAAAAGGGAGGTTGCACAATAGTACTGGTTAGGGAGGACATTGTAAAAGAGGGTGTCTTGAGGGGCCAAGGACAGAATCCAATTGGTTAGACTTGAGCAAGAAATACATGACCATGCCACTGGGGTTATTTTGTAGGACTCCAAATACTGAGAGGCAGAGGTGCAGATTACAGGGAAAATGGTTGACCACAAACTATAGAGTAGTGAGACTGGACTTTTAATTGCCCAAACATCAATGGGAAGATGTTACAATAAAGGGTAAGAAGGGGGAAGAATTTCTGAAATGTGTTGAGGGAAATGTCCTTGACCAGTATGTTCTTGGTCCAACCAGGAAGGAGACATTGCTGGTTCTGGTACTGGGAAATGAGATGGACCAAGTGTTTGTTGGGGAGCACACAGGTAAGAGTGATCATTGCTTAAGTTAGTAATGGAGATGAGCAAGGAGCAATCTGAAGTAGAACTTCTAAATTAGAAGAGGGCTAAATTCAGTGGGATGAGAAGAGAACTATAGAGTGCAAAATTGAACCTAAGGAAAAGCCTTAAAGATGTTTCAGGTACAGGCTAGGTACATTGTAACAAGAGCAAAAGGTAACGGCACCGAAGCCAAAAATGATGAGGGAATTAGAAAATATAATGAATCAAAAATAGATGTTATATAATGCATGCATTCTTAAAGCCAGAACCAAGCCAAATGCAATAATTTAAGAGGGAATCTGAAGGGGAATATATGACAGGCAAAGAGACAAATTGAGAATAGAATGGGGGTTAACATAAAAGAGAACCCAAACATTATCTGGCAAGTAAATAATACGTGGGTAACAGAGGGAGGATAGGGCCTGTTCGGGACGAAGGTTTTATATGTTATGGGGCATACAGCAAGGCCAGAATACTTGATGAATACTTCATATTGGTGTTTACTAAGGAAAAGGATACCCACAAAACCAATGGAAGCAGAGGTGGTAGAGATAATGGATGGGGTGAAAAATATGTTCTGAAAAGGCTACCTATGCTTCGAGTTGATCGTTTTCCTGGATGACTTCCACCCCTGGTTGCTTTGGTAAGGGTAGAAATTGTGGAAGGACTTGCCATAACTTTCCAATCTCTCCAGAGACAGGAGGTGCAAAGGAATGGAATTTGGCAAATTTGATACCATTATTTAAGAAGGGATCCAAGGACATTCCAAGTAATTACAGGCCATTCAGCTTAATATCTCTGTTTTTTAAGGTTTTAAAAACAATAACAGAGGGGAAAAACCAATAGGGACTTGGAGATGTTTGCGTTTATTAAGGATAACTAATGCGGATCATGCATGCCTAATCTAATCGATTTTTAAAAAATGAAGTAACCGAGGATTGGTCAACGGATGCAATAGATGTTGTCTATGGATTTTCAGAAAGTATTAAAGAAAATTTTCGACAAAATAATAATAATCTTTATTGTCACAAGTAGGCTTACATTAACACTGCAATGAAGTTACTGTGAAAAGCCTCGAGTCGCCATATTCCGGCGCCTGTTCGGGTACACTAAGGGAGAATTCAGAATGTCCAAATGACCGAACAGCACGTGATGTACGCCAAACAAAAGGGGGAAAAAAATCCCTTCATATTACCCCAACATCCCCAAATCATCCCTTCCCAACCACAACAAATAAAAAAAGTCCAAATTCAGTTCAGTCCCAATCCTTCAGCCCGCACAAATTCCCCCGTCTCTTCCACCGTCTCAGAGTAGTAGCCCTTGGAGTTATGCAAACCAACTGTTTGAGTGTTCCCATCATCTCCTTTCCATGTCGTTCAAAATGCTTGCCAAACTGCTGCTCAAACTCTACCGCCATCAACTCGGCCAGTGAGTCCACCGTAATGGGCGCAGCCCCACCCGGCGAGCTTGCACCCGCCATCCTTCCTCCCATAGAACTCCGCACCTGACTCGATCTCTCAGATGGAGATCGCTCCTTTTCGTCCTGTATTCTTCCTTTGGGTTTTTGACATCCTCTACTACAACTTTTCTGAAGACCTATCATATAAATTTACCCCCCAAATCTGGATGAAAAGGACCAAAAAACAAAAGCTCTAGCTGGAGCCACCCAACTTGCAACTTCCACCAACATGTCTCCACCTTTGTGGTTCTGCTTTTTAATTTCAACTCTAGGTGCTTTTACTCCCTCTCTTTCCTAGTTCTATCTATCGCGTTTGTATCTACGTGAACCACAACAGCTAGATCCTCTCCCTCCCGCTGCAAGTCCTTCTCGAGCCCCGAGCAAATGTCCTAAACCCTGGCAACAGCAGGCAACATATCTTTCTGGACTCTCGCTCTTGACTGCAAAGAACTGGTCTCACTGACTATTCTGTCCACTACAACCACTACATTTCTATTTACTGCTCACTGCTTCAGTGGCTTCCTTTACCATGGTCAGTTTGCTCATCCACCCTGCAGCCTCCACTCTCAACCATACAAACTGCAAAAACCTCAATTCTGTTGGATAATTGCGAAGGGTGAGGCTCCTCCACTTATACAGAACATAGAACATACAGTGCAGAAGGAGGCCATTCGGCCCATCGAATCTGCACCGACCCACTTTAAGCCCTCACTTCCACCCTAGCCCCGTAACCCAATAACCCTTCCTAACCTTTTTGGACACCAAGGACAATTTAGCATGGCCAATTCACCTAACCTGCACATCTTTGGACTGTGGGAGGAAACCGGAGCAGACGGAGGAAACCCACACAGACACGGGGAGAACGTGCAGACTGCGCATAGCCAGTGAGCCAGCGGGGAATCAAACCTGGGACCGTGGCGCTGTGAAGCCACAGTGCTAACCACTGTGCTACCGTGCTGCCTATCTGCTTGATCACCACACCTGCCTCAGTTGCAGTCAGACTCTCCTGTTCCTCACCTTCGACAAAATTAGATGGTCCAAACTAATGAGTGTGACCTCCTTCTGGAACAAAGTGTCCAGGCAACTTTCCTCTTCCCTGATGCAACGCAGTGTCTGTAGCTCAGCCTCCAGTTCATCAACTCTCAGCCAAAGAACCTTGAGCCGCAGACACTTGTTGCAAATGTATGTCCACCAGCTCTCGCATGCTGAAACACTTCACCTGCCCAGCCATCTTTATTGTTTTAATTAATTTAATTTTCGTAGCCCGATTGAAATTTCCTAGGTTAGATAAAATAGTTAGGAAATACAGCCAATTGCTTATAATAATAATCTTTATTATCACAAGTAGGCTTACATTAACACTGCAATGAAGTTACTGTGAATATCCCCTAGTCGCCACACTCCGGTGCCTGTTCAGGGTCACTGAGGGAGAATTCAGAATGTCCAAATGACCTAACAGCACGTCTTTTGGGACTTGTGGGAGGAAACCGGAGCACCCAGAGGAAACCCACGCAGACACGGAGAGAACGTGCAGACTCCGCACAGACAGTGACCCAAGGAATCGAACCTGTGACCCTAGCGCTGTGAAGCAACAGTGCTAACCACTGTGCTACCGTGCCACCCATCTGCTTCCTTGAGATGAAACATCTCAATATTTGTCCCGAACACTTGGTCTGACTGCCTTCTGGTTACAGATGGCAGCTAACATTGCTCTGCTCCTCCAAATTCTCACGTTCCCTCACTGGTTTATGGCCATGCTGATTTATGGCCGCATATGTTCTCGCTGGTTTCCTCCGATCAACATCTCAACTAATTATATGATCATGATCATATTGCTGTTTCTGGGACTTTGCAGTACACAACTTGGCTGCTTTCCTACATTACAAAAGTGACTACAATTCAGAAGTGCATAATTGAATGTGAAGTTCTCTGAGATGTCCATTGGTCATGAGAAGCCCCATATAAATGCAAGTCTTTTTTCCTTAGTACTGTGTGGGGCAGGTTGGATGGAGTTGTTTGTCTTTTTCTTTTCATTTTGATTTTTCATAATCCATCTCTTGCCTGATGAATCTGATTGAATTTTTTTGAAAAGATGAATAAAGTAGTGGGCAGGGGAATGCTATTTATCTCGACTTCCAGAAGATATTGAGTCAAGTCCCCCATAAGAGACTGTTGAAGCTTCTGGAATGTATATCTAGAGGAATAGAATACAAGGGGGTAGAAGCCATGCTTCAGCTGGACAAAGTATTGGTTAGATCACACCTGAAGTACTGTGAGTACTTCTGGATGCCTCAGGACTGAGATATTGGTCTTGTTTGAATTTATCAGAAATATACCTGGAGTCCATGGGTTAAATTAGGAAATTGGCTGAGCAGAAGGAGAGTGCAAGGATAATGGATAGGTACTCTAATTGGCATTTTGTGACTAGTGATATCCCAATTGGATCTGTGTTGGGGCTTCCACAATTCACTTGGGTATTGGATTACAAAACCACATATCTCTAATAACGCAAAGATTGTTGGTATTCAAAACACTGAAGGTGGAAGTGTGAAATTATAAAGGAACATAAATAGATTCAGTGATGGCAAAAAGTTTGACAAGTTGATTTCAATGAAGACAAGTGTAATGTCATCCACTTTGGACTGTAAAAGAATAGAACAGAGTACTTCCTAAATTGTGAAAAGCTAAGAACAGTGGCAGTCCAAGAAGACACGGAGGTCCACATACACTGATTATAAAATATTACAGACACGAAAAGTAATCATAAAGACTCGTGTAATACCGGTCTCTATATCTAGAGGAATAGAATACAAGGGGGTAGAAGCCATGCTTCAGCTAGACAAAGCCATGGTTAGATCACACCGAAAGTATTGCGAGCAGTTCTGGACACTACACCTTAAGACTGAGATATTGGTCTTGTTTGAATTTATCAGAATTATACCTGGACTCCATGGGTTAAATTATAAGGCGAGATTACACAAATGGAATTGTACTCCATTTGGAAGGTTAAGTGGTGATTTGATTGAAGGTTTCAAGATATCCAATAGAACAGTTAGGATATGTTGCTAACTTTGCCTTAGTTCAATGGCTCTGTTTTATTACCTGTGCTCTCGAGTCGCCAGGTATCTTTGATACTGCCACGAGGTTCAAGTCCGAGTAATGATCAATAATCCAATACACCGATTAGTAAGATTTCAATCAAAGCACATTTATTATACACAGTAATCGCTACTCATGCACAAATTCTGCGTCTAAGCTACTTCTACAAGTAACAGGCCGATAATTAACTTTCGGACTGGCCCACCAGGTCAGGGAAACAAATGGCCTTTCGTTCGGGTTCTGAGCCTGCGGGATTCGAAGTTGGTACGGATTGGTAGCTAGGAGCGCCTATCTCGTAGCGAGCGTTGAATTAAGACTTACGATTTCGATCTTCACTGCTCCGGTCACGGTCAATGTTGGTTCGTTGTTGCTGGGTGACCCGGGCAGGAAGAAGAGCGTGAAGAGAGCGAAGAGGCGGAGAAGAAGAGAGCGATTTGAACTTGGGGCTCAATTCTTATAGTCCCCAGGGGCTTCCCGCCTTTTGGGGCGGACCCTGTACCTGGTCCCAAGTGATTGGACTTTGTCCCAATCGCTTGGTTCGATTTTCTCCAATGCTGGAGCGGTTCCCTGATCGATGGGCGGTCTTGAGGTGCTCGTTCACCTCCTTTTGTGTAGGCTCCTGCTGGCGCCGAAGAGTCTGGTTTTGCTTTGTGGTCTAAATGTTGCTTATTGTTCCTGGGGATTGCTCATTAGTATGCAGATGGCTGTTGTTTTGTTATGCTGATGGTTGCTGGTATCGATATTGTCTGGCCTTTCCGGAGGTAAATACACAGCCAACCTGTAGCTGCTGGTTTTTGTCTTGTTGGCTGACTTTCCCATCAGCCTTTGCCGTTCGCCATTTTGAATCAGGAGTTGGTCATTTTAAGTGGCTACATGCCCTCCTTGTGATCCTAACGCGAAGCTTGAAGGATCACACAACTATGTTGCTTTCCATTCCCTGACCTGGGGGGTTCACTTCCTTCATGGCATCTGCACTGACCATAACTATGCAAAAATGTTTTACTGACAATTCTAAGGGCGCTATGTCAAACAGGGACATGCATTACAAAACAATAAACTGGGAACCTCTAACTATTCTTAATACACTACACTCACTTAAACATTTCATTATTCTAACTTCCTCAACCATACAACAAAATCATAGCAGTTTATACACATTTTTCCTGGCTTGGCAGTCAAGCTCAGGATCGTACAATTTGCTCATCAACAGTTCTTTACATTTCTTTATTTACAATAAAACCGCAAATGAATGCTCTTTATTATAGATCGGGGGGGTCGGGGGTCTGGTCGTATCCGAAAATTCTGATCCTATATACCGGGGTTCAAGAACTGTAGGCTCTCCTTCTCCATTTTCTTAGACGCATAGTCTGCACGATGCAGCAGAGTATCGCCAATACCAGTAAGGTTTCTATTACATATGACAGAGTACCAGGTTATAAACCTGGCACACCAAGATGATGTGGTGTCGCTGATGACTGGGCTCTGGGTACTGTGGGGAAGTGAAACATTAACGGCTGGGGGGCTTGAAGTCATGGGGTTCGCGTTCACTCGCAACCAAATGTCCATTAGTATGATGCTGATCCATGTGGAGGAAGTCCTCATGGCTCTTCTCTTTTCTTTTCTTCTCCGGTCCTGGAGCTTCTGGAGTTTTCTGTGGAAACAAGCATAGTGTCTGTAACTATCTTGTTTTAACATCTCGTACGATAGTCTGTCTGTCCTGTAGTGCCAATTACTCCCTTTATAATTGGTCACTATGTATGACTCCCTCATTTTTATTTTTTTTCCAAAAATCGAATTTTAGGACAAGACACACTTCCAAATAATGAACCAGTGCAAGTCGTCTCGCAGACTGCGCAATTTACCATCCAAATGTTTCAGGATGTAAATAGCATGTGGTTGGCAACCTAAGGGTTACCTGAAAGAAAACAAAACATTTTGAACTAACATTTCCAAAATGGGTGCATATGGGCCGCGACGGGTAAGAGTTGGATGGAGTCCCCGGGTAAGACAGCTACCAATGCCGTGTCTCTCCTACCCGCGCGTAGTTGACCGGGGGGGGGGGGGGGGGGGGGCGTTCCCAGGCAGGGCGGGTCCCAAGCAGGGCGGGTCCCAAGCCGTTTCTCCACTGCCTGAGCAACCGACAAGAACGGGCAAGAAATGTAGTCATCGTGGTGGGGCTGCCATAGTGGTTCTCTCCTCCGAACCAGAAGGGCAGTTACGAAGGTCGTCTGGTACCATAACAAGTCTCTGCAGACAAGCTAGTTCCTCTGAACTCGTGTCTGGCCAATAGCAAATCTCTGTGGGCAAGTCCTCAGAGGTTTCGGCCGAAAAGGCGCGGGGCGTGAATTTTTTTTCGGTCTGACAAACAACATTTAACAAACTTACAAACAACATAACACATGCGGCAGGTTCCATCAGAAAGGACACCACTTCTCCCAAGTGGTTCCTTTTAAAACATCATCTGGACACCTCAGTTCTCGGTTGCGAACAGGGTTGCCAAGGGCTTCTCGGTATGGGAGTCAGACCCAAGGTTGTCATATTCTCCCGGGTGCCAAACTCTTGAGTGTATCAGGGCTGAAAGGGCTGCATGGTGTGAGGTGGGGTTGCTCTCATCGTTGCGGACGAGTCGGAACGAGTTATCTCTATGCCAATAGTTGGTGTCTAGTTGTGTGGGGACAGAATCGGGGTCGTCATGGTCGTTCAGTGGTCGGTGGTGGGGTTTGTTTAGGAAAGTGATCATGAAGGGATCACTCGGATCGTAGTCGGAATCGCTGGGTGTGGGGCCTGTTGCATGGGGATAGTAGGGAGGCATGCTGTGGCTATCGTCCGAGTCACAGTCGCTGTCTCTGCTGCTGCAGTCTGTGGGCGTTCCGGGGCGGAGTGTATATTTCGGGGGTGGAGTCGAGGTCAAGTCCGTGGCTGGGCTGGATGTGTTGGGGGATGGTAGGGTTACGTTGGCTGTGGGCAAGGCGTGGTGTGCTGCGTCGAGCATGACGTGGTGTGTGTGGTTGGACTGTGTTCCTCATGCCTTCAGCTGGTTGATATGGAACCACGCAGTCTTACCGTTGGGCATACTTTATTTTATAAACGGAAAGGCTTACTTTGTCCGCAATGGAGTACGGACCCGAGTATTTTGGTGACAGGAATGTGCTGGGGTTATATACGGAGAGCATAACTTGCTGTCCTATACTGTACTCAGTCGCATGCACTGTCTTGTCGAAACAAGCCTTGCTCTGTTTCTTTCTGGTGCCCAATTTTCCAGCGGCTGCTAGCTGAGCCGTTTTAACATTTCTGCTTTCTCGTGTGTGAGGGCCGTCACTTCGGGGCTGGTCAAGTCTAAACCTAATAAATATTCTGTGCCTTTCATGGGGTGTCTGGTCATGAGGGTGTGTGGGGTGTAACCTGTGGAAGTAGAAATTGTATTACGCAAAAACATCAGTGCAAAAGGGAGGACTGAGTCCCAAGTGGTGTTGTTCTGTTGGACCATTTTTCTGAGGGTGGATTTTGGGGTCCGATTCGTGCGCTCCACGATACCACTCGACTGTGGGTGGTATGCTATGTGGAATTTCTGGGTGATGCCAAATATCGTGAGGACGTTCTGCATGACACGTCCTGTAAAATGGGAGCCTTGGTCGGATTCAATGCTGCGGGGGAGTCCCCATCTTGTAAAGATGTGGTGGGTCAAAATCTTGGCTGTGGTTTTTGCAGTGTTTGTTCGGGCTGGGAATGCTTCCACCCATTTCGAAAACGTGTCTATCACCACGAGTACATTTTTATAGCGATTCCTGCAAGGGGGCAATGGACCTATAAAATCAATCTGGAGGTTAGTCCAGGGGCCGTTAATGGGTCGGGTGTGGCTGAGTTTAGCCTTTTTGGCATATCTGTCCAGATTATTCTGGGCGCAGATAAGACAATTCTCGATGTAGTGGTTTACATCATCCTTTAAATTCGGCCAGCAACAAAGCTGCTTGAGATGGGCTGGAGTGGGATCGATTCCCTGATGTCCATGACCGTCATGGAACAAACAAATCAGTTGATTCCTGTCCTGTTCAGGAACCACATAAAGGGTGTCTTTTAACACCATATGTGGTCAGTGCATTTTTGAACCTCTCGAAGGGAGCTGGATGTTTTCCTTTTACAATCTCCCTGAGATTGCTGTCCTACTTCTGGGCCTCCACTCGATCCTCGATCTTTGTCTGCGAGACCTGAACTGCACTCACTGGTGCGCTTTCGGGGGGTGTCCAAAAATATCCATGCCTGGAACCTGCTTTAGCCAGTGCGTCGGCTTTCACATTTCCAGGGGGGGAGGAACGATGGTGACTACGAACCTTGACTAGCCCAAAGGTCCTGTTCTGGGCTCTCTCTAAAATGTGACGGAGCAATGGGGCTGAGGGGAGGGGTTTCCCGTCTGCGGAAACAAATCCTCTTGCTTTCCACAGGGGCAGGAATTCCGTGAGTCTGTTGCAGACATAGAGGCTGTCCGAGTATATGTCTGCTGGGCTGGGGAAGGAATCTGGGTGTTCCACTATATACGCGATGGCCGCGAGCTCTGCTGCCTGCGCGCCTAAGTGGCCTGGAAGTTTTAACGATATTTCCTCGAGGGCGCGTCCCTGCGCGTCCTCGACTTATATACCGCAACCTGTTATGCGCTTCCCATCCAAGACTGTGGAAGCTCCATCCACATAGATCTTTATGGGCTCACACGTGTCCGTGTGCTGGGGGCTCTGGGTTGAACAACCTATCTGTCTGGGGGGTATTTTACCAATAAAGGGGCCTGTGTCGTGGTGTGGAGAGATAATCTCGCATTCATGGGGGGTTCTGGGGTACTGTAAATTGTCGGCTAAATAGGTGTGCGTCTTTGTCCTTTTCACAGTGATGTCCCGTCCTTGCAAGAGAAGGGTCCATCTAGCTGCTCTAATCTGGCTTACTGTACCGTCCTTGAGTCGTCCGTCCAGTAAAAGTTGGGTGGGAGTGTGTTCTGTGAGAATTGTAATGGGGTTCAGTCCGGTAATATATGAAAAATACTGCACTGCCCAAAATACTGCGAGCAGGTGCCTCTCACAGGCTGAAAATCCCTGCTCCACAACATCTAAAATTCTGGAGCCATAAGCTACGGGCCTTAACTGGTCGTGCCGTTCCTGGAGGAGCACGGCTGAAAGGGTGCGGACTGTGGTCGCTACCTCTATGTCGTAAGGGGAAAGCGGGTCTGGAACTTGTAGTGCAGGGGCTGCTATGAGTGCTTGTTTCAAAGAGTCCATAGCATCCGTATGCTGCGGAAGCCATTCCCAGGGGGCTCCCTTCTTTAGGAGGTCTGAGAGGGGTGCTGAGTTGCTGGCGAAACCGTCAATGTGGTTTCGGCAGTAGCCAACCAGTCCTAAAAACGACCGGAGGGCTGAAACGTTCTGGGGAAGGGGCAATTTAGCAATCGAGTCAATCCTTTTATGCTCGATCTCGTGTTTACCATGTGTGATAAATGTTCCCAAATATATCACCTTTTCTTCCAAAATCTGGGCCTGTTTGGGGTTGACTTTACAACCGATTGAGTGTAAGAGATCCAGAAGTTCGGACAGAAGCTCAATGTGCTCTTCCTTGGTGTCTGTCTGCAGTAGTAGGTCGTCTACGTACTGAACCAGACATTCGGGGCGAGAGAATTTGACTAAACCATTTGCCAGCTGTCGGTGGAAAATGGAGGGGGGTTGTGGAAGCCTTGTGGCAGGCATGTCCACGTGTACTGCTGTGCTTTAAAGGTGAAGGCAAATTTGTACTGGCACGCCTTTGCCAATAGAATGGACCAGAATCCATTACTGACGTCCAAAACCGTAAAGAATTGGGAATTGAGTCCCTGCTTGAGCATGGTCTCGGGACTTGTTGTTACTGTGGCGGCTGCTGCAGGGGTGACTTTGTTGAGTTCCCGGTAATCGATGGTCAGTCGCCATGATCCATCGGGCTTTCTCACTGGCCAAATCGGGGCATTATTAGTGGAGGCTACTGATCTAAGTACGCCCTGCTCTAATAAGCTTTCTATTACCTTTGAGATTTCTCCCTCTGCCTCTTGGGGAAATCCATACTGTTTTTGGGATCTAGGGTCAGGTCCTGTTATTTGTACGGAGCCAGTCATCCGTCCACAGTCGTGCTTGTGGGTCGCGAATGCTGCCCTGTTCTTTTGCAGAACTGCCCTAACCTGCTTGTCCGTACTA
This sequence comes from Scyliorhinus torazame, assembly GCF_047496885.1. Classification (NCBI taxonomy): domain Eukaryota; kingdom Metazoa; phylum Chordata; class Chondrichthyes; order Carcharhiniformes; family Scyliorhinidae; genus Scyliorhinus; species Scyliorhinus torazame. Next base: position 198,657,808 of record NC_092715.1, read on the forward strand.
AGCGTGGTCGGGTTGAACCTAATTTTGTTTGCGTACTCTCCTATGTTGAGCGTTGCGGGGGCTGTTGCGGATTTTGCCATCTTTCAGACACACTGGTTGACTGGATCAAATGAAAGATTGTGGGAATTCATGAAATCGATTCCCAGAATGTGTTCTGCTGTGTGGGGCAGGTCAACTAAAACTACGGGGTGCTTGGTGGTGATGGTACCGATTTGAATGGGTACAGGGGCTGTGATGTGTCCCTGCTGTGAGTGGCCTGTAAAGCCGCTGAGGGTGATGGTGGCTGTAGTGGGCCACGTGTCTTTTTGAAACATGGTGGAGGAATTTATTGTGGTGTGGGATCCTCCTGTGTCCCAGAGAAATTCGAAGGGCTGTCCCCGAATTTTCGCTGCAACTACCAGTCGTCCGGACCTATCACAAAGGGTGTCGCAGACCCAACTAGGGGAGCCCGTACACTGTCAGTCCGTTCCGGTCAAGTCCGTCTGATCTGAATGGGTGCTAACGCTATGAATGGGCTCTGTCTTTTTCTTAATCAGAGTGCCCGTCTGCTGGGCTCTCTGTGGCTTTTTAGGGGCATTGCACTCTCTTGCGAAGTGTCCCAAGTGCCCGCAGTTGTAAAACTCCTGTTACTTGGGTGGGGGGCTGTTCTTTCCCTCATTCCCCCATGCGGGGTGCTGGTGTGTTTTTACTGCCTGCATATTTGCTCCAGCCTGCTTTTCCTGGGGATTCTGGACTGCGGGTTTGCTTTGTATAGATTGCTCCCAAGTGCGGGACAATCTTTTCACTACCCACTTCTCGTTATGGGCCTCCTCTGAGGGATCATAACTCGCGCAAGCTTTCTGTCCTGTTTCTGTGGCATGGGAGCTAAGGGTGCGGGTCCATTTGGCCATGTTGTCTGGGGACAAATGGGCGCGGTCTAAGTCTCCAAAGACTGCTGCAAAGTGGATCCACAGGCGTCCAGCAAACGCTGTGGGGTGCTCGGATTTATTTTGCCTACATTTGTTGAGGCCATCTACGGGGTCACCCCGGTTATACCCGATCGCATCCAGGATCGCGGTATGCATTTCTGCAAGGGTGCCGCCTCCTACGTTCTGTGGGTCGGGAAGGGCTGCTGCTACTGAAGGGTCTAAACTTAAAACTGAGCTTTACATGCTCTTGCTCATCCAGGCCGTACATGGTCGCCTGATGCTTTACTGTGGCAAAGAAATGGTGGGGGTCTGAGGTGGGGAGGAACGGTGTGATCTTATCGCACGCGCCCTGTAATTGGGTCACTGTTAAGGGGGTGGAGTATAGAAATTCTGCATCGTCCGATGTGGCTGTGCGGTGGGTGGTTACTGGGTTCATTGGAGCTTGAACTATCTGCTGTGTGGGGGGTTGGGGCACTTTCCTCTGCTCACATGTTCCCTGAACATATCTCTGCGCTGTTTCGTTCAATTCTTCCCAATCAGGGCCGTCTTCCTGATCTAATTTTTCTCCAAAGGTTTCCTGGAAACCTTTCTGAACTGAAAGCAGCGATTGCAGCTCAGCAATCTGCTTCCGGCACTTTGCGTGATCTAAGGTGCTTTGTCTTTGTTCTGTGGTGGCAGCATGGAGTGCTGTCTCTATAATACTTCTACCTGCTTTTCTGTTTCTTCACGTACCAGGACTGCACGTTGTGTGTCCTGATGGCCTTTTCGTATTGAGACTGGAAGCTGCTTAAGTGCGCCAGACAAGACTGGTGTGCCCTTTTGGCATCCTCCACCTCTCCATCGTTTGCTGCCAACTTCTTTCTCAATTCCAAATTCCCCTTTACTACCTCGCTTACATCGACCTTACTCATTCGATGTATGCCCTCTACTTCTTTCCGGAGCGTCCTAACAACCTCCTCTGTGCCTTGCAATTGTGCCAAGCAGGACACGATTGCCATCGGCTTGCGGGCTTTCCATCCGCTCTTTTTGTGGATCTCGCTCAGGTTCTCCCACCAAGTATGTCCTATACTCCCGGGGCCTGATTCCTCGTTGTCACAGAATTCATTCCAAAGGGGCCATCCTTTCCCTTTGAGATATTTCCTGATCTCTTCCTCCCAAATGGGACATTGTCCCACTCTACTGCTGCTGGTCGCTGCGACCACAAATTCCTCTGGGTTCATTTGGCCCTGCATTGCCTGCATTGCCATCTTTCCTATCCGAATGCTGCTCTTCAAATTTGGGACAGGGGTATTAATCCAAATGCTGCTCTTCAAATTTGGGACAGGGGTATTAAGGCGGTGTTGTAAATACGGGTACGGCTTTCGCTACTTTCCGATATACAAGCTTCCGACAATTTTGTCGCAACAAAAAAATCTATCAGTTTTACCTTATCGCCCTGTTAGTTATGCATGCATACACACACTTCCGAATTATGAGTATTGATCAGAACTGCTTGAACACTTTTGGTTTTCTGTTTCCAATTGGATCTCTAATTCAAATTCTTGGGTTCTCCCGGAGTGGTTTTCCACTTCTAGATTGGGTCCCGTCAGGATGTCGCCAAATAATGTTGCTAACTTTGCCTTAGTTCAATTGCTCTCTTTTATTACCTTTGCTCTTGAGTCGGCAGGTATCTTTATGATACCGCCACGAGGTTCAAGTCCGAGTCATGATCAATAATCCAATTAGTAAGATTTGAATCAAAGCACATTTATTATACACAGTAATCGCTACTCATGCACACATTCTATATCTAAGCTACTTCTACAACTAACAGGCCTATACTTAATTTGGAACTGGCCCACCAGGTCAGGGAAACAAATGGCCTTTCGTTCGGGTTCTGAGCCTGCGGGATTCGAAGTTGGTACGGATTGGTAGCTAGGAGCGCATATCGCGTAGCGAGCGTTGAATTAAGACTTACGATTTCGATCTTCACTGCTCCGGTCGCGGCCAATGTTGGTTCGTTGTTGCTGGGTGACCCGGGCAGGAAGAAGAGCGTGAAGGGAGCGAAGAGGCGGAGAAGAAGAGAGCGATATGAACTTGGGGCTCAATTCTTACAGTTCCCAGGGGCTTCCCGCCTTTCGGGGCGGACCCTGTACCTGGTCCCAAAGTGATTGGACTTTGTCCCAATCGCTTGGTTCGATTTTCTCCAATGCTGGAGCGGCTCCCTGATCGATGGGCGGTCTTGAGGTGCTCGTTCACCTCCTTTTGTGTAGGCTCCTGCTGGCACCGAAGAGTCTGGTTTTGCTTTGTGTGTCTAAATGTTGCTTATTGTTACCGGGGATTGCTCATTAGTATGCAGATGGCTGTTGTTTTGTTATGCTGATGGTTGCTGGTATCGATATTGTCTGGCCTTTCCAGAGGTAAATACACAGCCAACCTGCAGCTGCTGGTTTTTGTCTTGTTGGCTGACTTTCCCATCAGCATTTGCCATTCGCCATTTTGAATCGGGAGTTGGCCATTTTAAGTGGCTACAGCTAGCTTGTGATTAACTATTTCCACTGGTTGGGGAGTCTAGGACTTGGGTGGCATCATCTGAAAATTAGAGCCAGGCCCGTTGGGAGTGAAATTAGGAAACACTTCCTCATACAAAGGGTGGTGGAAATTTGGAACTCTTCCACGATTGGCAACTGATGCCTCAATTAATTGTTTCAAAACTGAGATAGATGGGTTTTTATTAGCCAAAGATAGCAAAGAATATGACAACGGCAGGTATATTAAGTTGCGTTAAAGACCAGCTTGTGCTCTCTGTATGCCAGCACAGGCCTAAACATCTGGCTTAGTTAGCTTACTCCCGTTCCTGTAATCCCGTTCCTGGTTCATGAAATATCATGCTTTGGTGCCATGAGTTTGTACTCCACAGATTGAGTGCTATTGCTTTCAAGTAGAATATTTTAGATGCAAGGGAAAATCCAAGGTTTGTTCTTGTTCCTGTATTGGCGACTTACCTGGGCACAGCAATTACAGGAAATGCAGTGAGGAGGAATGTGCTTGCTAGAGTACATTCTATACTTTTTCCACCTTAACATGAATGATAAATTTAATGGCCACTATTAGGGGCATACAATTTTCCAGTGTTTGCATCTAAGCACTTCAATAGCTGCAGGAACAGAAAAATAACCCCAGAATTTCTCAGCTTGGGTACAATACATAATTTGATGCATTCATCATAATTGAGTTTCTGCTATGCTCCATTCTGTTCTTGTTGGATGGGCAGCAAAAATGGATGAACTCGCTATTGAAATTTGGATTCATTGGTATTGAAAACTGTTATGCAAAATCCATGGTACCAAAGCAAATATGTTGAACTCATCTGCTTGGTCAGCTTGCTTTGACACATATTGAATTTAGTTGAAACAACAGGCTTGTTAGCGCTTTAGTGTAATGGAGAGGTCAGCACATGACAATAAGTAGAGTGACCTTGAATTTACAATATGATCTGACTAAACCCATTTCAATTGTTTTATAAATCCGCTTTTAGCAAATCTTCAGCTGTAACTGCATAAATGATCCAACAGAGGTTTAACAAGATGCAAAGTAGGCATGAATCACTTTTTGGCCAAAGTTCATAAAGAGCACCACCCATTTAAAAGATTTTTTTTGCTGTTAGCAGACAAGTCCTTTCAATTAACTGGATGATGTAATTGGGGTGCAATCATTCCAACTGCAACATTGCATTTGTTGTTGTGTCTTCATTTGTACAATAAAGCTTTGTTGATCACCAAAATTGCTGAATTAACTAAAAACATTTAGTTTGCCTACCTATTTCAAATCATTTTTCCGTAATGCTGTCAGATTTTGTTGTTCCATGTTGTATTTTTGAACAGATCAACATAGTCACATGGTTAACTGTTAATCTGATCAAAAGCAAGGAAATTTAACAAAATTGAGTTTGTCTCCTCGGGACCTCCCAGGTGAGCAGCATCCACCTTGAGAAATAGGGTGTGGTTAATATTAGTCTTGTGAAGGGCAGCATGGTGGCCAGTGGTTAGCACTGCTGTCTCATGGCACTGAGGACTGTGGTTCAATCCTGGCCCCAGGTCACTGTCCGTGTGGAGTTCGCACATTCTCCCCATGTCTGCATGGGTCTCGTGCCCAAAACCCAAAGATGTGCAGGGTAGGTAGATCTGCCATGTTATATTGCCCCTTAATTGGCACAGTGGTTAGCACTGCTGTCTCACATCACCAAGACCCCAGTTTCAATTCCGACCGTGGGAGTTTGCACTTTCTCCCCGTGACAGCGTGAGTTTCCTCCGGGTGCTCCGGTTTCCTGCCACAGTCAAAAAATATGCAGGTTAGGTGGATTGTTCGTGCTAAATTGCCCCTTAGTGTTACAGGGATAGGGTGGAGGCATGGGCCTAGGTAGGGTGCTGATTCAGAGAGTCGGTGCAGACTCCATGGGCCAAATGGCCTCCTTTTGCACTGTGGTGATTCTATTCTATTCTGACTTGTGCCTTCTTGATGGTGGACAGGCTTTGGGGAGCCAGGTGGTGAGTTATCCGTCACAGGATTCCTAGCCTCTGACCTGCTCTTTTAGCCACATTATTTATATGGCTAGTCAAGTTGTGATTTTGGTCAATGGTGATCCCCCAGGATGCTGATAGTGGGGGATTCAGCAATGGTAATGCCATTGACTGTCAAGGTGAGATGGCTAGATCCTCTCTAATTGGAGATGGTCATTGCCTGGCATTTGTGTGGCGCAAATATTACTTCTTGCTCTTGTACTCACATTGCCCTGCAGCTCGTTTCATTTTAGGATATAGCCTTCTGCCAGGCAAGCAATTGTGTCTTCACTTTAGGTGTCTTAACCAGACAGGATGATGGCAATTCAGGAGAATGCTAGTTTTCTCACTATCACTGGTTGTGACCAGGATTTAAAGGTCAATGGGCTCTTTTTATATATGGACACTAAGAATTTATTTTAAATCGATTCAGATACATAACAAGTGAATCAACTTGTAATGGATTAGTTAAAAGATTCGCCGACTTATTTCTGGTAGTTCAACCCTGACAGTTACTTCAAAATGGGTATCCTTAAGAGGAACAGATGTACATGTTCAGGCAAAAATTCAGCAACCTTTTGGGGAAGAGAACCAAGGTGATAAAGGAAAGGATGAGGGTAAGTGGGATATATTGTCAATACAATAAATGCAGTTTTGGATACATTGAAGCTAATGGAGTGTTCGTCTCGTCACACCTGCCAGTGAAAATAGGTGTATTTTAGCAGCAGAGGGTTTGAGGTAGAAACATGTGGGAAAGGTTAAGGTTTGATCCAATGGTGTAGTGGTAATGTTTCTAGACCAGCATCCCAGAGATCATGAATTAATGATTTAACCATGGTGAGGAAATCTAATTGATCAGGCTTTTAAGGTTTAAAACATCAGCTCAGGACTGAACTGGGTCTGCGAGATTGCCAACTGTCCAGCTCAGGACTGAACTGGGTCTGCTAGATTGCCAACTGTCCAGTTCAGTCTGCGGAATGAAATCCAAATGCAGTCTTTAATAGGGGCCTAATAGCTTCAACATTCTTAATGGTGAATTGGAGGAAGTTATAATTCACCAAGATTTGATACCAGGCAAGCAATCCAACAACAGAGACAATCGAGGATTGAAACATTTGATATCAGAAGTGGATTCTAAACCCCCTAGGATTTAACTTTCAGAATTAAAAATTAATCTGCAGAACACTACGCCATGCAACCCAGGAGAAATATCATAGTGGTATTAAAAATAAGTTGTGCTTTACTTGTTCTTCAAATACTTGTTTAATCTAAAAATATTGGAAGGACAGGGCAGTAGATGCATGGGAGCGCTGTCACCTGCAAGTTCCCCTCCAAGCCACATACCTATATTGCCATTCCTTTTCAGGTCAAAATTCTGGAACTCCCGTCCAAACAACATTGTGGGTGTATGTGCACCACATGGGCTGCAGAGGTTCAAGAAGTTTGCTCACCACCGCCTTCGCAAGAGGAATTAGGGATGGCCTCACCAATGCAAAATCATTGTGTGAATGTTTTTTTACAAAGGCAATTGGAGATTACATGAAAAGAAAACGTGCCAGTAATTTCCTTACTTGGAACAATTTTGCTTAGATCAATAGTGACGTCACGAGGATGTCTGACAAAGTTGAAGACTTAATGACCAGCTGTCAGGTTGCGCAGAAATACTGTAGGACAAAGTTTGCATTCTTCACGCAAAGGAAAAAATAGGATGTGACGTTAAGTGGATTTGATAGATTAGTTTCCGAAAACAAAGGCCATACTGTAACTGGCTCTAATCTGAAGTAAATAATATAACAGACTTCAACCCCTTTCTCGGGTAATGGGAAGAGCTTCTTTTTTTAAATATAGCTATAGAAAGAGCCAGTCATTGTAGAAATGTGCCATCAAAAACAAACCTTCATTAAAATTTAAACTATGACTGCAGCCTGTGGAAGACCCAGCCTCAGCTATAACCCCAATTTCAGAGACAAAGTGTCAGCTAGCAGTTTTTTATCCAAAGTGTTGTCAATGATCAGATATCTATGCAAATATACAGTCTAACCAAAGTAAGCTGGTTAATAACAAATGAGAAGGTGACTTTGTGATGAATATAGGAATTTCAAATATATTGCATTATATGTAAAATCCTGCATTGGTGTGTATGACTGCTGGAGTAGTGATTTTAAAAAGAATGAGACAGAGTCAAAAAAAACAATTGCAATACTGGTTCCCTTCTGGAATAAATGGCACCTCAATTAGTAAATTATGGGCGCTATTCCCCCCCCCCCTCCCCAACGCCGGGTGGGAGAATCGCCGGGGCGCCGCGCGAATCGTGCCATGCCGCCTCGACCCCCGCATGCGTTTCTCCCACCCCCGGAAACCAGCGGCGCGCGATTCGCATCGGGCCGCTCGGACGAGCGGCGAGTCTCCGGCCGGATGGGCCGAGCAGCTGCTACGACACGAAAGGTTCCCGCCGGCGCCGTCCACCCCTGGTCGCTGCCGGCTGGAACGCTTGGGGGGGGGGGGCGGGGGGGGGCCGCCAGTGGGGGTTGGGGGGGGCTCCTTCACCGGGGTGGCCTCCGATGGTGTCTGGCCTGCGATCGGGGCCCACCAATCGGCGGGCCGGCCTCAGAACACCGGCTCCATGTTGGTGAGGGACCGGCGTGCGTAAGACGTTCCCCACGCATGCGCAGGATGGAGGCCTGTGGGGGCCAGAATAGGTAGTGTCCGGGCCCTGTTTGCGCCGTCGTGAAACGCAACGGCGTTCACGACGGCGTGAATACTTGGCCTCAATATCGGAGAATCACCCCTCTATCTTTTGATTTGTTTGGCCATTATGTCTGAAATGCCCATCGCATATGGATCGGCTGGATTGAGAGGCTCATTTTAAAATCCTGATTTGTGATTATTCGTCTGCAATGACTAGATCTATAACTTGCCAGGCTGTGAACCACCTGGAACTGCTGCGAAAGTGTCAATGCTCCAATGGACTCATACATTTTTCATCTTGTGTTTTACGTTAATGCCTGGATATTCACCCTGTCCAAAGTTACCAAAAACACCAAGCATATCCGAATGTCCCTATATTTTTTTTTAACATTTCATTGGAAAAAGACCTGTGCAATAACAGTAGATTACTAATTAAGATTTCCAATCTTACTATCATTGTGCATGTTTTGGTTTTATAGATCTGAGAAAAGGCCGACTGTGACATTTCCTCCCAGATTTCAAAAAGAACTTCAGGTGCATTTAGCCAAAAATACTCCAAGTGAACATAATGGTATGTAGATAGCTTTAACTTGTGCATGTTGCAATTCATGTACATACATAGTAATATTTTTATGTCAATGCTGATCATGGAAACTTGCCGTAAACATTTAAAATTCAAATTTGTATTGAATTCGATCAATCCTTGTGCCGACCTTGAGAGGTGTGGGTTTGGGAGCCGGAAGAGAGGTCCAGTCTTAAACTATTTTGACTTCTTCCAATTGAGCATTAGCGAACCAAAGCAATTACCATAAAACCCTGTCAAAAACTCTGCCCTCACCACTGTTTCAGTTGAACCAGGCCAATTCAACCCTGTGCCATATTCAGTACGTGTGCTGCCTACTTGACCTTGAGCATTAGAATGGAAGGCATAGAATTCCTGCAGTGTAGAAGGAGGTCATTTGGCCCATCGAGTCTGCACTGACCCTCTGAAAGAGCACCCTACCTAGGCCCACTCCCCTGCAATCCCATTACCCTAACTAATCTTTGGACGCTAAGTAGCAATTTAGCATGACCAATCCACCTAACCTGCCTCATGTATCCCAATTAATGTTGAAACCATCATCCATATGGTTCAATTTTCTTTCAAGTTAATCCTCAAAGTAATATTGTTCACAATATTAGAGCGAGACATTCACAGATATATTAAACATAGGATAACTATTATCGACACCAATTAAACGTGCACTTAAAGCAAAACCATGGGAGTTTAAGGGGCGGCATGGCACGGTGGCACAGTGATTAACACTGCAGCCTCACAGCGCCAGGGACCCGGGTTCAATTCCACCTTATGTGACTATCTGTGCGGAATTTGCACGTTCTTCCCATGTCTGCATGGGTTTCCTCCAGGTGCTCCGTTTTCCTTCCACAGTCCAAAGATGTGCAGTTAAGATGGATTGGCAATGCTACATTGCCTCTTCGTATTCAAAGTGGGATTACGAGGAATATCAATACAACCATGTTCAACTTTACAGACACCTAACTATCAGCTGTCACTTTTCCATATGGAATTAACAGGCAAATAATCTCCATGACCTTGTTCTGTCTATATATTCATCTGCTAGCCTCACAAACCGTGGTTAGCACTTTTGCTTCACAGCGCCAGGGTCCCAGGTTTGATTCCTGTCTTGGGTCCCTGCCTGTGCAGAGTCTGCACGTTCTCCCCACGTCTGCGTGGGTTTCCTCCGAGTGCTCCGGTTACCTCCCACAATTCCCAAAAGACGTGATGTTAGGTCATTTGGATTGTTTGACTTCTCCCTCTGTGTACCCGAACAGGTGCCGGAATGTGTCGACTAGGGGCTTATCACAGTAACTTCATTGTCGTGTTAATGTAAGCCTACTTGTGACAATAAAGATTATTATTAAAAAATCTTATTACGAAATCTGTCCATATGAATGGACAACTAGAGGGATCAGTTCTAATTGAAAAGTTACGGGTCAAAGTTAATTTAATATAAAGAGAAATCAATAGTGGTCCCATTTGATCAACCCTCATTAACAATGTGTTAGGAAAATAAAGGTAGTTTTAAGAAATTTATATTTGTATTGGTAAACATTAGAAATCAGGTATAGTTTTAAGGGTGTTTAATGTAATGTTTCTGCCTGGAAGAGTAAAATCTATAGTTAGATTCATGCTGGACAACGATGTTTATATGCGTGAGGGTTGGTTTCAATTTCAACTGTGTTTCTTCTTTTGAACAAACAATTTTATTGAGGTATATTTTGGCATTGTAAACCGTTACAGATTACAGAAATATGCAAACATCAACGGAAAACCAACACTTCAATCAAACCATAATGCACATACCCGCTCCTCTCCCATAGACACTACCTGCCTATTTATCCCTCCTACTCTACTCTCTTCCCCCCCCCCGCCCCCCTGCTGACGTTTACTCTCCCGCGAAGAAGTCGATGAATGGTTGCCACCTTCGGGCGAACCCAATACAGATCCCCTCAAGGCGAACTTGATTTTTTCCATACCCAGAAAACTTGACATGTCCGAAAGACATAGTTCGGTCTTCGGGGGTTTTGACTCCCTCCATACCAGCAGTATTTCCAACTGTGTTTCTGTTGTGCTTAGGGAGGGCTATGGCGTGAAGAAGAAATAAAAGGTATAATCATGTGGATGTTGCTTAACAACTGGGGCCTTGTAAGGTTGAGAAGCTTTTAAGTTTTAGCTAGCTAATTTGATTGCAGTTGAAGATAGGTAGTGAGAGAGAAGACAGCTCTCACAGCTGCTAATAGCAGTTGGTTTTGAAGGTTAGAGAGGGAACATCTCAGCTTTGTTAGAAGAAAAGCCAAACTGTGGAGTAATGGTTGAGATCTGAAGAGCAACTAGTTAAGGAAGCGGAAGAAATGAAGATAAGTTTCCAAGATTTCTGAGGTCAAAGGTACTAGAATGAGCTGAGAAATGCCAGAATGCTCACGGATGCTCAGTTTGGGTTACGCAAGGGTCACTCAGCTCCTGACCTCATGACAGCCTTGGTTCAAACATGGACAAAAGAGCTGAATGCCAGAGGTGAGGTGAGAGTGTCTGCCCTTGACATCAAGGCAGCATTTGACCGAGTATGGCATCATGGAGCCCTCGCTAAACTGGAGTTGATGGGAATAAGAACATAAGAACTAGGAGCAGGAGTAGGCCACCTGGCCCTTCGAGTCTGCTCCGCCATTCAGTGAGATCATGACTGATCCTTTGTGGACTCACCTCCACTTTCCCGCCCGAACACCAGAACCCTTTATTCCTTTATTCTTCAAAAAACTGTCTATCTTTATCTTGAATTGGGGGAAAAACTCTCCATTGGTTGGAGTCATACCTGTCACAAAGGAAGATGGTTGCGGTGGTTGGCGGTCAATATTCTCAGCTCCAGGACTTCGTTGCAGGAGTTCCTCAGGGTAGTGTCCTAGGCCCAACCATCTTCAGCTGCTTCATCAATGACTCCCCTTCTATCATACAGTCAAAAGTGGGGATGTGTGGGAACGTTTGCGGATAACTGCATAAATGTTCACCATTCGCGACTCCTCGTATGAAGCAGTCCATGTACAAATGCAGCAAAATCCAGGCTTGGGCTGACAAGTGGCAAGTTACATCCGAGTCACGCAAGTGCCAGGCAATGACCATCTCCTACAAGAGAGGATCTAACCACCACCCCTTGACATTCAATGTCATTACCATCGCTGAATCCCCCACAATCAACATTCTGGGGGTTACCATTGATCAGAAACTGAACTGGACTAGCCATATGAATACCGTGGCTACCAGGGCAGGTCAAAGGCTACGAATCCTACAGCGACTAACACCCCTGATCCCCCAAAGCCTGTCCACCATCTACAAGACACAAGTCAGGAGTGTAATAGAATGCTCTCTACTTGCCTGGATGAGTGCAGCTCCAAAAATACTCCAGAAGCTCGACACCATGCAGGACAAAGCAGTCCGCTTGATTGCTCCACCTTCCACGAACATTCAACATCACTGATGAACAGTGGCAGCTGTGTGTACCATCTACAAGATGCACTGCAGCAACTCACCAAAGTTCATTAGACCAGTGTTTTTCAAACATTTTTTCCGGGGACCCATTTTTACCAACCAGCCAACCTTCGGGACCCACGCCGACCGACCTTCGCAACCCATGCCGACCGACCTTCGCGACCCCCGCCGGCCGACCTTCGCGACCCCCGCCGGCCGACCTTCACGACCCACCATCTTCTCTTACCTTGTTTGCTGCTGACAGAATGGAAGAATCGTAATCGCGCCGAAAGCACGTGACCCGTCGTTCGGGAGGTGTGGCCTGCTCTCTGCCTCCCTTCAGGCAGAAAGATTACATTGCATTTAAAAATGTATCTTCTCCTCCTCTGATTGCACAAACCCACCTTGGCTAATAAATGGAAGGGTTCCAGATGTCTCCTTAACCACCTTTGCAACCTGTCCTGCAGGGATCTGTGGACATTCACTCCAAGGTCTCTCCCTTCCTCTACACTTCTTAATATCCTCCCATTTATTTTGTAATTCTTTGCCTTTTTTGACCTCCCCAAATGCATCACCTCACACTTCTCAGGGTGTCTTCCATTTGCTGCATTTCTGTCCACCTGGCCAGACCAGTAACTGCTTCATACTTTGAAAGATATGAGGGATAAAGTATTTGCTCCTGTAACAATTTGCATTTCATTCAATTCCGACGTGTGGGCTGATTGGCTGGCCAGAATGTTCTTTTGTTTCTCCACTTGTTTTCTTTCCTGTATGAATAGTGCCTTATGCTCAATTATGTTCCAAATGAAGCAAAATGTGGACATGGGCTGGTTGGCCGGAAGTGGTGGTATATTCAATGTAATTCAGTGTAACACAGGATTTGGCTACTTAGGTGCTGGTAGCTCAGTCGGCTTTGGGATCAGAAATAGAACAGAAATTCCGAAAAGAATTAGAAAAAAAGTACCTTCACATTCTGGGTGAAATCGTGCCTTAAATGCTAGCTGATCAGTTTTTCTTATTGGAGCTCACGGAACCACGTTCTGTGCATGTGCGCCGATGAGCGGACAAGCCTGCGCAGTGTGCCCGCATTTTTTTTATATGGTCGATCCGTCGTTTTGAAGGCCGATCGCAGCCGGCATTGTCAAAACCGGCTGTTGCGCATGAATTTGCGCAATCGGGGGCGCCACGACGGAACCAAACCCCCCCCCCCCCCCCCCCGCGCGACCCACCCACCAGTCGTGACCCTGACTTTGAAAATGCCTGCCTTAGACAGCACCTTCCAAACCCATGACTACTACCATCTGGAAGGACAAGAGCAGCAGATACCTGGGAACCCCACCGCCTGGAGGCTTCCATCCAAGTCACTCACGACCCTGACTTGGAAATATATCGCCGTTCCTTCACTGTCATTGGGGCAACATACTGGAACTCCTTCCCTAACTGCACAGTGAGTGTACCTACACCTCAAGGACTGCCGCAGTCCAAGAAGGAAACTCACCACCACCTTCTGGAGGGCGACTATGACTGGGCAATAAATGCTGGCCTAACCAGCGATGCCCACATCCTGTAGACACATTTTTAAAAAATATCTGAAATGATTTTCAGGTTTGTGAGAATTTACTACAGCCTGGGGGAGTTGAAATAACTATAGAAATCGGTGGCTAGATCTGTGTAAAAGCAATTAATACACAGGAAACTTAAAGGGGTTGGTGTAAAATTCTGGACTAGATTCGCTGTTAAAAGTGGAGTCAAAAGCGTCATTTGTAAAACCAGGCTTGGATTTCGGTATGCAAACTGCTACGGGGAAAAATCATAAAACATAGGAGCAGAATTAGGCCACTCGGTCCATCGAGTCTGCTCCGCCATTCAATCATGGCTGATATTTTCCTCATCCCCATTCTCCTGCCTTCTCCCCGTAACCCCTGATCCCCTTATTGATCAAAAACCTATCTATCTCTGTTTTAAAGACACCCAGTGGTTTAGCCTCCACAGCCTTCTGTGGCAATGAGTTCCACAGATTCACCACCCTCTGGCTGAAGAAATTCCTCCTCATCTCCGTTTTAAGGATCGTTCCTTTAGTCTGAGATTGTGTCCTCTGCTTCTAGTTTTTCCTACAAGTGGAAACATTCTCTCCATGTCCACTCTATCCAGGCAGTATCCTGTAAGTTTCAATAAGATCCCCCCTCATCCTTCTAAACTCCGAGTACAGACCCAGAGTCCAAAACCGTTCATCATACGACAAGCTCTTCATTCCAGGGATCATTCTTGTGAATCTCCTCTGGGCCCTTTCCAAGGCCAGCACATCCTTCCTTAGATACGGGGCCCAAAACTGCTCACAATACTTCAAATGGGGTCTTACCAGAGCCTTATATAGCCTCAGAAGTACATCCCTGGTCTTGTATTTTAGCCCTCTCGACATGAATGCTAACATTGCATTTGCCTTCCTAACTGCCGACTGAATCTGCACATTAACCTAAAGAGAATCGTGAACAAGGACTCCCAAGTCCTTTTTGTGCTTCTGATTTCCTAACCATCTCTCCATTTAGAAAATAGTCTATGCCGCCATTCCTCCTTCCAAAGTCCATAACCTCACACTTTTCCACATTGTATTCCATCTGCCAATTCTTTGCCCACTCTCCTAGCCTGTCCAAGGCCTTCTGAGCCCCCCTGCTTCCTCAATACTACCTGTCACTCTACAGATCTTTGTATCATCTGCAAACTTAGCAACAGTGCCTTCAGTTTATTCTTCCAGATCATTAATGTATATTGGGAAAAGGTTTGTGGTCCCAGCACTGACCCCTGAGGCACACAAGTAGTCACCGGCTGCCATCCTGAAAAAGACCCCTTTATCCCCACTCTCTGCCTTCTGCCAGTCAGCCAATCCTCTATCCATGCCAGGATCTTACCCTTAACACCAAGGGCTCTTATTTAACAGTCTCCTATGCAGCACCTTGTCACAGGCCTTCTGGTAATCTAAATAAATCATGTCCACTGGTTCTCCTTTGTCTAACTTCCTTGTTACCTCCTCAAAGAACTCTTAACAGATTTGTCAGACAAGACCTCCCCTTGACGAAGCCGTGCTGACTCAGTCATATTTTATCATGCACGTCTAAGTACCCCGTGATCTCATCTTTAATAATGGACTCTAAAATCTTACCAATGACCAATGTCAGGCTAACTGGCCTATAAATTCCCATCTTCTGCCTCCCTCCCTTTTTAAACAGCAGTGCTACATTAGCCACTTTCCAGTCCTCTGGGATCCTTCCTGCCTCCAGTGATTCCTGAAAGATCACCACCAATGCCTTCACGATCTCCTTGCCTATCTCTTTTAGAACCCTAGGGGGTGTAGTCCACCTTCAGACCTTTCAGTTTCCCCAGAACCTTCTCCTTAGTGATGGTCACTGCACTCACCCCTGCCCCCTGATTCTCCTGGAGGTCAGGCATTCCACTGGTATCTTCCACTGTGAAGACTGGTGTAAAGTAACTATTCAGTTCCTCTGCCATTTCTTTGTTTCCCTTTATTACTTCTCCATCCACATTTTCCAGTGGTCCAATGCCTATTTTTTGCCTCTCTTGCCTTTTATATATTGAAAGCATACTTTTGAGAGAAAATTAAAGGGTGTATTTGGGAGTAGAGTTTGGAAACTCTCACAAGACCATTATCAGGGTGGTATCTAAGGATACATCCACAAACTTTCACTTGGGTTCAAAGTGGAAAGTATTTGTCCACAGTCATCTTGTGTGTTTAAAAGGGACTCTGTGTGTTAATGAGACCATTGTAGTTAAGATGTGCTTTGTAATCTGGTTCAATCCTAAAACGTGTGTAATTGTTGAACTTGAGTATTGTATTATAATCCAAATGCTTCATGTTTAATAAATGTTTTTCCTCTTGTTAAAACTAATTGGCAATCCTGTGACTCTGTTCTTCCACATTTTATTTAAAAAAGGAAAAGTTACAATCTCTTGGGATCTTCCTGTTTGATTGTAATATCAACTGGGATGATGACAAATGCCTGTCACTTCCACTCTATAATATTCCCAAACTCTCCTGGCGACGCTCTCAACTTTCAAAGTTTGGAGCCTCAGTTTATCCAAAATTCTACTATGAATATCCTATGACTTGCCATTCATCCACACATTCACCTTACCCTGCTGGCCGACATTGGCTCCTAGATTCCCAAGATTTCTAATTTAACACTCTTTTAAAAAAGACTTGGGGGCCCTTCCTATTACTAGCCTCCTCCTGCCCTGCCTCTCTACCTCATGCGCCACCCAAACTGACTTAAAATTCACCTCTTTGACCAAACCCCTAATATTAGGTTCAGCGTCCGTTTATTCTGATTATGTCTCTACCTTAAAAGGTTAACTTTGTTGATGTGTTGCCCATTATCTTTCATATTATTGCAAGTTTTGATTGATTATAGAGGGAAAGAATTTGCCATTACTGTAGAGGGTGATCATAATAGTGGATTAAAAAAATAAATACATTTAGAGTACCCAATTAATTTTTTCCAATTAAGGGGCAATTTAGCATGGCCAATCCACCTACCCTGCACATCTTTGGGTTGTGGGGGCGAAACCCACGCAAATACGGGGAGAATGTGCAAACTCCACACGGACAGTGACCCAGAGCCAAGATCGAACCTGGGACCTCGGCGCAGTGAGGCAGCAATGCTAGCCACTGTGCCACCGTGCTGCCCATAATAGTGGATTTAATAAAGTAAAGCTTGCCACTTTCTGGGTGAAAATAATAATGGATATTTAATTGGCCACTGAATGATGCTATGTACTTTCAGCCTTTTGTTTGACAGTTGGGACAGAGTATTATGTTTTCTTTTAATGTTGAATTTTCTTTCAATCTACATCTGGTCTGGTATGCACTTATTTAACATACTGTTCCACAAACGCAGTCAGTAGAAAAAGTCATCGCTACAATAGCTTGAGGAATTGATGCTTATTACCTTATTCTGAAGACTATTGGCATAATACAGGCCCCAATAATACACTGACTCCATGCTGCTAATGTCCAGGATGGGTGTTAATAAAACAGTCCCTATTTTTGAATTTGATCTTATTCTAATTATGCTACTAGTGAAGACGGCTTGTGAAGACAGCTTTATGGGTGGCACGGTAGCATAGTGGTTTGCACTGTTGCATCACAGCGCCAGGGTCCCGGGTTCGATTCCTGGCTTGGGTTACTGTCTGTGCGGAGTCTGCACGTTCTCCCTGTGTCTGTGTGGATTTCCTCCCACAAATCCCTAAAGACGTGCAGTTAGGTGCATTGGACATTCTGAATTCTGCCTCAGTGTACCCGAACAAGAGCTGTAATATGGCAACTTGGGGATTTTCACAGTAACTTCATTGCAGTGTTAATGAAAGCCAAAGTTAACCTTGTGACAATAAAGATTATTATAAGTTTTGATGCATTTTTTTCGACATATGTAGCTGTTTGGAGTGATGGCATGGCGACTGAAAAATCCAATTCTTCAGCATCTCAAACCAGCTACAATAGTGAATTGATACAATCCCGACTGAAGGAGATCATGGACAAATACGTTCATGGAATTTGGATCTCAAAATTGCCACAACTGTACAGAAAGATGTTCAATGAGGATCTCCAGCAAGATGTTTTTAAACAGTTAGAACGTTGGACCCATGTATGCACAGTGAGTGGGCATTATAACAACTGACAAGTTATTATAAAAGAGAATTTTGAATGCAATTTCAAATTCAGATGTATTGATCTTTTTTCCAATCTCCACTTTTCTCCCTCTACACACTACTTCACCCCTCAATGTACCTTTCTTGCCCTGTTGTTGTTGGGAGAGGAAAGTAGTAAAGCCTATATGTAATCTTCTGTGGTAGATTTAACAATGGCTTTTTCTTTACACTGATTGGTCTATTTGAACAATCTGATCGAGAAATCTCATCAGCCATTGGTCTGTGATGACTAGTGCTTATTGGTCCTTTGAGTTGCTTTTGAAGAATAACGTTTCCAGTACTGTGATTGGTTTGCAAGTGCAAAGAATTGTGTTGACAAGGATGACTTCACAAAGCAGTTTTAAAGTGGCCCTTTTTCTCTCGTTAATATGTTTAGTGTTGCAAAGTACACCAGGAAGTCAAAAATAATGCTGAGTACAATTTACGTGTTTTGAACAAAAATCAAATCTTTCAAGCAGCCTCTTAACTGAGAAAAAAATAATTATATTTGTTACCTTTTTAAAGATCTACAGCCTCTTATCTTAGCAGAGAAGTTAATTATCTTATTTGGATTTTTATTGCCATGCTTGCACCTTGTCAGATCAAAGGCACCCAGTGGTAAGGTTTCAACAAAGATTTAATTTAATTGGATATTATTGTGATTAGCAAACCTGAGAAACAAGTATATAGAAGTATTTCAAAACCATATTTTACTGCCATCAAAATCATGAGAGATTCCAGAGTAAAAATATCCAATGGTATAATTTCAGTTTCTTAAAATATATACTTTAAATGTTGAGTTGAACCTTATTGTTGTTTGTGTTTTATACTGTTATGATTCCTAAGGACATGGTTCAAAGACTTATGTCTTGAGGGGGGTAACACGAGTGTTATCACCCATTGAATCTGGTCATAGTATAGAAATTATTCCTTTTTCTGAAGATTTAAAAATTGGTTTTCAGCCACATGACATTTAAGGTATGAGAGGGTGCAAATTGATTCTAATATTTCATTGATGTAAAATTGGAGAAATGTTTGTAAATCTAAAGCTGACAATTTGCAAGAACAAAATAGCACACTGGAAAATAAACAGGATTGATGTGAGAAAGACAGGTCGAGCGAGCAATAGCGCATGAAGCAAAAAAAATCCTGCATTTATCTAACATCTTATCACATCCTCTGAATACCCCAATGTGCAGTCACTGTTGCATCGATAAATGCACCAGATAATTTATGCACAATATTGTATAGTGAGCTGACCTTGTTTTTGTGGCTTTAGTTGGAGGTGAAATGTTAGCTTGGACATTAGGCTCTCACTTCTCATCAAATAGTGTCATAGGATCTTTATCATCCCTCTGGGCAGGCAGGTAGTTTTATCTTTCATATGAAAGATGTTACAGCACTCCAAGTGCAACACCATAATGTGAGCCTAGGCTGCATGTTGAAGGCTGAAGTGAGGCTTGAACCCACAACCTTCTGACTTGAGTGCAACTGTGCCAGAATAATGCACTTAATGCTAGACATGTGGCAACAGTAAGGGTAGGTCATGGAGCTGGCTTATGTAGGAAACAGATTTGCTGTTGGTGATGCTTTGTCTATAACAGTCAGAATGTACAAGTCTATGGGATGTTTCCTATAGATGTAAGGCTGGAGATGAGACCCTATGTGTGCCTGTTATCAGCAAGATTGTTCCAAAAAGCTTTGCAACTTGATACTGATAATTTCCCCAACTAAAAAGGGTGAAAATCCGATTGTTCCTGGTATCCCATGCCAGTGTGACATCACTATCTTCTGCCGTGGCACAGGTTATTTCTCATACATTTTGAGATAAATCCCTTTCTTGATGCTGCATTTGTGTAGCATACACCAGACGCAGTCATTTTATCACAATTTCTCCAATTTTAATTTTAAGTCCCTTGCTCAGGTTGTAAATGCATCAAAGTTGCGGCTTGAGGATACTAACTAAAAAAAAAAATCAATGATGGAGAGAGTGTCTTGTGTGCCTGGTTGTATTCTGGTTTTCTACTGGCTTCTGTGAAGTGCCCAGGTCTGGAGCCTTGTCTCCTAATAAGCTTTGTAGTTAGTCACTACATTCAAATGTTGCAATCAGAAAAAATGCTTGAGACTGAAGGAATTACAACTGTGTGCTTATTTTCATATCTGCAGTTGGTTAGGCCCAAGACATTGGGAAAAGCAATAGTATAAAATTGTTGTGCTCTCTGCAACTATGCTTCACCAACTCGAGTGGAAATATGAACCTGTGACGCTTATGGAAAATTGCCTGTAAAGTCTTCATTACAGGTGAGCATTGTACTCTGGCTAAGGCCTGATAAATCACCACTGGTCATTAGAATGGACCACATAAGAACAGCTGTGACACATTTATAGTCCTAGGCTGAAGAGTTATGGTTACCAAAGATGTTCAGCTTGCGTGGTACCATCTGGCACAATTCAGTAAATCCAACCATGAAGAGCTATACTGTTGGATACAGTTACTTTTAGTAGTGTTATAAATTGACCTTTTGCCATAGAAATGCTTATTTTGAAGATATTTTGTGTCTGTGCAAGTAAAAACTGCAGTGTGAGCTATTCAATATTCTTCCACTTCCCTTGTCTGACATAGTAATCCTGTCACAATATTTCATTCAAATTGATGTATTTTTTAACTGACATTTCTGAAAATCCTTATCCTAAGCCCATTTATCTTTCTTGTAGTTTACACCCTACTCGCCCTTTACTACCCTTTATACTTGTTGTATAATGAATATGATTTCTACCCAGATCGGATGTGCTTAAGTGATTGCTGAACATAGTCTAGCTAAGGGGAACATAATTTTGCTCCAGTTATTTTCCCCTTTTACCGCATTGGAACTGTGCTCTCTTGCATCCATAAAACATGGACTACTGCAAAATCAGTACAAAGCTTTCTTAGACTATGCCAATCACTCAGTTTTTGAAATGCTGTGCAGCTCCTCCTCCCCACAGGCATCATCACTAGTACAAATTCATTATTCTATTGCTTTATTAGAAATCTTCTACAAATTATTCTAAGAGTGACAGTGCACCAATAGTTTTGTACTTGTACTGAGTGAAGGAAATGCATACAGTGGGTTCTGAAGAACAGGTATTTCCTATCTGATGAAATCAGCTTTCTAGCAAGCATTGTAGGTTTGATTCTGCCCTGAACTGTGTGCTGTGTGCAAAAGCAACGTCACAAATATTGACAAGATAATCTAAAGGCACTATATTAGAACACAACCTGTATTGTACTGCTGAGAATAAAGAATATTGCTAAAAGTGTATGAAATCTGTAGAAAGATGACTACATATTTCCAAAATGTGGTGAGCTGATTTAAAATATTACTGTGATAAATGTTAATGGGTGGGGGCATTTCAGTACTGTATTAATAGATGTTTTGTTGTTATATTTCAGACAAATCTGTAAAAATATTATTAGAATTTGTCTAGAAATGATGCTCACCTGTAATGAAGACCTTACAGGCAATTTTCCATAAGAGATCATGCTGCAAATAATTGAAACTGTATTTTTAATTTGTAGTGTGGAAAGAGATAGAAGAGTCACTTTAAAAAAACTGAATTGACGATGCAATCTTTCACCAAATCTGATCATCTCTCCTTTTATATGAAATATAATAAGTTTCTGGTCATTGTTGGTTACATTTGTAATATGCAGGAACAGCTTGGTGCATTGTATCACTGTACTTCAAATTTTAAGCTGCCTACACCCTAAATGGTGGAAATGTGTTCTGCTACTGCATCTGAATTTAAACAGAGCTGCTAAAGCATCTGACTGGTAGTTCTTTGTGTTAAACATGGAACATGAATCTGGGCTCTTATTGCTTTTTTTTTTAGTTTTCCTTTCTTTCTATTATTATTTTGGGTCTTTCCTTCTCATTGTTTGTATTTCTCTACATTGTAACTGTCTCTGTCTCTGCTCTGGGGGAGCCTCTCCTATTTTCAATATTTGCAGCTGTCCAGAAATGTGTATTTTTTGTCCAGTTTTGCCTCAGTCCTGTAATGATCAGGAAGAAACCAATCTGTACTGAGAATTTAGTTTTTTGAGAAAATTAAGAGTGTAATGCTCTTGGTGCAATACCGAGGTTTGAAACAATAGAAATAAATGATCTCATAGATTTAACAAATGTAAACAGTGTGCAGCTGAACCATTCAGACCAAGTTGGTTCAAATTGATTTCAAGGTCTCTGCTGAATTGTCTGATCTCAGCCACAGTGCTCTAACTAGCCAAAGAGTGCTTAATTCTGGATCGGGCGAGGAAGACATCAGCCAATGTTCCTTCTCGTGAAATCTATTTCATGGCATCTGCTGGAAGTGTTTGTGTGTTAATGTCAGATGAAGACTGGATCAGACTCTGCTGTAATTTCAACTATCCTGGTGACACTTAAGACTGAAGTTATAATGGTCCCTTTGGTAAAGTACCAGAAAGCTACATCTGGTATTGTACCCAACAAGGAATCAGTCTTCAGAAAAGGGGAGCAATTGGCAAGAAAAGGGGGCAGAGAGGAGGATATTTTTTTAAATGGGAATTAAGGGAAATTTAGCAGTACTGGTTAGGTGGAAATCTTTTTAAAGCTTGCAAAATATAGGAGGAGGGGGTGAAAGAATGAGAGAGTTCCTGACACAGGAGTCAGAATAAGTAAAAAGTGCATGACGTGAAATAAATATGACATGCTGGTCAACATCTGTGAAGAGATAAGATGAATTAAAATTTCACAAACTGTTAACTTCTTGAAAATATTAATTTAGAGTACCCAATTAATTAATTCCAATTAAGGGGCAATTTTGTGTGGCAAATCCACCTAGCCTGCACATCTTTGGGTTGTGGGGGCGATACCCACGCAGACACTGGGAGAATGTGCAAACTCCACACGGACAGTGACCCAGAGCCGGGAACGAACCTGGGACCTCGGCGCCGTAAGGCAGCAGGGCTAACCCACTGCGCCACCGTGCTGCCCTAACTGTTAATTTTTAAAGAAATATTCTTTCACAGGATGTAGGTGTCACTGGTTAGGCCAGCATTTATTGTCCATCTCTAATTGCCTTGAGAAGGTAGTACGCTGCAGTTCATATGGTGTAGGTACACCCACAGTGCTGTTAGGAAGGCAGTTCCAGGATTTTGACCCAAGAACAGTGAAGGAACTACTAAAGCGAGTAAGAATTTCTTTGATGCTGGCAAAATAGATAGAAAAGGAAGAGAAAGACCATAGAACATACAGTGCAGAAGGAGGCCATTCGGCCCATTGAGTCTGCACCGACCCACTTAAGCCCTCACTTCCACCTATTCCAATAACCCCTCCTAACCTTTTTGGTCACTAAGGGCAATTTATCATGGCCAATCCACCTAACCTGCACGTCTTTGGACTGTGGGAGGAAACCAGGGCACCCAGAGGAAACACACGCAGACATGGGAGAACGTGCAGACTCCGCACAGACAGTGACTCAGCGGGGAATCAAACCTGGGACCCTGGCGCTGTGAAGCCACAGTGCTATCCACTTGTGCTATCGTGCTGAAATCAAGAAATCGGATATTCAATCAGAGATGGACTTGCAGGTGGAATGACCTGCTATTAGTTTAGGCAATGTGATGATGGAATGTTTTAAATAGGAGGCTTGGAGGGCTGAAGGGTCTGTTCCTGTGCTGTAATGTTCTTTAAGCCATCAAACATAGCAAATCACACAAGATATTCATATTTGAATCAAATGATTTTCCACTTATCTCCTTGTGCATCAGGAACTGGTAAACCGACTAAAATTTGTAACGATTGTATCAAGCTAAGCTGGATCATTATTTTGCATTTTTGTCAGTGAGTGCAAATTTTAACTCGAGCAACAAAGGAAGGATGTTCTAAGCAGCACTGATGATAATTGTGTTGATGAAATGGAGAGTGATTGCGAAATACTACATATATGTGGGAAGAGGGAGAGGTTTAAGGATTTAGAGGCTGAGGGAGGTGGGAGGATTGCCAATCACTTTTTGTGTACGCCCAGGCATACTAGCAAGTGAGGCAAAAGAAATGGAACACTTGTGACATACATTTTGTTTTGTTATGCACTTCATGGGTAAAGTACAGTAACATAGCATCGCACATGCATTATTGTGTGTATAATGTATGGGCAGCACGGTAGCACAAGTGGATAGCACTGTGGCTTCACAGCGCCAGGGTCCCAGGTTCGATTCCCCGCTGAGTCACTGTCTGTGCGGAGTCTGCACGTTCTCCCCGTGTCTGCGTGGGTTTCCTCCGGGTGCTCTGGTTTCCCCCCACAGTCCAAAGACATGCAGGTTAGGTGGCTTGGCCAAGCTAAATTGCCCCTAGTGTCCAAAAAAGGTTAGATGGTGTTATTGGGTTACGGGGATAGGGTGGAAGTAAGGGCTTAAGTGGGTCAGTGCAGACTTGATGGGCCGAATGGCTCTGTATGTTCTATGTTCCTTTCTGTTCGTGCACTGAAGCCTCTGGATATTTAATTTCTATCATGGAATTTAATCTGGAATAAATTGGCAAGTCATGTTGCAGCTGTATAGAACCTTAGTTAGGCCACACTTGGAGTATAGTGTTCAATTCTGGTCGCCACACTGCCAGAAGCATTGGGAGGCTTTAGAGAGGGTGCAGAAGAGATTTACCAGAATGTTGCCTGGTATGGAGGGCATTAGCTATGAGGAGCGGTTGAATAAACTTGGTTTGTTCTCACTGGAACGACGGAGGTTGAGGGGTGACCTGATAGAGGTCTACAAAATTATGAGGGGCATAGACAGAATGGATAGTCAGAGGCTTTTTCCCAGGGTAGAGGGGTCAATTACTAGGGGGCATAGGTTTAAGGTGCGAGGGGCAAGATTTAGAGCAGATGTACGAGGCAGGTTTTTTTACACAGAGGGTAGTGGGTGCCTGGAACTCGCTGCTGGAGGAGGTGGTGGAAGCAGGGACGATAGTAACATTTAAGGGGCATCTTGACACATACATGAATAGGATGGGAATAGAGGGATACGGACCCAGGAAGTGTAGAAGATTTTAGTTTAGATGGGCAGCATGGTCGGCACAGGCTTGGAGGGCCGAAGGGCCTGTTCCTGTGCTGTACTTTTCTTTGTTCTTTGCTAGTCTCATTAACAATGGTCACAAAATTACTGGATTGTCCTAGAAATGCAGCTGTATCATTAATGCCCTTCAGGCGAGGAAATCCAATGTCCTTACTCTCTCTGGAGTCACATACAAGTCAGAGCTCACAGTGGTTGATTCTTAACTGCCCTCTGAAATGGCCTGGGAATCCACTCAGTTGTGTTAAATCATCGCAGAAAAGTTGAATAAGAGCCCTTGACATTAATTCAACTGCCCCTCCTCACTAGCATCTGGGAATTTATGCCAAAATTGGTAAAGTTGTCCCACAGATTCATCAAGCAACAACTTATATTGTTCCTTACAGCCAATGGCCTAGATTCCAAGATCAATCACTACCTGTGGACATGTTCTGTCTGGCCAGTAGGACAAACCCTCAAGAGGCAGTGGCATAGTGGTGTACTGTGAGGGAGTTTCCCTGGGAGTTTTCAACATTGACTCAAGGTCCTATAAAGTTTACAGCATCGGGTAAAACTCGGGCAAGAAAATACAGCTGATTCCCAATTACCACCTACCACCCCTCCCTCAGCTGATGAACCCCTGATCCTCCATGTTGATCACCACTTGGAAGAAGCACTGAGTAGCAAGGGCACAGAATTCCCCCCTCCCCTGCCATCTTCCCCTCCCTAGTTAGTTGCTGGTTGCAAACAGGTCTGCAAAGAGGTTTGTGAATCTCTTCCACATGTCATGAAATCTCTTCTCGGACCTCCTGATCGAGAATTTTATATTTTTTAGTTTCAGGAACTTGGCCAGGCCTGAGAGCCACTCCGAGGCCCTGGATGGCGCTTCCAACTTAGTAGAAATCTCTGTCTGGTGATCAGTGCGGCGAAGCCCAGGGCCATCGCACTACTCCCCCCCGCCCCCCCCCCCCCCCCCCCCCCCCCCCCCCCCCCCCCCCCCCCCCACACGCGCACACTCCAGAGTTCTGGAAGCTCTGACATCTCAAAGACCACCACAGTCGGGCACGGCTCAATCTCGCCCCCCACATCCCTGGACATGGCCTTGAAAAAGGCCATCCAGAACTCCGAGTGTGGGGCAGGACGTGAACATGTGTGTGTGGTTGGCTGGGCCATCCAGACACGGCTCGCACTTATCTTCCACCTCCGGGAAGAACCTGCTCATGCATGACTTTAGTAAAATGCGTTCTGTACACCACCTTGAGCTGCCTAAGTCTTAGCCTGCCACAAGAGGAGGTGGAGTTGATCCTATGCAGCACCTCGATCCAGAGCTCTTCCTCTATCTCCATGCTCATCTCCTGCCATTTCCATCTGGTCTTGTCCAGTGGAGTCCTGACCTTTTCTATGAGTCATCCGTAGATGACGCCACATTTGTCGTCCCCTAAACAGTCCAGGCTTACCATTGTGTCCAGAAATGTGTGTCAGGGTCCCTGGGGGAACATTTTTTACCCTTGCGGAGAAATCCGCGCAGCTGCCGGTACCTGAGCTCATTCCCTTTCAGGAGTTGGAACCTCTGAGAGTTCCCCCAGGGTCACCAGTCTATCGTCCACGTCCTCTACTCTCACTGTCCCTCTGTCTTCCCTCCATGTCCCAAATGTGGCATCTGACCTCGCCGGTGTGAACCTATGGTTGTTGCAAATGGGGGTCTCTATGGACATCTCGCAAAGCTTGAAGTGGCACCTGAACTGGTTCCATGTCCTTGGTGTGGCCACTACCACTGGAGTGTGTGTGGGTGGGGGGGCTGGGAGTGGTGCGGTGGCCAGCGCTCGGAGAGACGTCCCTGTGCAGGAGGTCTCCTCCATTCAGACCCAGTATTCCTCCAGTTCCCTCAGCCACCCCATCACCCTCTCCATGTTTACCACACAGTGGTAGAATAAGATGTTCGGTAGGGCCAGGCCTCCCGCATGTTGCCCTCGCTGTAAGATGGTCTTGCATATCCTACAGACTCTTTCCCCTCTCAGTCAAAGGCCATGATTAACTTGTTGACCCTGGTGAAGAAGGATTTGGGGATGAAGATCTGGAGTGATCTGACTATGAAGAGGAATCGAGGCAGCATGTTCATTTTGACGGTCTGCAGCCTTCCCTGTAGAAAAAGAGGGAGTGGATCCCATCTTTGCAGGTCCCTCTTCACCTCCTCCACCAGGCTGGAGAGGTTCCATTTGTGGAGCTTCGTCCATGTGATGAGCATGCCAAACTGCACCCCATTTTTATAGCGCAGATTTGGAACTGTTGAATTTGCCCGGTGCTTAGCCAGTTCAGCACCAATGTCCTGGTACAAGCGGATAGAATGTCCTTCCCACTTGCACCCTCTCACGCTCTTCGCCCACATCAGGATCCGCTCTTTGTTCTGGTACCTGTGGAGCCTCACAATTATTGCCTCTGGTGTTCCCCAACCCTGGGCCACTGCTGAAGTGACCCATGGGCGTGGTCTACCTCTGGGGGCTTGGTGAAGTCCTCCTCACCAACTAGTTTCCCGAGCAACATTGCTATGTTTTCTGTGCGTATTCTCCCCTCCGTTCCTCTGACAGCCCTAACATTCTCATGTTTTGCTGACGCAATCGATTATCTTGCTTGTCAACTTTATCCTTCAACCCCTTCTGGGTCTTGACCAGGCTCGGCACATTGGCCTCGAATGCCGGGATCCAGTCTTTTGTCTGTGGTGGCTTTTTTGAGGTCCCATGTCGTCGTTACCTGGGCCTCTAGCGTCCGCTCTATATTGTCCATTGCCTCCCTCATGGGGCTGTCGCGGCCTCCATTGCCTCCTCAGTGGCTGACAGGCGATCTTTTTTCATCTCCTCTGTGTCTCGAGCTCAGAAGTGATAAAGCACATCAATTTGCCAATCAGCACCAGGGTCTGCTCTGAGAGCTCTCCGGGCCGACTCTCACCGGTTCTGTGCCTCCATGTGCAGTTCCCTGCTCTGAGGCTGAGGTTCCCCTCCCCTTATCTTTACTGGTTTTTCAGCTGGACGTCTGATTCTTTCCCATCCTGCTTGGCAGTACGGTTGATTGGGGGTTAGTCTGGGAGATAATGAGTACTTTTGATGCCCGTTTATTGGGGTTAAAAGGCCTTAGTTGATGTTCTTAGATGAGAGCCACCTTTCGTGCAACCGCTCAGTTCATTACCGCCACCGGACGTTCCCCCATCATCATATATGTCAGTCTGCAGACTATTGGATTCCTCCATGCTATCAAAAAATGTCTGAAGGCACTGGGTACAGGTAAAGGCAATGGACCCTGACAACAACCCAGCTGCCATACTCATTGTGCCCTTGGACAATCTGTTTCAGTACTGCTACAATATGTAAGGTGGTCTCAACGCTGCTTTCAAGTGACACTTAAAAATTATTGATCAGACCACATTTGTAGTATTGTGTTCAGTTCTGGGTACTTTATTGAAGAGAGGATGTTAAAGCCCCAGAGAGAGGGAGCAGAGGAGATTTACTAGAATGATACCAGGAATAAGAACTTTGAGATTCAAGGAAAGATTGGAGAAATTGGCCTCGTTTTCCATGAAATGGAGAATGTTAAAAGGTGACCTTATTGAGGTGTTCCAAATTATGAACAATTCTGACCGAGTACAGAAAGATATTCTGTTTCCACTAGTTGGTATGTCAGTGGCTAGGGGGTCACAATTTCAAGATGGTCAGCAAGAATAGGAGTGAGATGAGAGGAAACTTCTTTATTCAGACAATTGTTGGGATTTGGAATGCACTGCCTGGGAGAGTGGTGGAGGCGGTTTCAAAAGAGAGCTGGATATATATTTGAAAGTGATTAATTTAGAGGGCTACGGAGATAGGGCTGGAAAATGGGACTAGCTCGGTAGCTGTTTTGGGAGCTGGTGCAGACATGCTGGCCTGAATGACCTCCTACTTGCTGTAAATAACAAAAAACACTGCTTTCAAGTGGCACGTACATGGCAATAACTTGCTCTTGATGCTCAATCGGGGTTGCCCAGGGCCGCTCTCCTTCAGACCTCATTTCCAGCATTGGTCCAGCGATGGACAAAACAGCTGAACTCGAGAGTTGTGAGCATGACAGTCCTTGACATTAAGGCAGCATTTATTAAGTGGACCATCAAGGAATCTTAGCAAAATTAAAGTCAGTTGGAATGAGGGAAATGTCTCCAATGATTGGAGTCAGACCTAACAGAAAGATGGTTGTGGTGATTCACCTCAGCCCCATGATATCATAATTTTTATTAGTGTCACAAGTAGGCTTACATTACACTACAATGAAGTTACTGTGAAAATCCCCTAGTTGCCATACTCCCGGCGCCTGCTTGGGTACACTGAGAGAGAATTCAGAATAAGAACATAAGAACTAGGAACAGGAGTAGGCCATCTGGCCCCTCAAGCCTGCTCCGCCATTCAATGAGATCATGGCTGATCTTTGTGGACTCAGCTCCACTCTCCGGCCCGTATACCATATCCCCGAATCCCTTTATTCTTTAGAAAGGCATCTATCTTTTTCTTAAAAACGTTTAAAGAAGGAGCCTCAACTGCTTCACTGGGCAAGGAATTCCAGAGATTCACAACCCTTTGGGTGAAGAAGTTCCTCCTACACTCCGTCCTAAATCTACCTCCCCTTATTTTGAGGCTATGCCCCCTAGTTCTGCTTTCCCCGACCAGTGGAAACAACCTGCCCGCATCTATCCTATCTATTCCCTTCATAATTTTAGATGTCAATAAGATCCCCCCCGCATCCTTCTAAACTCCAATGAGTACAGTCCCAGTCTACTCAACCTCTCGTCATAATCTAATCCCCTCAACTCTGGGATCAACCTAGTGAATCTCCTCTGCACTCCCTCCAGTGCCAATATGTCCTTTCTCAGGTAAGGAGACCAAAACTGAACACAATACTCCAGATGCGGCCTCACCAACACTCTATACAATTGCAGCATAACCTCCCTAGTCTTGAACTCCATCCCTCTAGCAATGAAAGACAAAACTCGATTAGCCTTCTTAATCACCTGTTGCACCTGCACACCAACTTTTTGCGACTCGTGCACCAGCACACCCAGGTCCCTCTGCACAGCAGCATGTTTTAACATCTTACCGTTTAAATAATAATCCATTCTGCTGTTATTCCTCCCAAAATGGATAGCCTCACACTTGGCAACATTGAATTCCATCTGCCAGACCCTAGCCCATTCACCTAACCTATCCAAATCCTTCTGCAGACTTCCGGTATCCTCTGCACTTTTTGCTTTACCACTCATCTTAGTGTCGTCTGCAAACTTTGACACATTGCACTTGATCCCCAACTCCAAATCGTCGATGTAAATTGTGAACAACTGCGGGCCCAACACTGATCCTTGAGGGACCCCACTAGTTACAGGTTGCCAACCAGAGAAACACCCATTTATCCCCACTCTCTGCTTTCTGTTAGTTAACCAATCCTCTACCCATGGTACCACTTTACCCTCCATGCCATGCATCTTTAGTTTATGCAACAACCTTTTGTGTGGCACCTTGTCAAAAGCTTTCTGGAAATCCAGATATACCACATCCATTGGCTCCCCGTTATCTACTGCACTGGTAACGTCCTCAAAAAATTCTACCAAATTAGTCAGACACGACCTACCCTTTGTGAACCCATGCTGCGTCTGCCCAATGGGACAATTTCCCTCCAGGTGCCCCGCTATTTCCTCCTTAATGATAGATTCCAGCATTTTCCCTACAACCGAAGTTAAGCTTACCGGCCTATAATTACCCGCTTTCTGCCGACTTCCTTTTTTAAACAGTGGTGTCACGTTTGCTACTTTCCAATCCTCTGGGACCACCCCTGAGTCCAGTGAATTTTGATAAATTATCACTAGTGCGTTTACAATTTCCCTAGCCATCTCTTTTAACACTCTGGGATGCATCCCATCAGGGCCAGGAGACTTGTCTACCTTTAGCGCCATTAGCTTGCCCAATACTGCCTCCTTAGTGCAGACTAACCCAAAAAACCTGTTCAGCTCCTCAGCCATTTCCCCGTCTCCTATTATTAAATCTCCCTTCTCATCTTCGAAAGGACCAATATTTACCTTAGCCACTCTTTTTTGTCTTATATATTTGTAGAAGCTTTTACTATCTGCTTTTATGTTCTGAGCCAGTTTACTTTCATAGTTTACCTTACTCTTCTTTATGGCTTTTTTAGTAGCTTTTTTGTCCAATTCACCTAATAAGCACGTCTTTTGGGACTTATGGCAGGAAACCAGAGCACCCGAAGGAAACCCACGCAGACACTGGGAGAACGTGCAGACTCCCCACAGACAGTGACCCAAGCCGGGAATTGAACCCGTGTCTCTGGCCCTGTGAAGCAGCAGTGCTAACTACTGTGCTACCGTGCCACCCTCATTACAGTGGGTTGTGTCATGGGCAAACTGTCTTCAGTTGCTTCATCAGTGACCATCTCTCCATCATAAGGTGAGAAGTGGGGATGTTTGCTGAAAGCACAGTATTCAATACTGTTCTCAACTCCTTAAATACTGAAGCGCACTCCTTAAATAATGAAGCTGTCTGTGAAGCAGCAAGATCTGAATTACATTGAGACTGGACTGATGTATGGCCTAGATGTTGCTTGCCATTTAAGTGCCAGACAATGATGATGTCCCCTTGATATTTGATACCATTGCTGACATCCTATTGTAATCATCTGAGTGTTACGATAGAACAGATACTTAAGTGGACTAGCTATCTAAAAAGAGTGACTACAAAAGCAGGTCAGTGGCTGGGAATTCTACGACAAATAATCCACCTCCTGACCTCCAAAGTCTGTCCATTATCTACAAGGCACAATTTAGGAATAAGATAGAATACTTTGAATGAGTGCAGCTTTGACAACAATCCAGAAGCTTTACAGCATTCGGGCCAAGAGCAGCAGATGCATTGGGCCACCACCTGCAAGTTCCCTTCCAAAACACACCATCCTCACTTGGAACTATGTTGCCATCAAGAACCAGGGGCGTCATTCTCCGACCCCCCAGCGGGTCGGAGAATGGCCGTTGGCCGCCGTGAATCCCGCCCCTGCCGGTTGCCGAAGTCTCCGGCACCGGATATTCGGCGGGTGCGGGAATCGGGCCGCGCGGTTGGTGGGCCCCCCCCCCCCCCGCTGGATTCTCCGGCCCGGATGGGCCGAAGTCCCGCCGATAAATTGCCTGTCCCGCCGGCGTGGATTAAACCTCCTTTTGAACGGCGGGACAAGGAGGCGTGGGCGGGGTCCTGGGGGGGGGGGGGGGGGCGACCTGGCCCCGGGGGGTGCCCCCACGATGGCCTGGCCCCGATCAGGGCCCACCGATCCGCGGGCGGGCCTGTGCCATGGGGGCACTCTTTCCCTTCCGCCTCCGCAACGGTCTCCACATGGCGGAGGCGGAAGAGACTCCCTCCACTGCGCATGCGCGGGAAACTGTCAGCGGCCGCTGGCGGGGCAACAGAGGCCGTTTCCGCCAGCTGGCGGGGCAGAAATTCCTCCGGCGTCGGCCTAGCCCCTCAATGTTGGGGTTCGGCCCCCAAAGATGCGGAGCATTCCGCACCTTCGGGGCGGCGCGATGCCCGTCTGATTGGCACGTTTTGGGCGCCAGTCGGCGGACATCGCGCCATTTCGGGAGAATTTCGCCCCTGGAACTTGCCACCTGTCAGCAGTGTACGTAGATTGCAGCCAATTAGGATGGCAGCATATCATCACGTTCATGAGGGCTCACATCACAAGGACAATTTTTTTAAATTAAAAAACACGCATTAACACAGGACACAATTTTCTCTTCCTTAGGGAACCGTACATCAATGTATTACTAGAACACCTTCTGGACTGTCTCACCATTTAGTAGATCTCTTTGTTCAGTGCTGTGGTCAGATTCCTGTGGTACCTCTTCCTTTTGGTTGACCTTAAGCTTAGCACA
Organism: Scyliorhinus torazame; assembly: GCF_047496885.1. Classification (NCBI taxonomy): domain Eukaryota; kingdom Metazoa; phylum Chordata; class Chondrichthyes; order Carcharhiniformes; family Scyliorhinidae; genus Scyliorhinus; species Scyliorhinus torazame. The sequence goes on from NC_092715.1 coordinate 198,690,647, forward strand.
TCCCACTTGAATTGCAAAAAAATTGCAGTGTCCTAAAAAGTAAAACTTGCATTAATCATCATGACTAATTGGATGATGGGAAGTTTAATTCATTTGATTTCATATGTATAGGAGTGCATGACTGAAAACAGTCCAACTCACCAAGGCCATATGCTGGTTTACTGGCTGGAGCTGGGTCTGAAGTTGAGACTGGAGTTGACGGGCACAGGAATGGATAGCTCATGAGTTTAAAAAAAAAGGAAGCAAACAATAAAAATCCACCAAATGTCAGTGAACATACATTGAAAGCAGGAGCCCCTTTGTAGCAGCCAGTGTCCCAAGGTCATAGTTTTCTTGCTCCCGTAAGTTGTTAATTGGTCTCCAGCATCAGTCTGCACTTTGCTGGATTTGCTTGCATTGATTGGGCTAGGTTTTCTGTCCTTTGACTCTGAATGGCTTGAATAATCTAACCCTTTGTTGCATCATAATAAGCTTTATCCCCCTACTGAGTGTTGAGCTTCCAGTCCACTCATTTTCTGCATTACCCAACTCAACAACGCTCAGCTCAACTTGGCTTGATTCATGTCCTCTTCTATCCCCTTGCACATATGTCCAGAGAAGTGAAGTATGTTTACTTTTGAATATTTAATTATTTTACCAGTTCTTTACTTCCAACATTCTATATTGTTTGAATGCAGTTTTACAAGAGGATCACATACAATTGCTTTGGAAAAAGGAATTTAAAAGCAGAAAGAAGGACTGGAGCTTGCTCTGTGTCAGTCCGCAAGGAGAGGAAAGATCTTGAGTCTAAAACTGCTGGGCGACAATAAACAAACCCAGATGAGTAATGGTGGGGAAGCAGTTGCTGCTCGCAAGTTAACATATATAGGTACTGAGGACGACTGCAGCCAGGATAGGTCTTAAGTCTAAAGCCCAGGAAATGGAGGATGGATATAACTTGGGTATAACTTTTATGTGTAAGAGTGTGAGTACACACCTGATGGGGTGACCAAATGTTAAGATATTGTTAAACCTGATGAGAGGTGGGGAGAGGAAAATATAAAGATTGCATCATAATTTATCTCCACTTAATTTTCAGTAAAACATGGTGATCATGTAAAAAAAAAAAATTTTTTGGGGGGGGGGTGGAATTCAGCTTTACATTTAGATTGCAAACTTGGGTTCTGTCAAGGAGAGAGCCATATTGAAAGAGGTATTTTGAGCCCTGTAAATGGGTGATACACTGGTAGCAATCATTGAAGATTGTAGCCTTTATAGATTATTCCCATTGTGATCTTGGGGATTTTACTGGGACTAATAGGTGTGATTTCCTGGCATGTGGAATCTCATAACACTCTTATTTTTATTTTACTTTGATGTTTTGTTCTTGGAATATGGGTCCAATTGGCAAAGCTGCAGTTTGGGGGATCTCTAGTTTGCTTGAGGCAGTGGTGGTGTGCTGCTGCCTTAAACTACTGCAAACATTTCATGATGGCACTACCATGATGGTTTTAGGTAGAAATTCCTGGGATATGGCCGAACAATGATGAACAGTGATCATGTTAAGGGGGAATGTGACTTTTGATAAGGTTCCTATGATCTTGTGTTTGGTGATATAAGTGCCTCGGAGTTGCTGTTTGAATATGTTCAGTGAATTGCTGAGATGGATACTGTTGATATAGTACTGCAACCTCACTTGTGGCAGGGTTGAATATCAAGCCCAATGTCATGGTGCTATCAAGCAAACTGCTCTGTTCTAGATCATATCAATCTTCAAATGTTGCTGCAAATGTACCCATCCAGACGAGTGCTGAAATATTGCATCACCTTCCTGATTTGAGCCTTTTAGATTGTGGTGCGAACTTGAGAGTCAGAATATGGCCCAGCCATTGCAGAGTACTCAACTTCTGTTCTGTTTTTCTTATTATAGCGCTATAACCTCCTGGCTCTCTAGCATTGGATTTTTGGGGGTGGGGTACCTCAAACGTGACCTGGGGAATCCCTCTTGAAAGTTCCCAGGTAAGGGTTTACCCGCCAATTTGCCAGAAGAGCAAACTTCCAGACAACTGCTGCATTTGGAATCATTTGACAAAGCGATTTTAAACTGCCACCTTTGGATGGTTCTGCCACTTTTACATTCATAGATGCTTGGAAAGAGTTAGAAGGGAAAAAAACACTTCCAACTTCAGAGTAATTATTTTAAACTCCTCGACCCAGCCTCCTAGTGGACACACCCTGCACCCAGGGTACCTCCGCACCCAATTAACCACGCCCCACACACCTTGGTATTCTACCCCCCATTCACAATCACCAGCAAGAGATTCTCCATCCTCCCCCCACCCCTAATGTCCAAACCTTCACACCCACACAACCATTGACTTAGGTAGAAACTTAATTCTCCTTTTCAATGGGACCTTTAAATTCACCTTCATGGCAACCTGTCGTAGAAAGGGGGCATGCCCTACTTCACCACTGGCGCCGTGGGCGTACTTCGCTTCTTCAGTCTCTCCCAGTGTGAATCAGGAAGGTCAGGCAAGACGGGCATTTTACAATTATATATCCTGATGATTGCCACTCCAAGAAATTTTGGGGCCATAGTTGGCCCATTGTGCTTCGAGGCAATGGTGACCTGTGGCGGTGCGGATATGTTCATGGTGGGGTCTCTGGTGCCACTGAACATCAAAGAAGGCTGGAGGGGACGTTCATTGGACTTGGTTGGTGCCACCTATAAGCTCAATATTGTTTAGTCCCTGCTCTAGGGTGTTGTGAATAGAGCTGAACACTGGAATATCCTGGAAACAGCCTCACCCCTGGCGTCATTGAGCAGAAAATGGAGTGTTCCATCCTTCACCCCCACCAATTAGAATTTTACCAAGGTTCCTTGGTCCACACTTGGTCTGCTTGGATGTATCTTGATGCATTTACATCTGTATTCCTCTGTTAATTGAGTTTTTTTTCTCTCTCCTTCATGTTCTTAATTTCTTTCTTGGGGCATTTTTTTTTGTTCTACATCTGCCAGTCCTATCATCCCATTTTCTCCTGCTGTCTCTCAGTTACTTTAATGGTACTGAAGGTAGAATTCATGTAAATTCTTGGCAGGAATGAAGCTACAATATCCTTCTTGCACGTTTCTCACTGAGTAGTAAAATCAGTTCAGCCACTCTTTTATGAAGGAGCTGGCTTTCAACCTGTGTTGGGGGAGTTGGAGAATGTGATTGTAATGGTGAAGCGAGCTAGGGAACCAAGCCAGATTATTGCAAATTAGTCTTCAATTGAAGGGTGTATTCATCATAAACAAATCAAGTGATATGCACCGTTGCCTATTGCACTGGTGACAAATGTAGTAAAGGGGCCAGTCCTGTTTTTTACAATTGATTAAATTCAGCAAAACATTTAAAATTGCTTTTTATGCAAATTGTTTTTCCTGCCTCATAGCTCCTAATTACATTTATGGAGTGCACAACCATTCAAGCTGCTGTTGAACCAATTTCTATAAACAAACCAATTCTCAAAATCCAGAATTTTCTCCCCCCTTATGTTGGTACAGAGGCAAGGGTATCGCTCCCTCCAGTGCAAAGTTTAATGCTTGTACCGTTGGGTTTTGTACAGCAGTGTTGTTTTAATAATCAGAATATCCTAACCCCCCCCCCAAAACACCCACCTGTACGTTGGTACAGAGGCAAAGGTGTACCCAGTTTCTCCAACCCAAAACTTAGTGTTTGTACCGTTTGGCCTTGTACAACGGTAATGTTTAGTGTTTTAGTAAACAAAATATTTATGTGACAACATGCCTAGATTTAGCAATTAATTCCGTGCTCCTCACTGGTGAATAGCTGGGGTGATAGCATGTATTCCAGTTACCTCTGAAGCCATAAAATAACATTATTAGAAAATGCATCGAGTGAAAACTATTTGGGCAATTTATTTCAAGTGCTCAAAATTGGTTTTGCCACATATTAACTTTCACAAAACCAGAAAGAGGACTCCTAAAATCTTTGTTGTTTTCAATAGATGATAAAAAAATATGTTCTAATGGATTGTTTTATGGGACAGGTTTCCCACAGAACTCCTATTTAACCCTCGTTGTGCAAAGGCATGGCAAAGCAGGAAATGGAAGATACCAGAAAGTGTAGGTTTTAAAAATAGCACTTTCTTTCAATTTAAAGTAAACCATTGAAGATTTTCTTTCAAAAATACACATTGCAGCAAGCCACATGTTAATGTCCAGAGAAGAGCATCATCTAAGATGACCACCTATTCCTTGTATACTTTAAAGAATACTCATATCACTATTTATTAGCCCACCTGTTAACTTTTCAGTTAAATTGACCTCATCATCCAAGCGATTAATTGACTTCTTGGATAGAAGGGCACTTTCAGTATAAAGTGGGCAGAAATTTTCCATTGTCCTCCAATGCTTGACCAGGGCCAATTTTTTCTTGTAAGCCTGAGTGTCAATGAACTGTTAGAAATTAGTATGGCACAGCTAAGCCTGATCTAATCCTCCTTTGGCAACCACACAAACTGACTTTCAGCAGGTGTCTTGGGATAGTCATTCTGGGGTGCATAATTTCACTGATTACTTTCAACACTTCTACAGCATTAAACCCAAATGTATTGATTCCACCATTAACTTGGATGAGATTAATTTACTTGGCACTGATCATTACATCAAATCTAGCACCGCCTCCTTGCTTGGTCTGTGGGGTTCATAATTCAAAGCTAAGAGGGCAGCCAAAAATGTTAATTTCAGTTGGTGCTCCAGCGATATTTATCACAGGGAAGCAAACACAATGGACTGTGCTGTGGCCAAGTTTAAAAATAAAAAAAACTTAGGGCTTGAATATAGCATCCATAAAGAGGCACTGTGCATCAGTATAATAACCAGGGAACTATTATGTCAAGCCTCCCATATGTGAATTTGGAAAATTGGGGAGGCTTATTTGTGAGGCAGATTTTCTTTCACTTTTAGTTGTAATGATTGTTTAGTGCCAAGTTTTTTTTTTTTTAATGACCAATTTTTAATTTAATTTAGGCTTCTACAGTGTTGCAGTCTAAAAGCAACATGGTCACTGAAATAGCTGGGAAACATTTGACCAATTTAATTATATTTATGGTAGATAATTTGCAATTCCTATATTTCTTTTAAAAAGTGACTAATTTGGTTCCGTGCTGATTGCAAATTGTTTTCCCTATGCTTTTATACTTGAACAAATCAGCAAAGATTGATAGGTGTATTTTGAGAGTTCCAATGTTTTGGTCTTGCACATAAAATGATGCTTTGAACTATACAAGTTTATACAACCAATGTTTGTGCCATGGTAGCTTTTCCTACAACAACTTAATGCTCATAAGTGGAGGATTGTGATCCTGATCTAGCTCATTACCATAGCATATGCACTTAGCTACTAAGCCATTGGGACTCCTCTCAAGGTGAGTTTTATCAAGTAATATTGGTTTTAGTATTGGCATTTTGAGGGAAGAGAAAGTAGATGCATTTGTGTTTTGTCTTCAGTTAAATCCATCAGTATACATTTGAAGTGTACATGTTAATATTACTGAAAAGCTCGGGCATAGGCTCAAATTAAAATATTAATCTGTCTTGATGCTGGCAGATCTGCTTAGTTCCAAGATTATTTCTGTTTTTAAAAATAACGTGTGATATCTGGTTTGAACATATTGCTCAATTTTCCATTTTTTTGGAGGAAAATAGTCGTAGATCAGTTGTTCACACTTTAGTTTTGCTTTGGTACAATAATTGCCTCTGGATGGCCAGCCTTTCATTGAACTGAATTCATGTTGATCTCACTTTTGTTTAGGTTGAAAAGTCATCATCTAGTGGTTTGGCAGAATTGCTGCTTTATCCTCCAAAAAGTGGCCAACAGCAAAGGAAGTCCAGTTTTAATCCAAAGTCAGCTGATAAAAAACAGGAGCTACCAACTGCCAATAAAAGTGTAGTTCAAGGAGGGAAAACAGTTGCATCTAAAAGCCTAGTTCCAAAGAATATTGAGACGAAACAAAGAGTCACTGAGTTATTACAGAGGTACAGCAGTGGACTTTGGGCCAACGCACTTCCAAAATTATTTGAAGAGACATACAAGATGCAATTTCCTCAGAATATTTTGGATGATCTTGACTGCTTATCTGACATTTGCACCGTGGATTATGCAGTATCTGGTGATCGCAAAAAGGCAATTCTTTATGCAAAAATGATGAAAACCACTGACGAGCAAAACGTTAAACCAAAAGAGTCCCTTTCTCCAGTGTTGGTGACTCCCACTGCTTTGGTGAAGCCAGAACTGAAAGAGATCATCAATGTGGATCACCGTGATCAAGGACTTCGTTCACACAGAACCTGTATTGATGCTGAACATCTGGCATTAACTGAAAATGAGGTGACTGTGAATACTAGTGAATTTACAGAAAGTTGTTCGATCCAACCTGTTCCTTCCCCACTTAGCATTCCAGCAGAGCAATTCCCTTCCGTATTGGTGGTTGAACTTCACAGCACCTCTGAAGCTGTTATCAGGTGAGCCTGCCTCAAAATCTAATTCCACAGGTTGGTACAAGAAGAGTACATTAAAGGATCTGCAACATTTCAATCAAGCCAGTAGACATGCAGCATGTTTGTTTTTGTTGTACTTTTGATATTTTCCAATCTCACCATTTTATTCAGTTGTTTAACAAAGCACTTGGTAACTTATTTCAGTTTTCAATCAACACGATTGGCACAGGTAAGGTTTTTCCACTTAAGGAATGCATTTAAATTTTTTTACACACAGCAGTTGACCCCCAATTACTTTGATTATAGTTAACTTATTTACCACAGACAGGTTCCGGTGGCAGCCATGGAGTGAGTGGTCGCTTATTTGGTAGCTCCCAATCGTGGTGGACCTTTGAGACCTTTTCCCCCGACTTATGGGGGATTGGATCAGCAAAATAGGAGATTGGTGAGGCAGAGGAGAAGAATTCCCCACCAGTGTACGGATTCATGGACCAGAAGTGGCCTGAAAAGGAGAAATCGTTGGTCAAAGAAGGGAGTGGAGTCTGCAGCACAGAAAAATATGGCGGAGGCTCAGGGACTGGGATTGCCGGCCCAGTGGTCAACTTATTTACCACAGTTTTGTTCTAGCACTTATAACACTTGGCCATTGCTGCAATATGATAAATTATCTCGAGCAATGTATCACATGACTGCCACAGACCTCACAAATGTTGCTGACGGAACTGGATCAAAACTTTGCACATTTGTCTTAAATTCCTCATCTATTTTAATGGAGGTGTTAATCCATTTAAAATAAACTATGCTGCCATTATGGAAACTGAGCCACACCACCCACAAATAATCAGCTCCTGACCGTATGACAGCCTTGGTTCAAACATGGACAAAAGAGCTGAACTCCAGAAGTAAGCTGGGATTGACTGCCCTTGGCATCAAGGCAGCATATGGCAAAGTGTGGCACCAAGGAGCCTGAGCAAAACTAGAATCAATGGGAATTGGGGGTGGGGCGGGGGGGGGGGGGGGGCAGACTCCCTGCTGGTTGGAGTCAGAGCACAAAGGAAAATGGTTGTGGTTGTAGGAATCCGTATTCTCTGTTCTTGGAATCACTGCTGGAGTTCTGCAGGGTAGTATCTTAGTCCCAACCATCTTCAGCTGCTTCATCAATGACCATCATAAGGTCAGAAGTGAGAATGATCATTAATCACTGCACAATGTTCAGCACCATTCACGATTCCTCAGTTACTGAAGCAGTCCACATGCTGCTAGACCTAGACAACATCCAGGCTTGGGCTGACAAATAGCAAGTAACATTTCTGCCACCTAATGCCAGGCAATGAGCAGCTGCAACAAGAGAGAATTTAACCACCACCCTATAACATCCAATTACATTTCCATCACTGAATCCGCCACTATCAACCTCCTGGGCTTATCATTGACTAGAAACTGAACTAGATTAGCCATATAAATACTGTGGCTAGGCTGTGGCGAGTAACTCGCCTCCTGATTCCCCAAACTCTGACCACCATCTAATGATGGAATACTCCACTTGCCTGGATGATTGCTGCTCCAGCAAAACTCAAGAAGCTTGACAGCATCCAGGACAAACGAGACCACTTTATTTGCACCCCATCCACAAACATTCATTCCTTCCACCACTGATGCACAGTAGTAGTAGTGTGTACCATCTACCAGATGTACTGCAGGAACTGACTAAGACTCCTTAGGCAGCACCTTCCACACCCACCGCCACTACCATCTAGAAGGGTGCAGCAGATACATGGGGAAAATCACAACCTGGAAGTTTTCCTCTAAGTTTCTCACCATTTGAAAATATTGCCCAGCCGTCATTGTCGCTGGGGCAAAATCCTCAAACCCCTGCCCTAATAGCACAGTGGGTGTACCTACATCACATGGACTGCAGCAGCTCAAGCAGGCAGCTGACCACCACCTTCTCAAGGCCAATTAGGGATAGGCAATAAAATGCTGGCTTAACCAGCGACACCCACATCTCATGAATGAATCAAAAGAACAGTGCGCTACTCACATTATAAAAGATATTTCGCTTCACTTAACATGATCAAAAAAAATTTCTTCTCCCCCAAAGAAGGATGTAAGGTGAATGCATGGGTAAACATTGGTTAGGATAAACCGGTTTCGATTCAGTGCGTACTGGGGAAGCTGCATCAATGAGTCCGTCTTCACCTGAATTGTGCTGGGGTTAGTGTCCAGCGAGTTGTATAACTAGGGCTGTAGAGAGTGCTTTCAGCTAAATACCGACGGGGAGGGTTCCCGTGAGGGGAGATGTAATGTTAAGGTATAAAGACAGGGCAATAATGCAGGGTAGCAATTGGGTAATGGTAAGCAGAGTGTGACAGGAAGGGACAAAGCATACAAACATAAAATATACTCGTAATTATAGTCTGAGTAAAGAGAAATGACTGAGTTAACAGAGGAGGAGGGGAGTTCTCGTGAAGGGAGATTTAGAAATCCAAAGCGAAAGGTTGAAGCAATAGGGAGTATATAGATGTGGATAAAATAAGCTGAGTGGAACAGAAAGAGACAGAACTAATGGTAATAGTGCATCCGAGTAAGGCCCATCGAGTTTAAAAAATAAAATTACTTCATCTGAATGCACGGATCATGCTCAATAAGATAGCTGAATGAATGATACAAATAGAGAGGAATGTTTATATCTAATCACCGTTACAAATAATGGTTATAAGGTGACCAAGGTTTGGAAATAAATATTCCAGGGTGTACACATTTTGAAAAGACGGGCAGAATGGAAAAGGAGGAGAGGCATACCCCTGACATAAGGATGACATAAGGCCATCAGTGAGGAAGGCTCTTAGCTCAGAAATAAGAATGTAGGATCAGTATGGATGGAGATTAGGAATATCAAGTGATAGAAACATTGGAACAAATAGTTTATATGCCCCCTAATGCTAATTATACCATTGGTTAAAGCCCTAAACAAAAAATCATTGGAGCATGGAACAAAGTCAATGTAATAGTTGTTGGAGCACTTGAATTATCAGACTGCTGGCCCAATTGAATTGCCTACGGTGAACTTGTGTGTGTCTGTGTGTGTGTGATGAAGGTTGGTGTGTGTGTGTGATGAGGGTTGGTGTGTGTGTGTGTGATGAGGGTTGGCGTGTGTGTGATGAGGGTTGGCGTGTGTGTGATAAGGGTTGGTGTGTGTGTGATGAGGGTTGGTGTGTGTGTGTGTGATGAGGGATGGTGTGTGTGATGAGGGATGGTGTGTGTGATGAGGGATGGTGTGTGTGTGTGTGTGATGAGGGATGGTGTGTGTGATGAGGGATGGTGTGTGTGATGAGGGATGGTGTGTGTGATGAGGGATGGTGTGTGTGATGAGGGATGGTGTGTGTGATGAGGGATGGTGTGTGTGATGAGAGATGGTGTGTGTGATGAGGGATGGTGTGTGTGATGAGGGATGGTGTGTGTGATGAGGGATGGTGTGTGTGATGAGGGATGGTGTGTGTGATGAGGGATGGTGTGTGTGATGAGGGATGGTGTGTGATGAGGGATGGTGTGTGTGATGAGGGATGGTTGTGTGTGTGATGAGGGATGGTTGTGTGTGTGATGAGGGATGGTGTGTGTGATGAGGGATGGTGTGTGTGATGAGGGATGGTGTGTGTGATGAGGGATGGTGTGTGTGATGAGGGATGGTTGTGTGTGTGATGAGGGATGGTTGTGTGTGTGATGAGGGATGGTTGTGTGTGTGATGAGGGATGGTTGTGTGTGTGATGAGGGATGGTTGTGTGTGTGATGAGGGATGGTTGTGTGTGAGATGAGGGTTTGTGTGTGAGATGAGGGTTTGTGTGTGAGATGAGGGTTTGTGTGTGAGATGAGGGTTTGTGTGTGAGATGAGGGTTTGTGTGTGAGATGAGGGTTTGTGTGTGAGATGAGGGTTTGTGTGTGAGATGAGGGTTTGTGTGTGAGATGAGGGTTTGTGTGTGAGATGAGGGTTTGTGTGAGATGAGGGTTTGTGTGTGAGATGAGGGTTTGTGTGTGAGATGAGGGTTTGTGTGTGAGATGAGGGTTTGTGTGTGAGATGAGGGTTTGTGTGTGAGATGAGGGTTTGTGTGTGAGATGAGGGTTTGTGTGTGAGATGAGGGTTTGTGTGTGAGATGAGGGTTTGTGTGTGAGATGAGGGTTTGTGTGTGAGATGAGGGTTTGTGTGTGTGTGAGATGAGGGTTTATGTGTGTGATGAGGGTTTGTGTGTGAGATGAGGGTTTGTGTGTGAGATGAGGGTTTGTGTGTGAGATGAGGGTTTGTGTGTGAGATGAGGGTTTGTGTGTGAGATGAGGGTTTGTGTGTGTGTGAGATGAGGGTTTGTGTGTGTGTGAGATGAGGGTTTGTGTGTGTGTGAGATGAGGGTTTGTGTGTGTGTGAGATGAGGGTTTGTGTGTGTGTGTGATGAGGGTTTGTGTGTATGATGAGGGCGTGTGTGTGTATGATGAGGGTGTGTGTGTGTGTATGATGAGGGTGTGTGTGTGTATGATGAGGGTGTGTGTGTGTATGATGAGGGTGTGTGTGTGTATGATGAGGGTGTGTGTGTGTATGATGAGGGTGTGTGTGTGTGAGATGAGGGTTTGTGTGTGTGAGATGAGGGTTTGTGTGTGTGAGATGAGGGTTTGTGTGTGTTTGATGAGGGTTTGTGCGTGTGTGTGGGATGAGGGTTTGTGTGTGTGAGGGAGGGTGTCCCAGGGGTTCCTTCAATATTCTTGGGAGGTCAAAAGGGCTCAGTGACTGGAAAAGTTTGGGAAACTCTGCCTTAAATTAAGAGACAGAATAGTATGTTGATGATATAAAACTAGATGGGAATGCAAGCTCTGTGGAGAACACAAAGACAGGTTAAGTGAGTGGGCAACAAGGTGGCACATTAGTGTGAAGTAATTCACTTCGGCCATAAGAATAGAAAAAGAGTATTTTTTAAAAGGCATGAAACTTGCAAATATTGATGTTCAGAGTGTTATGGGCGAGGTGTTTTCAGAATCCCAAAATGTATCATGGAGTTCAACCGACACCTCCCTTTATTTGTTGCTTTTCCCAGCACACGGCTTTTTTTCCCTTGGTGTGGGATTACAATTATGGACACGTGGGTTTTTAAACACAAAACACTGTTTATTCCATGAACTCAACTTAACATCTTAAATAAACATTGGATTTCTTAACACCCCTTACTTCAAAGACAACTCAGAAAATATTGCAACAGTAAATAATTCCTTAAACTGTTCCTTCAAACTTCCAAGAGAATTAACACCTTTAAACAAAATCACATCAGGTTAAAGGAACGTCTGAGGATCCTGGGATTATATTCATTGGAGTTTAGGAGGTTGAGGGGAGATCTAATTGAAACTTACAAGATAATGAATGACTTAGATGGGGTGGATGTAGGGAAGTTGTTTCCATGAGCAGGGGAGACTAGGACCCGGGGGCACAGCCTTAGAATAAAAGGGAGTCACTTTAGAACAGAGATGAGGAGAAATTTCTTCAGCCAGAGAGTGGTGGGTCTGTGGAATTCATTGCCACAGAGGGCGGTGGAGGCCGCGACGTTGAGTGTCTTTAAGACAGAAGTTGATAAATTCTTGATTTCTCGAGGAATTAAGGGCTATGGAGAGAGAGGGCGGGTAAATGGAGTTGAAATCAGCCATGATTGAATGGTGGAGTGGACTCGATGGGCCGAATGGCCTTGCTTCTGCTCCTATGTCTTATGGTCTTATATATATATATTTTTTTTCTTTTTTCTGTAGAATGGCAGAGATATATTAGCTTGGATGATTTCAGCTCCAGCACCTTGTTTTTTTTTCCTGCAGCTCTCTGGACACACACAGACACACACAGCCTGCTTTCTCCAACTGCAAAACTTGCAGCTCTCTGAAAACACACAGACACACACACTGCTTTCTAAACTGCAACTAAAAACCTGCAAAATGGCTGACCTGAGCTGAGCTCCACCCACTCTCTGACATCACTAATTTCTTAAAGGTACATTGCTTACACATCCATTTTTTAAAGGCACTCTTGCACAAGAGAGACTTGGGAACACAAAGTTAGCATGCAGGTACAACAAGCAATTAGAGGAAGCAAATTGCATGTATGTCTTTATTGCAAGGGAATTGGAGTACAAAGATTAAAGAACCCTTGCAACAGTTGTTATGGGGCTCATGTGCGACTGCACTTGGAATACTGGTGCAGTTTTGTACTCCATATTTAAGGAAAGATATACTTGCATTGGAGGCAATATGGCAAATGTTCACAAGGTTGATCCATTCAGAGGGCTGTAGAGCAGAGCTGCTTATTGGCTGTTGCGGGGGAAATTTGCATACGTCCGTGTGCTCACCCTAACTTGAAGGTGTACCTGAGCAAGAGACCCTAGCTGTTCAAATGAAGACAAGCATCCAGCAGAGGGCAGTAGAGCGGAGATGCTGATTGGCTGTTGCGGGGGAAATTTGCATACGTCCATGTGATCACCCTAACTTGAAGGTGGTTTGTAGAGGAGCTGTTGTCAGTTGACACTTAAACCCAAAACACTTCTTCAGTGTTCCCCTCCCTTCCCCCTCCTCTAACCAAAAAAAAACAACCGCTGTAAAGATCAAGAGGAAGGCTCAAGGGCAGGTAGAAGTAAAAAGACGTTGAACAGTGACGTTACAGCCTGCAGGTAAGGGATTGGCTGGTGACTGGTAAGTAGTTTTTCTTTTATTTTCCCTCCGGTGTTATTGTGCGGGGCGCAGAGGTTGCTGAGTGAGTGCTTGCTGAGAAGGGGAGCGAATAACAGGTGAGCTCTTTCTTTTTCTTTTTTTTTTATCGAGGTGGGATGGCAGGGCAGGTAGTGCAATGTTCTTCCTGAAGAATGTTTGAGATGAGGGACGCCGTCAGTGTCCCTGCTGATTTCATCTGTGGGAAGTGCACCCATCTCCAGCTCCTCCGAAACCACGTTAGGGAACTGGAGCTGGATGAACTTCGGATCATTCGGGAGGCAGAGGTGGTCATAGATAGAAGCTTCAGGGATGTAGTTACTCCGAAGAATAAAGATAGATGGGTGACGGTGGGAGGGGCTGGGAGGAAGCAGTCAGTACAGGGAGCCCCTGTGGTTGTTCCCCTTAGTAACAAGTATACCGCTTTGGATACTGTTGGGGGGGGGGGACTTACCAGGAGTAAGCCATGGGGTACAGGTCTCTGGCACAGAGTCTGTCCCTGTTGCTCAGAAGGGAAGGGGGGAAAGGAGTAGAGCATTAGTCATTGGACACTCCATAGTTAGGGGGATAGATAGGAGATTCTGTGGGAACGAGAGAGACTCGCGGTTGGTGTGTTGCCTCCCAGGTGCCAGGGTGCGCTATTGTCTCGGATCGTGTTTTTGGGATCCTTAAGGGGGAGGGGGAGCAGCCCCAAGTCGTGGTCCACATAGGTACCAAAGACATAGGTAGGGATAGGGATGTAAGGCAGGAATTCAGGGAGCTAGGGTGGAAACTTAGATCTAGGACAAACCGAGTTATTATCTCTGGGATGTTACCCGTGCCACGTGATAGCGAGACGAGGAATAGGGAAAGAGAGGAGTTGAACGCGTGGCTACAGGGATGGTGCAGGAGGGAGGGTTTCAGATTTCTGGATAATTGGGGCTCATTCTGGGGTCGGTGGGACCTCTACAAATGGGATGGTCTACACCTGGACCAGAGGGGTACCAATATCCTGGGGGGGAAATTTGCTAATGCTCTTCGGGGGGGTTTAAACTAGTTCAGCAGGGGCTTGGGAACCTGAATTGTAGCTCCAGTATACAGGAGGTTGAGAGTAGTGAGGCCATGAGTGAAGTTTCAAAGTTGCAGGAGTGTACCGCCAGGCAGGAAGGTGGTTTGAAGTGTGCCTTCAATGCCAGGAGCATCCGGAATAAGGTGGCTGAACTTGCAGCATGGGTTGGTACCTGTGACTTCGATGTTGTGGCCATTTCGGAGACATGGATAGAGCAGGGACAGGAATGGTTGTTGCAGGTGCCGGGGTTTAGATATTTCAGTAAGCTCAGGGAAGGTGGTAAAAGAGGGGATGGGGTGGCATTGTTAGTCAAGGACAGTATTACAGTGGCAGAAAGGACGTTTGATGAGGACTCGTCTACTGAGGTAGTATGGGCTGAGGTTAGAAACAGGAAAGAAGAGGTGACCCTGTTAGGGGTTTTCTATAGGCCTCTGAAAAGTTCCAGAGATGTAGAGGAAAGGATTGCAAAGATGATTCTGGATAGGAGCGAAAGCAACAGGGTAGTTGTTATGGAGGACTGTAACTTCCCAAATATTGACTGGAAACACTATAGTTCGAGTACTTTAGATGGGTCCGTTTTTGTCCAATGTGTGCAGGAGGGTTTCCTGACACAGTATGTAGATAGGCCAACGAGAGGCGAGGCCATATTGGATTTGGTACTGGGCAATGAACCAGGACAGGTGTTAGATTTGGAGGTAGGTGAGCACTTTGGTGATAGTGACCACAATTCGATTAAGTTTACTTTAGTGATAGAAAGGGATAGGTATATACCGCAGGGCAAGAGTTATATCTGGGCGAAAGGCAATTATGATGCGATGAAGCAAGACTTAGGATGCATCGGATGGGGAGGAAAACTGCAGGGGATGGGCACAATGGAAATGTGGAGCTTGTTCAAGGAACAGCTACTGCGTGTCCTTGATAAGTATGTACCTGTCAGGCAGGGAGGAAGTGGTCGAGCAAGGGAACCGTGGTTTACTAAAGACTTGAAGGTTTAGTTAGGGCGCTCGAGAGTTAGAAGTTAACTAGGAAGGACCTAAAGAGAGAGCTAAGAAGAGCCAGGAGGGGACATGAGAAGTCTTTGGCAGGTAGGATCAAGGATAACCCTAAAGCTTTCTATAGATATGTCAGGAATAAACGAATGACTAAGGTAAGAGTAGGGCCAGTCAAGGACAGTAGTGGGAAGTTTTGCTTGGAGTCCGAGGAGAAAGGAGAGGTGCTAAATGAATATTTTTTGTCAGTATTCACACAGGAAAAAGGCAATGTTGTCGAGGAGAATACTGAGATTCAGGCTACTAGACTAGAAGGGCTTGAGGTTCATGAGGAGGAGGTGTTAGGAGTTCTGGAAAGTGTGAAAATAAATAAGTCCCCTGGGCCGGATGGGATTTATCCTAGGATTCTCTGGGAAGCTAGGGAGGAGATTGCTGAGCCTTTGGCTTTGATCTTTAAGTCATCTTTGTCTACAGGAATAGTGTCAGAAGACTGGAGGATAGCAAATGTTGTCCCCTTGTTCAAGAATGGGAGTAGAAACAACCCCGGTAACTATAGACCAGTGAGCCTTACTTCTGTTGTGGGCAAAATCTTGGAAAGGTTTATAAGAGATAGGATGCATAATCATCTGGAAAGGAATAATTTGATTAGAGATAGTCAACACGTTTTGTGAAGGGTAGGTCGTGCCTCACAAACCTTATTGAGTTCTTTGAGAAGGTGACCAAACAGGTGGATGAGGGTAAAGCAGTTGATGTGGTGTATATGGATTTCAGTAAAGCGTTTGATAAGGTTCCCCACGATAGGCTACTGCAGAAAATACAGAGGCATGGGATTCAGGGTGATTTAGCAGTTTGGATCAGAAATTGGCTAGCTGGAAGAAGACAAAGGGTGGTGGTTGATGGGAAATGTTCAGACTGGAGTCCAGTTACTAGTGGTGTACCACAAGGATCTGTTTTGGGGTCTCTGCTGTTTGTCATTTCTATAAATGACCTGGAGGAGGGCGTAGAAGGATGGGTGAGTAAATTTGCAGATGACACTAAAGTCGGTGGAGTTGTGGACAGTGCTGAAGGATGTTACAGAGGAACATAGATAAGCTGCAGCGCTGGGCTGAGAGGTGGCAAATGGAGTTTAATGCAGAAAAGTGTCATTTTGGAAGGAATAACAGGAAGACAGAGTACTGGGCTAATGGTATGATCCTTGGTAGTGTGGATGAGCAGAGAAATCTCGGTGTCCATGTACATAGATCCCTGAAAGTTGCCACCCAGGTTGAGAGGGTTGTTAAGGCGTACGGTGTGTTGCTTTTATTGGTAGAGGGATTGAGTTTCGGAGCCATGATGTCATGTTGCAGCTGTACAAAACTCTGGTGCGGCCGCATTTGGAGTATTGCGTGCAATTCTGGTCGCCGCATTATAGGAAGGATGTGGAAGCATTGGAAAGGGTGCAGAGGAGATTTACCAGAATGTTGCCTGGTATGGAGGGAAGATCTTGTGAGGAAAGGCTGAGGGACCTGCAGCTGTTTTTGTTAGAAGAAGGTTAAGAGGTGACTTAATTGAGGCATACCAGATGATCAGAGGATTGGATAGGGTGGACAGTGAGAGCCTTTTTCCTCGGATGGTGATGTCTAGCACGAGGGGACATAGCTTTAAATTGAGGGGAGATAGATATAGGACAGATGTCAGAGGTAGGTTCTTTACTCAGAGAGTAGCAAGGGCGTGGAATGCCCTGCCTGCAACAGTAGTGGACTCGCCAACACTAAGGGCATTCAAATGGTCATTGAATAACATATGGACAATAAGGGAATAGTGTAGATGGGCTTTAGAGTGGTTTCACAGGTCGGTGCAACATTGAGGGCCGAAGAGCCTGTACTGCGCTGTAATGTTCTATGTTCTATTCTGATGACCGGGTTGTCCTATGATGCAAAGCTGAGTAAATTGCATCTAAATTCTCTGGTGGTTAGAAAAATGACAGGCAGTCTCATTGAAATATTTAAGATCATGAATGTGCTGGATAGTAGTTACTCGATTGCTTTCCCTGGCGGGGGAATCTAAAACAAGGGGACACCGTTTCAGGATAAGGAGCCAATCATTTAGGACTGAGAAAAGGAGGAATTTCTTCACTTACAGGGTTGTGAATCTTTGGAATTCTGTACCCCAAAGGGTTGTGGTGCAACAACTTTGAATATATTTAAGGCTGAGATAGACCAGATTTTGGTGTCTCGGAATGAAGAGATATGGGAGCAGGTGGGTAAGTGGAGTTGAAGCTCAAGGTCAGCCATGATCCTATTGAATGGTGGAGCAGGCTCGACAGGCCATATGTTCTTATCCTGCTCTTATGTTCTAATGGAACCCATCCTCCCTTTTTGCTCTTCCAATTGCCATCTTGTTGTATCTCATGAAAATGTTCTCTCGTTGCTGGAACATGGTTGCATGGGTATTCAGGAAGCCCTGGTGGGTAGCACGGTGGTGCAGTGGTAAGCATTGCTGCCTCACGGCACTGAGGTCCCAGGTTCAATCCTGGCCCTAGGTCACTGTCCGTATGGAGTTTGCCCATTCTCCCCATGTTTGCGCGGGTTTTGCCCCCACAACCCAAAGATGTGCAGGGTAGGTGGATTGGCCATGCTAAATTGCCCTTAATTGGAAAAAAATAATTGGGTATTCTAAATTTATTTAAAAAAAAGAAGCCCTGGTGAGATATATTCGGTAACGGTTAAGTTACCATCCTCCCAGATGA
The DNA here is from genome assembly GCF_047496885.1 of Scyliorhinus torazame. NCBI lineage: Eukaryota > Metazoa > Chordata > Chondrichthyes > Carcharhiniformes > Scyliorhinidae > Scyliorhinus > Scyliorhinus torazame. The sequence goes on from NC_092715.1 coordinate 198,708,616, forward strand.
CCGACCATAGGTTGCGTTCCCCTTTTGTGGGGGAGGGCTGACTGGTGGTGATTTAAACTGAGGTTCACCACACCTCAGGCGAGGGACAAGGTTGCGAACTCAGGGCCGTGAAAATGTTCAAGGACTCGGCCTCCACAGCTTCTTGGGTAAATAATTCCAAAGATTCACCACTCTTAGAATCAATTCTTCCTCAAATCTGTCTTAAATGAGCACTCCCTTATTCTGCGACTATGCCCTCTAGTCCTACACTCTCCCATGAGTGAAAACATCATCCCAACATTTTTTTACCATGCCTGTCCCAAAGATTTTTATATGTTCCATACGTACCACTTATTCTTCTGAATTCCAAGGAGTACAGCCCCAGCCTGTTCAGTCTTTCCTCATATGGCAGTCCCTCCATACCCAGGATCATCCCAGTAAACCTCTGTACTACCTTAAAGGATCTTTCCTTAAAATAAAGGGACCAAAACTGTATACTGTATTCTAAATGTGGCCTCAGTAATACCTTGCAGCAACACCTCTTTACTTTTATACTCTAGCTCCTTTGAAATAAAAGCCAGCAATCCTTTTGCCTTCCCTATTACCTTCTGGACCTGAATGCTAACTTTCTGGGTTTCATGAACAAGGACCCCCAACTCCCTTTGTGCTGCAGCTTTCTGCAGTCTTTATTTAAATAATAATCTGCATTCTCATTCTTTGTTCCAAAATGAACAATCTCGCGTTTTCCCACATTGCATTCTCTTTGCCCATTTTCTGCCCACTCCCTTAACTTGTCAATATCTCTCTGTAAACTGTTTATATCCTCCTTACAACCTGCCTTCCCTTCAACTGAATCCAATTCTGACAACCCGCGCACTGCAGCTGGAGATACTGACTATTGCTTAGGTGTGGGAATTGTGGCCAGTTGTTTTTCTCTAATGCTATAGCTGCTAGAATTGAGATCAGTTTTCAAGCGTTATGCTTATTCTTACATTGTTCCTCTCTTACCCCTGTGGAGGCCCTGATCCATGTCTTGGTTGCCTCTAAATTCTGCTATTCCAGTGCTTTCTTGCCTGGCATCCAACTTTGCACCCTCTACATTTAAGCTGTAACCAAAGCTGTGCCCTTACTCTAACTTGCACTCAGCCCCTTCGCTCATCACCCTTTTGCTTGCTGACATGTATTGGTTTGCAGTCCGCCAATGCCTTGAATTTAAACAAAAACTCATTGTCTGTTGAAATCTAGTCATAGGGATCCCCCTATATCTCTTTAATCTCTTCCAGCTCTTGATCCCTTGGAATATTTTACTACATAAATACAAGTTAGTTTCTTTTGTCCTTCCAAAATCTCACCTGCTTTTCTCATGGTATCCTACCTCACTTAGCCTCTGCACTCCTCTTCAATGATTTCAGTCTTCGTTTCTCCTCTCCTTACCGTCCCCACCCCTTAAATTCACTGACCTCCTGTCCTCTGTAAATTTTCTCTCCTTCCCATGTTCACAGGCATTTCCTAACAGAGTGGATCTGGGTGTGTGAAGGGTAGGTGGCTGTGGTTGGTAGGGTTTTGTTCGGTCCTCGCTGAGATTGAGGATAACCCCCCCTGGTGAGAGCTAATCCGTTTCTGGGTTTTCTTTTGAATTTGTAGATTCTTTGAGTTAGGAATCTGTGACTTCATCCTTCTTTGGCCTGGGCAGAGTTCGTATCCTGGAGAGGACTGGGTCCCTTCTGTTTCCACCTTGAGCCTGAGTTTTTCTTTCCCCTTGTTTGGTTCTCCCCTGGGCTTTTGTGGTGGTCAGGCAGTTGAGGTGGGAGGTTGCTCTGCTTATCCTATTTGTGACGGTGGTCGCTTTGAGCAAGGCTGGGTGTTCCCTCTCTTGTCTTCATGCAGGTTGGCTTTCTTATCCTGATCTTGTGTGTGTTTGGTCCCGCGTTTGGTCCTGCGTTTGTGCTGGGGAGGAGAGTGTTGGCCCTCTGTCCCAGAGTGCCTAATTATTGGGTGTCTTGATGATTCCTCTTCTCGGACAGGAGCCCTTCCCTCCTTGACTGGGGCTGAAAAACATCCTTTTATGGTGCATTGCTCTGGATGGGGCTGGAAAGGAATGGCTCAACTGGGGTATGGGTTTTCTTTTTTGGGAGGTATCCTAGACGCCCTGGGAGTAATAGTTTTTTGTGTTGGATGATGCTGGGCTAAGCTAGGCCCGGTACTGTGGCTATTGTTAGGCCCGCTACTGTGGCTATTGTTATCCCGGGGGCTCGGGGATGTCCCTCGGGGTGTTGGAGGGGTTTCCTGGGGGTGCTGGGGTTTGTTTCCTTTGCCTGTGGTGCACTGGGTTGGGGGATGGGTCGGGTTCTGTGCCTTGGTGAATATCCTGTGGTTCCCCTTGGGGAGGTGGGTCCTCCGCTTGTTGACTGTCATCTGGTGGGATAGCAGGGTAGGTCTGTTTTTTTCATTTGTCGTCCCTTTCTTTTCTGCCTTTGGAGGCTTGATGGGCCTGACCGCAGTCTAAATGTACTGTTATTGTTGCTGTTCCTCTCTTCCTCTCCTTTCGTTATAACTGTGGTTCTCCCTCGGGCCTGGGTTTGTTTTTTTGTTGCGTTGCGCAATATGCCTGTAGATCTGGGGTTTCCGTGAATATTCTTTTGTTTTTGCAAGGGTGGGTATGGCAAATTAGTCCCTTGCTCCTAGGTGGGTGCAGGTGATCTGGAATCCGGAAAGAGAAGGCTGGATTGGATCATTTCATGATGGTATTAAGCCAATTGTAATGCCATTCTTCTGATCTGTACTGTGCTCATGTGGGTTAAGTTGTATCTGGGTTTTTTTTTTCTTTGTGTGCTGTACTATTTTATAACTTTGTTGTGTAAATTTGTTTAAAAAATGTAAAATCTCAATAAACATAATTTTAAAAATTCTTGGTTACCTTCTCTTTGTTTTAGTCCCAGCAAATTTCCAATATGATTCTCTAATACTTGACCAGATCTCAGTCAAACATTGCAAAATGTTAGGAATACAGCTATTTTAAATTCTAAGCTGAATCTACATCAAAGTTTCTCATAACAGATCTAAACTTACACATTTTCTCTGGAACTGAGTTCCACAATGTGTTAACACACTCACCTCTGTGGGATCTGGGATTGAATCCAGTCCAAACGAGCGATGAAAGCCTCTTTGCTTTGAAGCCAAATGAACAAAATATCTTCAATTGGATGTGGATCTGTGACACAGAACCATTGCAATTTTAAGATAAACAACACAGACTCCTGGTGAGGGAAAATATAAAATGCTCGTGTAGCTGCCACAGTATAAGACAGCTTTATGTTTTGAATGCAGTGTGTGGTACTAATGTGGACATTCTTAAAATGGATGTTGAGTGTGCAAAACATTTCATTCTTCAACAGTGACTTGTGTAATCCGAGTACGAGAATGATTAAATCCATATAATTCTATTATTCATAACTGGGCTTTGAGACTCAACATTGCCAGTGTTTATGATTGTCGTGTATTTATTGCAAAACATTTTTGTAAATCAGACTGTTTGACTCTTCCATTAATTACACCATGCTGTAAGCTTTGAATATATCAAATTTTCACTTTTTGTAATTGCACAGCTTGTATCCGAAACTTATCAAAGCTGCTTTGAAGTACTTATTTTTTAAAGGAATAAATATAGAAGAAAAATCTTAAACTAATTTACAACTGAAATACATTGAACTTTCCCTTCCAGATACATTGGGCCAGAATATTCTGGTGCTCTTGAACAAATGGAAGATGCAATGAAGGAGTATTACACTTACACTGGTGAGCTGAAGCCATTGAGTTCACAAAGTGTTGGACAGCTTGTGGCTGTCAGTGCTGAAGAGGACTCCTGGTTAAGAGCACAGATTGTTTCAGTGGAAGCAACAAAAGCCAAGGTACAGACAATTATGTTTGGGCGAACCGTAATCTCTGAAACATTGTGGATTTTCCATATGAACAGTTTATTGAAGTCTCAATACCTTCTGTACTTTCCAATTGGGGAGACTAGCGTTTTTATTGAATGTTTAAAGAGGAACATGGGCCCAGCAGATGTTTTAAATGCTGAAAGCAGGATATCGTGCTGTCAAACAGTGGTAGGGTGGTGGTGGAGCCAGTTGAAAGTTGTAATCACCAATGTTCTCTCCAAGCTATGTAACAGTGTGGCCATGGAGCAGTCTGGCATTGTCATGCAGAGAAAATACAGGCAGTTTAACTGTCTTAAAAGGGACTGTGCAATGCAATAAGTCCATGCACAATAAGCAGAAGTTAAAGCGAACATTGATCTTTGCCATTGTTTTAATGCAACTGCTCAACGAGGTACATGGCACTCCAGTTGTCACTAGAATAGGAGCATTGTTTCATGACAGACATCAGACCCTAATCAAAGGTGAGAAAATAAAATGCCAAATACAGGAAAACAAAGGTACACAGGCAGATATGAAAAGACTAAGATTGATTTGATAAGTAGACAGAAAAAAACTTTTCCTTTTTTAAAAATAATTCAGTTTGAGAATACATTATATGTTTTGTGAAACAATACTCCTGTTGAAAAGCAACATATGCTTCTCTGTGCAATCAGCAATGTCATGGCATATCTTCTATTTTGCTATTGCAAAATTAGGGAAAAGGACATTTTCTATATTATATATAGTCATTATTTTCTGTCTCCTTATCTAAAGACATATTAAGTTAACATGCAGGTGTAGGAACCAATTACCAAGGCAATTGATGTGTTAGTTTTCATTGCAAGGAGGTTGGAGTACTAGAATAAAGAGTTTTGCTGCAATTATCAGGCTCAATGAGACCACACTGGAGCCTTTGTACAGTTTTCGTTTCCTTATCCAACGAAAGGTATCCTTGCGTTAGAGAGGGTGCAATGAGGTTAAATAGATTGACGTTTGGGATGAAGGGGTTTTCTCAATGAGAGACTGAGGTTGAAAATCCCTGATCCGAAATGCTTGGGGCCAAGTGTGAATCAGAATTTGTTTTTTTTTTGGATTTTAGAATAGACTGCACAGGTGCGGTTCGCATTGGGAACTGTGCATGTGCGGTATGTTGGGAACTGTGCATGTGCGGTGCACATTGTGAACTGCGCTTGTACGCCCCACGTTGTGAACTGCGCTTGTGCGGCGCATGTTGGGAACTGCGCTTGTGCAGAGCATTGCGAGCTGCACATGTGCGGTGCCCACTGGGAACTGCACAAGTGCAGCGCACTCAAGAAAGTGCGGATTTTGGAATTTTTCATATAAGGGATGCTCAACCTGTATAATGAACAGATGTTCAAGTTCAGAAGAATGAGAAATGACGGCACTGTAAATCTCAATTCTTAGAGGGCTTGATAGGTTAGTTATGAGAAGGCCGTTTCCTTGGCTGAAAAGTTGAACTCAAAGACATGGTTTCAGGTTAAGGGTTTGGCCGTTTAAGACTGAGATGAGAAATTTCTCCACTCAGCGGTGTGCACGTGCAGAAGAAAGCTGTGGATGCACAGTCGTTGAGTGTATTCAAGACCGAGATTAATTCTTTTTTGGACATAATGAATCGAAGGAGATGAGGATAAGACCGGAAAGTTGAGATTCGAGACTAGTCATGATGAAACCACTGACTTAACAAGTTGACATGATGGTTTAAAATGTTTTTTTTTTAAACTGCTCTCCGAAATGGCCTAATATGTCACTCAGTAGTACCAAACCACAGGAAAGTCAAAAAGGGGTAAAAGCAGATGGACTACCAGGCATTGGAAACGATAATGGCACACTTTGCAAATTGACCCTGTAAGATTATCATAGATTATCATAGAATTTACAGTGCAGAAGGAGGCCATTCAGCCAATCGAGTCTGCACCGGCTCTTGGAAAGAGCACCCTACCCAAGGTCAACACCGCCACCCAAGGTCAACACCGCCACCCTATCCCCATAACCCAGTAACCTCACCCAACACTAAGGGCAATTTTGGACACTAAGGGTATTTTATCATGGCCAATACACCTAACCTGCACATCTTTGGACTGTGGGAGGAAACCGGAGCACCCGGAGGAAACCCACACACCAACGGGGAGGATGTGCAGACTCCGCACAGACAGTGACCCAAGCCAGAATCGAACCTGGGACCCTGGAGCTGTGAAGCAATTGTGCTATCCACAAGGCTACCGTGCTGCCCCAAGGGCCTCCTTACTAGTACCTGGGGGCTTGTACCAAAATTGGGAGGGCTGTTCCACAGGTGAGTCACACAGCAACCCAACATATTCAGAAATGCCATATTCACCAATTCATAGCTATCGGTCAGTGTCCCACACAGCCTCGATCACCATCTCTGGATATGTTCTGTTCCACTAGCAGGGCAGATCCATCAGAGGGGATGCCATAGTAATATACAGTCACGAGGCAGTGGCCCTACAAGTCCTCAACAATGACCCCAAACCCCATGTGGTCTCATGGCATTATGTCAGACATCGGCAAGGAGACATACTCTTTACCACCCGTCACTACCTCTCAGCTGATGGATCAGTACACTTCTATGTGGAACACCATTTGGTGTAATGTACTCCAAATAGGAGACCTCAATGTCCATCAGCTGATGTGGCTCAGCAGCACCACTATTTGCTCAAATTGGCCGAGTCTAGGAAGACGTTTTTGCTTGACTGGACCTGTGGTAATTGGTGATCCAACCAGCAAATGAGAAAAAACATCGTTGACCACACTCTCCCCAATCCACCCATTGAAAATGCACCTGTCCATGACTGTTGGTATGACTCACCACCACACAGTCCTTGTGGAGATGAAGCCCGGTCTTCATACTGAGGTTATCATCCATTGTGTTGTGTGGGACTGCCACCTTGGTAAATAAGATAGATGCAGAACATATCTGGCAGCTTAAAACTGGGCATCATGAAGCGTGGGGGGGCTATCATTAGCAGCAGAATTGTATTCGACCACAATCTGTAACCTTATGACCTGGCATAACCTTCACTCTACGATCAAGCCAGGATATCAGCTTTGGTTCAGTGAGGGGCGTAGAGAGCATGCCGCAAGAGTAGTACCAGGCGCACCTTAAAATTAGATGTCAAGTTCGTGAAGCTACAACACAGGACTACATACATGCTGAAGAGCGGAGGCAGCATGCTACACAAAGCTAAGCATCCCACAATTAACATCACATCAAAGCTCTGCAATCCTACCTCATGTGGTAGGCAATTAAACAATTAACAAGAAGGAGAAGTTCCTCAAATATTCCCATTCTCCATGACGAGGGAGCCCAGCATAACAGTGCAAAAGACGAGGCTGAACCATTTGTCCAGCCAGAAGTGCCGAGTGGGTGATCCAGCTCTGCCTCTTCCTGGGGTCCCCAGCATTACAGATGCAAGTCTTCAGCCAATTTGAATAACACCATGATATTGAGAAATGGCTGAAGGCACTGGATTGAGCAAAGCCCTAACCACATCTCGGCTGTAATCCTGAAAACCTTTGCTTCCAGCCGAGTCCCTAGCCAAGATGTTTCAGTGCGGCTACAATTGCCATCTACCTAACGATATGGAAAATTGCCCAGATATGTCCTGTCAATAGAAAGCAGGACAAATTCAATCCAGCCAATTACTGCTCCATCAGTCTACTCTCCATCATCGGTTAAAATGACGGAAGATGTTGTCGATAGCACTATCAAGTGACACTTGCATAGCAATAGCCTGCTTAAGAATGGTCAGTTTGGGTTCTGTCAGGGCCACCTAGTATGTGACCTCATTACAGCCGAAGTCCAAACATGGACAAAAATAGAGATGAACATGAGGTGAGAGTGACTGCTCTTGGCATCAAGGCAGCATTTGACCAAGTGTGGCATTAATGATCCCTAGCAAAATTGAAGGCATTGGGAATTGCAGATTGGAGATAAAAAGGAAAATGATTATGGTTGGAGGCCAGTCACTTGCTTTACATCATGGCAGAGTTCCTCAATATATAGTGTTCGATGTCCAACCGTAATCAGCTCTTCACCAATGGCCATTTTTTCTCCATCATAAGGTTACAAATGGAGATGTTTGCTGATGATTGCACAGTTTTCCGCACATTTTACAATTCCGATACTGAAGTAGCTTGTGCGCATGTGGCCTGGACTGTATTCAAGCTTGGACTGATCAATAGCAAGTAACATTTGGGTGGTGACTTAAACTGTGTTCTGGACCCCAGGCTGGATAGCTCCAGACCCAAATCTCTGACTTCCATTAGGGGTGGCCAGGGTGTTGCTGTTTTTCATGGAACTGATTGGGTCTTTTGGTATCCGGGTGATAGTTTCTTCCTTTTTCTCACATGTGCACCAGGTATGCTCGAGTATTGACTTTTGTTTGGTTGGTAGGTCTCGCTCCTTTGTGGAGGTGGTGGGATACTTGCCGATTGCGATTTCAGACCATGCCCGACATTTTGTTGATTTGGCACTCGAGTCAGGTCCTCCCAACGTCCGCCATGGAGATTGGATATGTCATTATTAGTGGACAAAAGATTTTGTCAACACGTGTCAACCGCCATTGGGGAATATATTAAATTTAATACAAGTGACCCTATCTCACATCCTACGCTGGAGGAGCCCTTAAAGTGGTTATCGGGGGGAGATAATTTTTCCCACAAAGTGCACATGGTAAAGACAGCGAGGGCGGAGCGGCAGAGGCTGGTGGGGCTCCATTCTTGAGCTGGACCATCAGTTTTCACTTGTCCCAACCCTGGAGCTGTTAGCAAGTAGGAAACAACTACAGACACAATTTGAATTAGGATCAATGGATAAGGCTGTGGGTAACTGCGATGTTCGAGGGGTGTATTTTATGAACATTGGGAGAAGGCCAGTTGCCTCTTAGATCACCAGCTGAGATAGCAGGCAGTTTCCTGGGAGATTGTACAGGTACGTAACTCGAGTGGCAGCCTGGATTCCTTCCCACCTCAGATCAATATGACTTTTGAAACGCTTTTCGGGATCTCTATAGATCAGGGGCGAAATTCTCCTACCCGCCCCGCCACATTTCTGCGCCGACCGGCCGGCGGGAGTCTCCGTAACACCGGCCGGTCAATGGGGTTTCCCATTGTGGGGCACCCCCACGCCGTCGGGAAACCCCCGAGCGCCGGCAGAACGGAGACTCCTGCCGGCGGCGAATGACGCCCCAGATCTCTGGCGAAGAGTTCAGCCATGACTGCATTTTTGGATGGATTATTCATCCCAGCTGTGGAGGGGAGAGGAGTGAATCCCCGTTGGGCCATGAGGAAATTATGAAATGTATTGGGTGATGCAGACGAGTAAACCTCCTAGCCCTGGTGGCTTCCCCATTGAGTTTTATAAGAAGTTTGTGGAGCAATTGGTACTCTAATTTAAATATGTTTAACGACTCCTTATCCCGAAGTTTGTTGCCCTTTGAACTTGAGCAGGCCTCTATTTCCTTGATTCTTAAGAAAGACAAGGGGCGGGATTCTCCCCTACCCGGCGGGGTGGGGGGGGGGGGGGGGGGGGTCCCGGCGTGATGGAGTGGCGGGATCCACTCCGGCTCGGGCCACCCCAAAGATGCGGAATTCGCCGCACCTTTACGGGCCAAGCCCTCACCTTGAGGGGCTAGGCCCGCGCCGGAGTGGTTTCTGCTCCGCCGGCTGGCGGGAAAGGCCTTTGGCGCCATGCCAGCCGGCGCCAAAAGGTCTTCGTCAGGCGATGCATGCGCGGGAGCGTCAGCGGCCGCTCAAGGCATCCCTGCGGGCATGCGCAGGGGAGGGGGTCTCTTCCGCCTCCGCCATAGTGAAGACCATGGCGAAGGCGGAAGAAAAACAGTGCCCCCACAGCACAGGCCTGCCCGCGGATCGGTGGGGCCCCGATCGCGGGCCAGGCCGCCGTGGGGGCACCCCCCCGGGGCCAGATCGCCCCCCGGAGCCCGCCCGCGACGCCTGCTCCCGTCGTTCAAATGATGGTTGAATCCACGCCGGTGGGACAGGCATTCCAGCAGCGGGACTTCGTCCCATCGCGGGCCGAAGAATCACTGGGTGTGGGCCCGCCGACCAGCGCGGCACCATTCCCGCCCCCGCCAAATATCTGGTGGCGGAGAATTCGGGACACGGCGGGGGCGGGATTCACGCCAGCCCCCGGTGATTCTCCGACCCGGTGTGGGGTCGGAGAATCGCGCCCCAGGTCTCAGTTGAGTGTGGGCCGTATCTACCTATTTCACTTTTAAATGTTAAGTTATTTGCTAAAGCGCTGGTACTGCAGTTGGAGCCCTGCCTTCCAGTCTCAGAAGACCAGACAGGTTTCATCAAGGGTCGGCAAACGTCGGCCAGTATACATTGCCTGTTTAATGTTGTTCTCTTCCCCGTTCCTTTTCAATGCTGAAAAGACGTTTGGTAGAGTGAAATGGAAATATCTCTTTGAGATTCTTGGGCGGTTTGGATTACATCCTGCATTTGTTACACTGCTGGTGTTCGCACAAATAAATGCTTTAAACTTTGGCTACTTTGTGCTGAATAGGGGCATGAGGCAGGGATGTCCATTGTCTCTGCCCCTGTTTGCTTTGGCAATAGATCCGCTTGCCATAGTGCTGAGATCTTCTAGTAAGTGGAAGGGCATAAGTCGGGAAGGAGTGGTGCATTAGGATGTCCTTGTACACGAATAACCTGCTTCTTTATATTACGGACCCAGTATCCATTATGGATGAGATAATTAAACTGCTTGGGAGTTTTGGCTCCTTCTCTGGGTATAAGTTGAATTTGGATAAGAGAAAATATTTTCTGATTAACCCCTGGGGAGGGGAGCCTATCTGGTGATGTTAACTTTTGCCTTGCCAAATCTAGCTTTCATGATCTGGGAATCCGGGTAGCCCATGATTGGGCCTCGCTTCATAAATTATATCAGTCTGGTTAATGGTGTCAAATCTGACTTACATAAGTGGGACAATCTCTGCCTGTTCTTGACAGGCAGGGTTTAACTATTAAAATGAAGTTTTTTATTTATTTTTCAATGTCTCCCCACTTTTCTCCCCAAGCCCTTCTTTGTCAAAGTTAATAAATTAGTGTCCTCATTTATTTGGCCGGTTAAGACCCCACGGATCTGTAGGGTGTTCCTCCACGGAGATGGGTAATTAGGAGGCTTGACTTTACCCAGTTTATTATTTTACTATTGGGCAGTGCTGTTGAAATCTCACCACTATTCTTAGAAGTCCCCCTATACCAAAAAGGGCCAACATTCTAAATGGTGAACAGGGATTCTCATTCCCGACTTCGATGCAGGCTTCAGTGGATGCTATTCAGGTCAAACTATGTTTTCAAGTTATCCCCCGGTATAACCCATACCTTCATCGAAGATTTCATCTACTTACCACTGAGTAGCATCAATCCTGGGTCCCGCGTTACTAAGTAAGCAAAGTAGACTTTGGAATAACCACTATTTCAGGTTAAATTAAGTTATTTTATTATTATATTTTTTTCTTTTAAAAGCTGTAAATACTTTCTTTACAGAAAGGAAAAAGATCTTGCTTCTGGATCCTTCTGGTTGGTTGACGGGACCTTCAGGCCCACCTTGACAATCAATCTTCTTTAAAGTCTGGTCTTCTTTAGATTTATTCACTGGTTAGCTTGGTTGCTGTGTCCTATCTTTCCCATATACCGAGCAAGGAGAGCTGACTCTGCTGGCTGTCTCTGAGCTGACTCTGCCTACTCTTTAAATTCTAGTCTTCTTTAGATGTATTGGCTGTTTTAGCTTGACTGCTTTGCCCTGTCCCTTTCCCATGGCCAAGCTGATTATTCTGACTCTGAGCTGCTTGTTCTTCTCTGCTTCTCTGCCTCTCTGTTTCTCTCTCAGTTCTGGTTCTGGCTGCTGTCCCCTTTTTTCGGGTTTATATATTTTTCTAACAGTTATCTAGTTTTTATGACTTTATTGTAAAGTAACTCTTATTTTCTTTGATTGTAAAAAGTATCTTTGATCTAAACATTCTAATCCAACCAAGTATTCATTTTGACATAACCTCACCTCTCAGGTCTCTGATTCTCAGGTCTCTGATTACATTGTTTCTTTTGTGATGTTCAAAGATCCTTTGTGATATTCAAAAATGCTTTGGTTTCAAGAGGTGTGAATTTTGGTTTGGTTCCTGTCATTTCTATAGTTTTATTTTCCAATTGTGTCCTCAGCTCATAATTTTGACTTTGATTTTGGCTTTGAATTATGTTTCTCGTAGACTGATAGTCTCCAGTTTTCTTTAATTTACCTGGTATTAGCAAAATTTCACACCTAGAATTGTCACCAAATTCAACTGAACCTCATCCTTTCCTTTCCAGCTGCTTACTAAGATAGTTAATTTCAATTAAGGTGTGAGCCATTGTTTTTGGCTTCATTCAAAATCCTGTGTGTTTGCTAAGCCTGTTTGACCAAGGATATCTGCATTTTACAATCCTGCTCTTTGCAGCTGCTGTTAACCCTTTGTGGAATCTTTCCCTGTATCCTCATGTTTCTCTCCGACCAGATATTGCCAGACTTCCATGTTTCAAATGACACGTCTTTCCATATTTTCAATAACAGCAGCCAATATTCAGAAAGTACTGTTGTGGTTCAGTGATCCGGGTTCTGTGCAGGAGCAGGGGCTCTAGCCTTGGTGCAATAGTAGCCATACCACTGCCATTCTCTCCAGTAAGATTTTCCCTGAATATCTGCCACCTTTGGGACACATGAGGTCACCCAACCAAGCGGAGTTGGATTCCTCCACCCAAGCACCCAACAGCCATACACCATTATGACTTGGAACTATATTGCTGTTATTTCACTGATGCTGTGTCAAAATCATGGAATGCCATTCTTAATAGTACTGTGGGTTCATCAACACCATATAGATTTCAGTGATTCAAGTAGGCAGCTCACCACCATCTCCAAGGACAGGTTTGTGCAATGTATTTGTCCTTGCCAGCAATTCTCATCCCATTTTTTAAAAAAAAGCATGTGGATTAGTTGGGTTTATAAATAGAGGCATAAAATAGAAAAGCAAAGAAATCAAGCTGAAGCTTTATAAATCAGTGGTTGGGGTAATCCCGACAACTTTGTGTCCCATCAGAAATTTTGAGGTAATAGCTCCATCGGCAAAAGGATTTGTCTTCAATGGTTGGATGCGATAAGGGATATACACCGAACTCCAGTCGGAGGAGTGAAAAGTGTAGGAGGGGAATGCAAAACTCGGTGTTTAGAAATGTATTGCAATGCTCAAACCATGCGCTTGAAACACCATGATGTGGAGATGCCGGCGTTGGACTGGGGTAGGCACAGTAAGAAGTCTTACAACACCAGCTTAAAGTCCAACAGGTTTATTTGGAATCATTAGCTTTTGGAGCACAGCTCCTCCATCATGTAATGATCCACTCACCTGATGAAGGGGATGCGCTCCGAAAGCTAGTGATTCCAAATAAACCTGTTGGACTTTGACTTGAAACACCATAGCATACAAGGTTACGGACCAAGTGCTGGAAAATGGGATTAGAATAGACAGGTGCTTGATGGCGTGGCCATCGTAGACACAATGGGCCAAAGGGAGTCTTTGTGCTTTAAATGCTGTGATTCTATGTTGTAGGATGCTGTACAGAGTATCTATGATCAAAAGTGTGAAACTTCTGAACTAGTGGCAGGCCAGAGATATTGGTTTGCTGGGCATAATAAATAACACGCAACCCTTTGTGTGAATGGTAAGGAATATACACAAAGAAAATACATTACATGGATCAATAAAGTAAATAGTAATAAAATATAACCAGCCTTTCATGTTAGCCTTGGTTAAATGCTTTCACTATTACCTCAGTCAGGTCATAGAATCATATCCCAAATAGGATCATATCACACACTTTAGCTGTGTGACTGTGATTGCAGTGCACTATACCTCTTTGCAATCTTTGACATAATTGAACTTATATCCTGCTTCAAACCCTCACTCCCATCTTTCAGCTGAATGGGGCTTACCTCGCCTGGTTCCAATCTTAGTTATGAAAAGGCACTGGTGGGTAGGAGTCGGGGAAATCCCAAGATATTTCAGAAGTATAGTAAGGGGAAGAAGATAACCAGGGAAAGAGTAGGGCCAATAGAGATCAAGGGGGCAATCTGTGTGTGGAGTTGGAGGACATTGGTAGGGTGTTAATGAGTACTTCACATCGGTCTTCACTCGGGAGAAGAATTTGGGGAGAGAGGGACTGAGGTTCTTGAACAGTTTGATGTCAGGAGTGAGGAATTGGCGATTTTGGCAGGCTTAAAAGTGGATAAATCACCAGATCTGGATGATTATATCCCAGGCTGATGTGAGAGGCAAGGGAGGAAATTACAGGGCTCTGACCCAAATTTTTTATTATTCGCTGGCCACGGGAGGTACCAGAGGATTTGAGGACAGCTAATGTAGTTCCACTTTTCAAGAAGGGGAGTTGAGAAAAACCAGGGAATTGCAGACCATTGAGTTTCTCATCAGTGGTAGGGAAAATATTGGATAAAGTTCTGAAGGAGTAAATGAATTTCCACTTGAAGAGGCAAGGTTTTATCAGGATTAGTCAGCATGGCTTTATCAGAGGGAAGTCATGCCTAACCAATTTCATAGAATTATAGAATCCCTACAGTGCAGAAATAGGCCATTCGGCCTATCGAGTCACCACTGACCCTCCGAAAGAGCACCCCACCTAGGCCCACTCCTCCACCCTGTCCCTGCAACCCCACCCACCCGACACTAAGGGGCAATTTAGCATGGCCAATCCATCTAACCTGCACATCTTTGGACTGAGAGGGGAAACCGGAGCTCCAGGAGGGAACCGGAGCTCCAGGAGGAAACCCAGGCAGACACTGGAAGAATATGCAAACACCACACAGTCACCCAAGGCCGGAATTGAACCCGTGTCCCACGCTGTGAGGCAGCAGTGCTAACCACTATGCCACATGCCACCCAATTTGATTGCATTTTTCAAAGAGTTGATCGGGTGTAGTGCAGTTGATGTAGTTTATATGGATTTCAGCAACGCCTTTGACATGTGGCAGGGTGGTTAATAGTGAAGAAGAAGGTCTTGGGCTACAGGAAGATGTAAATTGGTTGGTCAGGTGGCTCGATCAGTGGCAGATGGAATTTAACCCTGAAAAGTGTGAGGTCATACTCTTTGGAAGGAGTAACAAGACATAGGAGTACTCAGTGAATGGCAGCACACTTGGAAGCTCCGGAACAGAGGGATTTTGGGGTGCTTGTTCACAGACCCTTGAAGGTGACAAGACAGGTTAATAGGACCAAGTGCTAAAATGTGGAATTAGTGTACATTTAGTGTCATTTTATTGGTGCAGACTTGATGGACCTCTTCTTTCCCCTGAATTCCTGGAACAGCTTTCCTTGCCATCTCTGCAACATTCCTACCAGAGTCTATCCTTGACCTATTCACGTTTTTCATGTATTTGCTGGCCCTTGGTAACATTGTCCAAAACAGGCATCAGGTTCCATATGTGCAGGTAGGACTCTCAGTTCTCACCATCACCCCCCTGATCTGTTGTTGAATGGCTTGGTCCAGGATGAAACAAAATTTCCTTCAGTTATACATTGGAAGTACTCAAGCTAATTGACTTGGGTTCCCACCACAAGATACTTTGCTTAGCCACCAATTTCATTTCCAAACGTGGCCACTGTCTCAAACGGAATCAGATGATTTGCAATCTTGACTCAGTAAAGGGTACAAGCAAGGATCTGTGTCCATGCTTGCTGGTACAAATGGCTCTGTCCAACACTAGACTGATGCTGGGTGCAGGTCATGGGCCCTCTTACATCACTGTGTGGCCGCTATTATATTCGGGGCCACATTAACCCTATATGTGCCTGGCCATTACAATTACTTCCTCTGCGCACCACACCACTCCCCCTAGACTTTATCTGATGTATTTTAAATGATTATAATTTACCTTTGTCTTACATTGTATATTTTTGATAGTAATAACATTCTCATCACTACATTATCATTACCCCACTAATTCCTCAAGGTTCAGATAGCCTAGATGCCTTATAATCCTTCCATATACTAGAGGAGAAACGATAGGCTCTGTCACTGCTGGTTCTTCCTGTAGATTTGGAGGTTGTTCTGGCATTTGGGTATGTTCCTCGATATCTCAGCATCGCACAGTGGACAGTCTAGGGATGAGGAGGAGACTGCTTCTGTTTCTCTTGACTGCCCTCTGCAGTGTCAACCAGGTAGGAGCAATGTTGGTAGCCATTCTTTCTCATAACATGACCTTCTCTCTCGATGTCTTTAATCCAGACCCTGTCACCTTTTTATAATTGCGGCAAATGTCTGTTGCAGGCAGAAGCTTGCTTGGATGTCCTGATCATCATTGGTTTCCAACCTTGGTATGAATTTTTCAACAGGATTGGAAGTTGTGTGCTGAGTTTCCTGCCCTTCAGGGGTTCAGATGGGACAGACCACATTGTAAAGCAGTGGATCGGTATGTGAGAATTGCTGTGGGGAAGTCCTTGTTCTTTTTCTGGAGGGCTTTTACTGTGCAGCCCCCTTTTTTCAGCCTCCCCATTTGACTGTGGGTACATTAAGGAACTGGTATGGTGGTGAGAGCTCGATATGGTGGCAAAGTGCTCATTTGAAAATTGTGGGTTATTCTTGGGCATGATCCCGTCCAAGATGTGGCTCGTGAATATCTCTTCTGGTGCCTTAATTATTGCCTCTACTTCAGTCACATATAGTTACTTCACCTCAGCCCATCTGGAGAAGTAGTCCATCATTATAATGAAAGATTTACTGTTTGAGACAAACCGGTTGAAGCCCAGCCTCTCATGGCCTGGCTGGGAATTTCTGGGAATGAGGAGTTCTCTGTGGTCCTGCCTGTGCAACACATGCACCTGCCAATTCGCAATAGTGTTTTTAGCCATTTTGCAAATGCTTGGCCACCACACAGTGGATTGGGCCTGTGCTTAGCACTGAATGGTGCCCAGGTGGCATTGTTGTATTTTTCTGAAGGACCTCTGGCTGCAGTGAGACTGGGATGACCAACTGCTCATCATTGACCAGGAGGTAATCTATATTCATGAAGTGTTTTTGTTGTTCAAAACAGGTCCCTCTGTTTGGTCTCTACTGAGGCCATCCTTGTTCTCAGTATCTGCAGATGCGGGGCATTCCATCACACATTTGTTTCTCCCAGATCTGTTAGAATGTATTTGTGGTTGCTGACAGGTGTCTGCTCATCAATTAGGAGTATGCTTCCATCTCTTCAGTGAGATTGCTGTCCTGTTTTGTCGGAATCCAACTGTGGCCCTGGAAAGCGTCTGCTGTTATCTGGTTTTGCCTTGGACTTGAACGTCTCATAGGCAAACCTTGCGAAGCTCAGGAAAGTCCTCTGAATTCTGGGAGGCATCTTTGTTAGTTTGTTCTTGTCAGTAAGGAGGTTTGTGGCTTTTTTCGATTGTGACCTTGAGGCTGATATAATCTGAAAACCTTTTGCATGCCCACATGACTGCGAGGGTTCCTTCTATGACGGCGTACCTTGTCTTCGTGTCCCACAGCCCTCTGGAAGCATAGTACGCAGGTTGGTGACTTCCATCCAGTTGTTCCTGGTACAGTGGATCAAGCATCTACTGTAATGGTGATGCATTGGACCGGGTGATAGTGGGCCAGAATGTTAGTGGAGAGCAGCATAGCCTTGATTCAAGTCAAAGCTTGCTCTTGATATGAGCCCCAATACTGTGCTTGGTCTTTCTTAAGTAGATGCCTCAAGAGTTCTGCGATCTGTACCAAATTCGGTAAAAGATTTGCCAGCTTGTTCACCCAACCCCAAAAATTGCTGAAGGTCTGGAACTCGGTGATAGCCTTGGTTTTTTTGTGGATCTGTCTTAATGCCTTTATTGCTGATGATGTGGCCCGGGAATCAAATTGATGTATTGAAAAACCCATGATTGTGATTCAGCATTAGCCCTGCTTCCTGCAGATTCTTTAAGATTTCAGTGAGTCTATCATTATGTTCACCCATCATTGTACCATGGACGTCTCCTTGAGGCCCTGCAAAATGGCTGACTTCGTACGTTGGAATATTTGCAATGCTGACATGATTCCAAGTGGCAGGCAGTTCAGGCAGAATCTGCCAAAGGGTTAATAAATGTTGTCAGCAACTGGACATTTTGTCAAGGAGTTGCCAAAAGCTGCTGTTTGCATCATCTTCGAGAGGCTTTCATCCACGTAGGACATAGTTTGTACTCCTGGCTACAGTTTTGAGCTGTGTCGGGATGACACAGCTACGAATGGACCCATTCAGTTTTGGGAGTGGGTCCATCCTGAAGACCATGCAGTTGGTTGTGTGACTGGGAAGATGACTCCCATGCATGCCATCTTGTCCAGCTGCTGCTACACCTGCTTCATGAGTGGGTGAGGAATTATACCCTAGTTTGAATCGGCACACCGGTTTAGTATCCCCTCTCTGTGATTCTATGTGTTTTCAGTCACCCCACTCCCATGAAGAGTTTGGGAACTCACATTGGTATTTGGAGCCAGACCCTTGCTGGCTGACCTTATCAATCTTCTATAACAGGTTATGGTTCATTACAGCTTAGTCTTGAACAGTCCTAGTTGTGGATCACAAAGAGGCTCTCATAGATTGTTTTATCTTGTATCTCAGAGTCGCCGGCATGGTGCCTTTCACTGGAAGCTTTAAGCTTGCTGCCCCATATAGGGCGTCATGGGTAGCGTCGCTGAATTTTTTTCCTCAAATCTACCAGCATTTTAGTTTTTCTCTGCATTTTGTGCACTGTCTTGGTTTTTTCCACAAGCTGTCACCATGTTGTAGGGTGCTGGTTACAATTCGGTAGGCCTGAAGAGGTCCTTATGGTCACATGTAGATTAACTGAAAGTCTTTCTTGATTCTTAGAACTATTTAAAATTTATAAATATACAGTAAAGAGTACTGGCTCGGAACGGTTTTTGCTAGCTGGTACACATAGCTTTGTCCAGCACCCCTGGGTGCTGATCATCTCTTATATCACTCTGTGGGTGGTACTGTACTCAGTCCTATATTAACTCTGTATGTGCCAGACCCTTGTACTACAATATGCACACAGCAAATAAATAGGCTGCAGGAGTTGCAATGAGAAAAGAGCACATCAAAAAATTCTATTAGGGAGTTCTTTATAAAATTCTGAGAAACTGCTAGTCTGATTTATTCCGTTGTAACAGTCTGGTCACTTCCAATTGCCTTGGCCTGGTGGATTCTCTCATGAGTACACATTGTGTAAGAATAATTAGGAAGTCAGTTGTGAAATATGGGTCAGTGTGTATGCCTAAAGTGAAACAGAAAATACACACCAGTTCAAGTCAGTATCTACAAGGAAAAAATACATTCCGTTGTATACTTTTAAAATATAACCATTTCAGTAAAGGGGGAAATAGGTGGGTGTTAAGGAGAATCAACACCAATAAATAACGGAGGGAATTAATGGGATTATGACCTGAAAACAACTAAGCTCACTACTATTAAATGTTGTTTTTCTCATTCCAGTCACTGATCTGTGTATTTCCAGAATTTGAAAAGTTTCGCTATTACCCTTGTAACCTCACAATTTCAAAGTTTTTGTTTGCATTTCAAATAACATGAGTGGAAATCTTTTGGCAACAACTGTTTTTCTTTCAGGTGTTCTTCGTGGATCATGGGTTTAATGAGGTTGTTGACAAGACTAGGCTGTACAAGTTAGATGCAAGATTTTCCACCTTGTCCTTTCAAGCTGCAAAATGCAAACTAGCAGGCAAGTAAAACTCATTTTACATGTTGATGAAAAGGACTTTATAGTTTGTCTATTGCACTAATGTAGTCTTTCAGTCCAAAATTTAAAACGCTCTTTTCTTTTCCATTCACTTAAAAATCATTTTTAAATCAATATACACCATAAAATTACATGGGAGTTGCAACTCTGAACATAAGAAATAAGAGCAGGAGTAGGAAAATAGCCTCTTGAGCTTGTCCTGCTATTCATTGAGAGCATGGCTGATCTGACCTTGGTCTCAAATCCACTTTCTCCCTGTTCTCCGTAACCTTTAATTTGCGTATTACTCAAGGATCTGACTATCTCCGTCTTTACTACATTAAATGACTCTATCTTTGTAGCTCTCTGGTACAGAATTTAAAAGATTCATAAATTCATCCTAATTTCCATCCCAAATGGTCAACTCTTTAATCTGTAACTTCTCCCTCTATTTCTAGATTCCCCCATGAGAGGAACATCCTCCAAGCATCTATACTGTCAAACTCCCTCAGAAACTTGTGTTTCAATAAGACCACCAAAGGTGCTGGTCATAAACCACTCCAAATTTGAAATTTATGAAATCTGTGTACTTGAATTAAATACAGCCGTGACTCCCACTGTTCAGAGTTTACTGTAACAAGGAAACTCTTGGCATTTCCTTTGCATGTGGTGGATTGTGGATGATTTGGGTGTTCGTGGGGATGGGTGTGGGTTGGGGAAAGAGACTGGGTTTCTCTTGGATCTAGGTCAGCAATGTGAGTAATGATAAATTAAATGCTGATTATGAAAACAAAAATGAATGTTTCGAGCAAAGATCAGGCATTGCTTGTAAGTTCGAACAAAATCCAACCTGCATATGCAAATAATGATTATTATCCCATTGAGAGTATCTGGTCATTGTTCAGCCCTGGTAGTCAATGCAGCATATTTTTTTGGCACTCTACGCTTATACTGTGAATCCACCGCCAATGTTTTGCCGTCTGCATGTGTTTCATTCTGTTATTAGCAATAACATTTCATTCAATTACCTGATTTTTTTTAAACCTACTTTTAATCTGGAATTCATTTTCTAATTTCATCGTATTGATGTTGACATCTGGTTCCAGGTCACCATTTATTTTTTACAAAATCCTTTTGAAAGTTATATTGACTGGTGACAATCTTGCCTATTCCCAGTTGACTCAGTGATATTGATCAACGCTCACATCTAGATTTAAGACGTTTATGCCCACCATCAACTGAGAACATGACCAACTGCAACCAATCTGTTAATTCTGGGTTTCAGATAATTCCAGAAAGGGTGCAGTACCACAAAACCACTTTGCAGTCACATAACTTGAATGATCTACCTATTTAATAAAGTGCAAGATTCAGGTTTAATAATCCAAGTGGATAATACGACCACCTTTGGTTCACACGAGTATGAGCAATGGTCTTTGGGCATCAGTCAATTGAGGAACAATTCCGTGGAGTTCCTTGCAACAAATTATTTTTCAGCTCCAAGCTGCTTCACACAATCTAACCTGTTTTTAAAAAAAAATTAACCAGAACTTTAACAGTGGTGACATTTCCCCATATCTTTTGATAATTTTTAATATCTGACCTGACAAATAACAGTAACAAAGGTGACTCACTCCATGTCCAAGGCAAATTTGGTAGGCACTCATCCAGCCTGCATTACTAGAATGCACCCAACATTTTGTAGAATCTGTTGTAGAACCTATGCGGGTGGCCTGAGTGGTCATCCACCCTCGGGTAGAAAACTATTTCTGCATAGACATTTGTCAAATAGAAAAGGTGGTATCTGTTGTTGTCCTGTGCTAACTGATGTTGTGCTGGGAGCAAGTAGTCTGGTCAGAGACTTCTAGAATTGGGGCAACCACAGCAATGCTGAGGCAAATACATCAGTAGATATATCAATTTCTGGAGCGACAACTGGAAAAACTTGACAATCCCTCACCAAATTAGCATTTCAAAGTAGGCTTGGTAATTTTAGATGCTTACAAATCATACATAAAATAATTCTGCAGATCATATTAAGGTTAACTTGAGGTATCAACTTTTTTTGCATTGCGCAGTTGCACAAGAGGCTGTCATGATTTATCAAATCTGAAAATATCTATGAATTTGAACACCTTTAGACATGCAAGTGATCAGTACCTTCCAATACTACACAGTTTAATAAACACTGAATCCTGCAGGAAGTTGTTAAATTAGCAACTCTTAAGCCGTTATTATTATTGGTGATTCTACTAAACCTAAAAATCGAACTTCAAATTCTGATGCTGGGAATTTGCCGTACACTTAACCTATAATCAAGTGCTATTATATGAAACTGCAGGATTTTTATGATTGGTTAGATCAGTGGGAGTCAATATGAAGGTTAACATTTGAGGATAATCTGGCAGCTTGGCTATTTTGGCACAAATCTGTTGTTACGTTTGCTTGGAAGAGATGTATTTTTTCTTTTGAGTCTTTTCTCCCTGAACGCTACATATACACACACGCACACAAGATTTAATATGAAAGATAAATTGAACAAAGTTGCTTAATTTTGGGGCAGGTTGGTGTAGGAGAGAGCGAGCTAAGGGTGTGCCACTTAAATGAATAGTTAGATTGAAACATTTTGCTCATACTTATGGAATGTGTATAAATGTGAGTGATATAGCCCTTTGCAGTGTAAAGATTTTTGTGGACACACCTATAGAATGTAAGCAACACTGGTTGTTTAAGATGGAGTTATTTGTGTTTTAGGTCTTGAAACATTCTGCAAAGAGTCATGTGTGTTAGAAACCTTTGAATTTCTGGCCAGTGGAAAGATACTGCTGATGGAAATTTTAGAAAGGAGTGAGGTCCCACTTGTTCTTCTATATGACACTTCAGGAGATGATGATTTTAACATCAATACTGCATGTTTGAAGGCTTTGCATGACAAGACACTTGAGCTGAATTTGAAGGTAAATTCTTTGAGGTTCTCATAAAGTAGTTGGATACATTTTATCAGCAGGTTGGCGATCTATTGCGGATTCTACATCTGAACCAGTGCAGCCAAAATCTAAAATATTCTTTGTGTCATTGGTTTCAAAATACAGTGCTGAATCCATTATGCAATGTTTGCCATTCTCACATCCTACATGGTGTTTTGAATTGTAGGCTTCTAATCACTTCTCTCCTACTGTTTGTTAGTTGCAGTGATTTTTATTTTAATTAATGAGCATGTCATTTTAGTACGCAATCTTGTTTCAGAATGTTTAAATGTATTTATGCCAAAGAATGTTTTTTAATTTTTTGCTTAATATTCTGACATTTCACAAGACCTTTTCTGTACTCTCCAGGTGCTTTTGTATTACAACCCCTCTTTCCTCTCGCCCACTTCCCTACCATTTCTACAACCCCCCCCACAGCCCCAGTCTCACTCTTCTCTGCACCTCCCCCACCAAACTGATATCAATTATGTACAGTAAGTCCACACCAAAAGTTGTAGCTGCAATCTTGAAAAGCGTAACTTCAATCTAAACTGCTTCAAGCAAATCAAATTTAATTAAAACCAGTGTTAAAAGGTGCAGTTAGAACCTTTCTCAATAGAAAAAAAAAACATTAACACACTGTACCCTGTAAGTGGAAATACTTTATGTTGCTAAATTCCTATTATATATAAATAATATTTGATAAAAGTATGAAAAATTATTATAAAGAAATATGGTGTAACTCATTGCCTCCTAATCCTGCTTGCCACAAATTGCACACCCCGACTCCCCCTCCTAGTTGTGACCATTCGCTTCAGAGGGTCTCTAACCATTCCCTAACCCTCCCCTTTACTGAAAACCCTCTGGGCTTGCAGCTTCGCCAGCTCCCTAACTGACCCTCTTGCTGCCAAGCCTCTGCGCTCATGGCCTGTACTGCTCCCTGAGCCTCCTCCTTATCAATCCTTGCTCATGCCAAATCTTCTGCTTGCCAGTTCCCTCTCCTGAACCCCCTCTGTGGGTGACAATTCTGGAGAAGAGTGGCAAGAGGCAGGAGGAGCAGCTTCAATTGCAGGAGGAAAGTTTTGAATTGGAATACCAGCAGCATAAGGATGAGTTAGGGAGCAGCAGGGTCCATGAACTGGATGTTCAGAAATGAGGGGGAGGATTAGGGAGCAGGAGAGGTCTCAAGTCAGAGGGTTGGCAGCAAGTAAAAGGGTCATGGAGTAGGAGAGGCAACTCCAAAACTGCTCCAATTAGGTCACAGCCCTAGGTCAGACTTTAAAACGAAATTCACGACACAAAAAGAGAATATGGGTCATGTTAAATGACCAACATTATTTTAAAAAATATTTTATTCTGTCATTTTCATAAAAACAAACCAAAGCAGAAGCAAAATTACACAACATTATAAATAATCATTACCCACCCTCTTCTTTCCCCCCCCCCCCCCCCCCCCATCCCTGCTCCCCACTCCCTGCCACTTCTCCCGTCCTACCTTTCCCCTTACCCCCCACCTTTGGTGACTCCTCAATCCTCCTCAAACAAGTTAATGAATGGCTTCCACCTCCAAGCGAATGCATCAGCTGACCCCCTCAAGATGAACTTGACCGTCTCCAGCCTCCGGAATCCTGCCAGGTCACTCACCCACACCCCAGCTTTCGGCGGCTCTGAGTCCCTCCATCCAAGTAAGATCCGTCTCCGGGTTATCAGGGAGGCTAAGACCAACACATCGGCCTCTCTTGCCCCATGGAATCCGAGATCTTCCAACACCTCTAATATCGCTATCTCTGGACTTGGGGCCACCTTCATTCCCAACACCTCGGACATTATGACCGCAAATCCCTGCCAGAACCCCTTTAGCTTTGGACATGCCCAGAAAATGTGGTCGTGATTCTTGGGCCTTCCCACGCACCGCCCACACTTGTCCTCTAACCCTCTCAAAAAACCTACTCGTCTGCGCTACCATCATATGTGCCCTGTGAAGTACTTTAAACTGAATAAGGCTCAGCTTCGCACACGACGAGGATGCAGTCACCCTCCACAAGACCTTAACCCACGTCCTGGCCTTCACCTCCTCTTCCCACTTCCGCTTTATATCCCACATCGGGACCCTCTCCCAATCCTTCAGCTCCTTGCAGCCCACAGACACCTTCCCTCCCCATCACCTCCTTCGACAGGACCTTGTCTTGCAACCCCAAGGGCGGTAACCCAGGATGAGAGGGCACCTCCCTCTTCACAAAATCCCGGACTTACAGGTACCTGAAGCTGTTCCCCCTGGGCAACTCGTACCTTTCCTCCAGGTCCTCCAATTTCGCAAAGCCAGCCCCTACAAACAGGTCACCGATTCGCTCAATCCCTGCCAGCCGACACCCCCAAAATCTCGCATTCAGCCCCCCCAGTGCAAATCTCTGATTATCACAGATCTGTGCCCAGACCGAGGCATCTTCCAATTCCAAATGCTGTCTCCACTGCTCCCACACCCTCAAGGCCGACACCACCACTGGACTCAGTGTCTGGCCTGCAAGAATGGCCCTTAAGCTCGTTCCCCTACAAGAGGCCGCTTCCATCTTCATGCTTCATGCCGACCCCTCCCCCACTACCCATTTCTTAACATTGGTGATGTTCACTGCCCCCCCCCCTCCTCTGCCCTGCTCCAAAAAAGCCCTTTTGACCCACGGGGTGTTCCCTGCCCATACAAACCCAGAGACCAGCACATTAACCTTTTTGAAGAACGACTTCAGGACAAAGATAGGGAGGTTCTGAAATACGAACAGAAATCTTGGCAGCACCATCATCTTTACTGTCTGCACCTGCCCCGCTAACGACAGTGGCAGCACATCCCACCTCTTAAAATCCCGGTTCATCTGCTCCATCAACTGAGTCAAATTCAACCTGTGCAACTGCTCCTAACCCCGTGTCAGCTGAATGCCCAGGTATCTAAAACTCGCTCCCACTACCTTGAACGGCAACTCCCCTTATCTTCTCTCCTGGTCTCAGTCGGGAACACCTCGCTCTTTCCCATGTTCAATTTGTACCCGGAAAACTAGCCAACGTCCTCCAGAATCCCCATTGTACCCTCAATTCCACTCAACGGGTCTGAAATATATAATAGGTCGTCCGCTTACAGTGAAACTCTGTGCTCAATAGGTTGTCCGCTTACAGCGAAACTCCCGCAATGCAGCCCGAAATATCCCAAACTCACCTGGTTCATCCGCACACTTGTATAACAGCCGGAACCATTCCACGAACCTGTGCCTGAACTGCCCCAGTACTTACCACAAATATTCCCACTCCACCTGGTCGAAAGCCTTCTCCATGGCCATGGCCATCTTCACCTCCTGCCCCTTTGGAGGCATCAGAATTACATTGAGCAGCCTCCTCACATTTGGTGACAACTGTCTCCATTTCCCAAACGCCTGTTGGTCCTTGCCTATCACCCCTGGACGCAGCCCTCAATTCGCAAAGCCAACACCTTCGCCAGCAACTTGCCATTACTTTCAATAATGAAATCGGGCAGTATGGCCCAGACTACTCCAGATCCCTGTCCTTTTTCAATATCAAAGAAATGGGTGTCTGCGATAGTATCGCGGGGAGTTCCCCCTCTCCCTAGCCTCATTATACGCCCTCACCAGCAGTGGCCCCAGGTGTGTGTCCCCCCACCCCCCAAACCTTTTCTAAAACTCCACCGTGAACCCATCCGGGCCTGAGACCTTCCCTGCCTGCATCGCCTCATACTCTTCATCAGCTCCCTCCCCCTTCAACTGCTCCAACATTTTGGCCAAATACTTGCCAGCTTCTGCACCTTCGATACCTTCAGGCATCCCCACGAACCTCAAATTTTGCCTTATGGAGCAGTTCTCCATATCCTCCATCTTTTCCTGCAGCCTCTTCTGGGTCTCCCGCATCACCCCCACCTTGGCCACCAATGAGGCCAATTGCTCCTCGTGCTCCCCTCCCGCCTTCTTCACTTTGTGGATCGCCCAGCCCTGGGGCTCCAGCCTCTGCTCCACTCTCTCAATACCTGCTATAATCGGCTCCACCACTTTGGCTAGATCCTCCAAGGCCTCCTTCCTCTGCTGGCTGAACTTAGCGTTCAGAAATTCCACTAACTGCTCCGTTTTTTTTTTTTTTTTTTTTTTTTTTTTTTTTTTTTTGCAAGGAATTTAATTTAAATCTTGTGTAGGTGCTGACAAAATTATATTTAAAAATTTACTGTGACAACAGAACTCAAGTAGCTTCCACTAACTGCTCCGTTGACCACTGGGTGGGCAGAACAGGCCCTTTTCCCTCTGCCATCTTAATCTGTGGCGCACCACGAAGACTCTCCTGTTCCAACAGCTCTTTTCTTCTCATACCACTCGTAGTTCGTCCATCCATCCACCAGCCACACCAGAGGAGTTACACCTTCTCCAGGTACTCCTACACCTTTTTCCATCCAAAACATCACCTCTCAGACAGGGAAAGGACCGAAAAATACCACCTTGAGTGGGAGCCACCAAATGTGCGACTGCTCACTCCCTGGCCGCCACAGAGGTTTTTGTAAATGACAAACATTAAATCAAAACAATGTACAATAGGGCAATGTAAAACAGGGTCCTACTGTATTCATTACAAATTTATTAGTAAATGCAGATCAATGTCTGTACTTGACACCGGGGGACTTGGTGATGCTTTACCCATTGAACGACTGTAGGGGGCAAGGCATTTGGCAGGATATTCAACGACTTACAATATTCAACTACTCATTTCTCATTTAAGTGCTGGATCTTTTTAAAACATCTATCTCATGAAACATAATTTGCAAATTGTAGAAGAGTATAATTATTGAATTTAAACTGACCGTCAATCTCAAAATGAAGGGTAATGTCATTATGACCACAGAAATGCCAAAAACCATTTGGTAAATGTGCAGATGAACATACTAATTCAAAATGAACCTGAAATTTTGAAATGTGGGCTGAATTTTGCTGTGTAATTTTAAAAATGTACCTGTGCTGCAGGAAAATGGCGTGTACCTTAATGTAGTGGTTACAAATGTCTGTTCCGATGGGACCATCTACTGTCAAGTGCCCTCAAAGGGGTGGACACAGCTCAAAGCCTTACTGGAAAAAGTTGAGCAGTACTTTAGCTACCGGGTACGTTTTCCTTCTAATCCCTTAAATCTGTAGATTTATGTGAATATAGGAGTCTTGTGTTATTGCAATGAATGTTGTGTTATTGCAATGAATGTATTATTCAAGCTTATGTCGAAATACTGGAAATTGTAAGGGCCTTCCTGTTTATTCCCTTATTTCCCCTGTCTTTTATTTTGCTGTTGCATTTTTGATCCATGGGTGATTAATGGACATGACACTTTTAAGACAAGCAGCCTGTAAGAAGCCTGTACCTTTAATTCAAACAGAAGAATCGAGAAGGCTGTGCTGGTTTAAATTGGTGATTGCAGACTGGCCAGTATCAGTGAGGAGTCAGTTTGATTGACTTGGCTGGTGACCAATGAATGGGCCTAGAGGGCTGTGCTCTGGTGGTGATTGGATATTATTCTACTGGAAGGTGTTTCACAGCCCCGAGGTTCCAATTTGGCTTCAGGTTTGATTCTGGCAGCCCAATGAAGAGATCCAACTTCCTCTCTCCAAAATAAATCCAGCTAATTTTCTCCAGAAGGCCACTGAGGGCTGACTCTCTCTGCAGCAAGTCTGGCTGCTGTTCTCTTGATACTGCAGAGGCCTGAAGTCAAACCACGGGCTGAAAGTAAAGTTTGATGTGAAATAAAGTCTCTCTCCATAAGGATAGAGGCCTGAAAGCGGACTTCGAGCTGAAGGCCCAGTTTGATGAGAAATAAGGTTACTCTCCAGAAAGTCTGCTGCCTGTGAGTACTGCATTTTTAAACTAAAGGGGCCCTGAATGAATGAATCTGCAAAGAAGAACATTACCGGCAGTAAACCAGAGAATTTAATTAGCAAGCTTGCTGTGAAGAAAGTGTGCTAAAGAACCACTATCTGAAGTAAAGACTCATCATTTAACTTTCATAGTATTTTTCACACCTTTATCCCCCTCTGTACTTGCCTGTGTTGTGTGTGTGGGTAGAGGATGGGGCAGTTAAAGTGGGTTGTAAATATTAGCTTGTCGGTAACCAGTTTTATTTATGGACATTTCATGATAGTTCTTGGTATAAATAAACAGTAACCGTGATTACATTTACGGTATTTAGGTTCTTATATTTAAAATGTTTTCTATTCCTAACTCTTGTCTCCAATTCCTTATTGACGTGTCTGACATGTCTATCTTGCTCTGGTACCAATATATGGCTCTTGTTTATTTGTCTCTGTTTTCTCAGTGAGGTTTTATGTTCTGTGCTCTGTTCTTGTATATAACCACTGATGTACACAAATTCCAACTATCTTTATTTAAAATAAGTGGTGCAGCAAGATGTTACTTCATGTGCATGGTAAGAGGCAGGATTAATGGGCTAAAATGGGAAAAGACTATCTGGGAGGATGAGAATAGTCATTGAGGAATAGGGGCTTGGCTGCACTCTGTGGCAGATGGAATCTGTAATACCTGGGCCCTGTAACACTGTGCAGAGGAAGATACGGTCTGAAGCCACTCAGGAAAGGGGAGGCAAGAAGGGAAGTGAAACATGTCCAAATACATGGAGGGGTACAAATTGAATTTCAGAGCACCAGGAAAACTGGGGTCTGAAACTACTGGAGATGGTATTTATGAACAACCAAGAGGAGGAAGGAAAGAGTTTAGGGAAGATGGTTTGGGAACCCTTAAAGCCTTTGAACCAGTGTGGAGAGGGTTGGGTGGTAGTTAAGGCAAAAAGAGGCAAGTGCTCAGGGGTATGCTGTGGCAGCTAGCGTTTTCTGAAACCACTTGACTGGACATTGATGCATATGGAACACTCTTTCTGTCACATTGCAGTTATATAGAAATAGGAGGAGCTGAGGAGCATGTCACATCCTGCCAATCCGAAGTTTCCCCTTCTCAGAACTAGGAGCAGGAGTAGGCAATTTAGCCCCTTGAGCCTGCTCCGCCATTCAATATGATCATGGCTGATCTCATCTCAGCCTAAACTCCACTTTCCTACCTGCTCTTCATAAACCTTCAATCCATTAATAATTAAAAATCAGTCTATTTCCCCAAATTTACTCCATGTCATGGGCATCCATCACACTCTGGAATAGTGAATTCCACAGATTCAAGGCCCTTTGAGGGAAGTAATTTCTTCTTATCTCAGTTTTAAATTTGCTACGCCTCATCATGAAACTGTAACCTCTTGTTCTAAATTGCCCCATAAGTGGAAGCATCCACTCCGTCTACTTTGTCAATACCTTTGATCCAGTATACCTCAATTAGATTCTCATTCTGCTCAACCCGAGGGAGTATAGGCCTAAACTGCTCAATCTCTCTTCATGAGACAAATACCTCCGCTCTGGAATCAATCTGGTGAACCTCCTCTGAACTGCCTATAATGCAACTACATCCATCCTCAAATAAGGGGACCAAAATTGTACTTAGTACTCCAGGTGCGGTCTCACCAATGCCTTGTGCAGTCACAGCAACACGGCCGTACTTTTATACTCTATTCCTTTAGCTGTAAAGGCCAAAATTCCATTTGCCTTCCTCATTACCTAGTGTACTTGTATGCTAGTTTTCTGCGATTCATGCATTAGGACACCTTGATCCCGAAGCACTCTGAAATTTCTCTCCATTTAGATAAGTTGCCTTTCCATTTGTCCGCCAAAAAGGATAACCTCACACTTGTATATCAACGCCATTTCTGTGATCCCCACTATTTCTGTGATCCCCACTATTAACTCCCTGGTCTCATCCTCCAAGGGACCCACATTTAATTTTGCTACTCTCTTCCTTTTTTCTATACTTATAGAAGCTGTTATCATCTTTTTTATATTTTGCACTAGTTCATAATTTACCGTTGTTCTTTTTATTGATCTTTAAAAGTTTCCTAATCTTCCAACCTGCTACTGGCCTTTGCTTTAGTTTTTGTCTTTATATTATCTTTAACTTCCTTGCTTTTTCCCCCTCTTACAATCGTTCTTCTTCTCTGGAATATATTTTAGTTGGGAGGAATTGAAAATCTCCTTAAACAACTGCCACTGCTCATCAACTGTCTTACCATTTAGTCTTCCTGCCTAGTCCACTAATAATAATAATACTCTTTATTAGTGTCACAAGTAGGCTTACATTAACAATGCAATGAAGTTACTGTGAAAGTCCCCTAGTCGCCACACTGGCACCTGTTCGGGTAGACTGGGGAGAATTCAGAATGTCTAAATTCACCTAATCAGCATGTCTTTCGGGACGTGTGAAAGGAAACCGGAACACCAGGAGGAAACCCATGCAGACACGGGGAGAACGTGCAGACTCCGCACAGTGACCCGATCCGGTAATCGCACCTGGGTCCCTGGAGCTATGAAGCAAATGTGCTAACCACTGCTATTGTGTTGCCGAACTAGGGCAAAAATCTGTCCTCATGCCTACAAATTACCTTTGTTTAACTCCAGAACGAGAGTGTGGGACACCAGTTTCTCACCCTCGAACTGAATTTGAAATGTCATCATGCTATGATCACTCTTCACGAGAGGATCCTTAAAAAGAGGTCATTAATTAATCCCTCTTCCTTGCACAGTACTAATTCCAGAATAGCCTGCTCCCTGGTTGGTTCCACAACCCATTGCTTCTTGAAACAATCTCTAAAACATTTGATTAACTCTCCCTCAAGGCTACCCTTGCCAATTTGATTAATCCAGTCTATACGCATATTAAAATCACATTTGATTATTGCTGTACTTTTCTTTCAAGCCTCCAATATTTCCTGGTTTATACTGTGCCCCACTGCGGAACTATATATTACTCCCACCAGGAACTTATTTTCTTTCCTAATTCTTATTTCTACCCAGACTGATTCTACGTCTTAATCTCCAGTGCCTATATCATTTCTCACTACAGCACTGATCCTTTCATTTAGCTAGCAAAGCTTCACAGGGCAGCATGGTAGCACAAGTGATTAGCACAGTGGCTTCATAGCGCCTGGATCCCAGGTTCGATTCCCTGCTGGATCACTGTCTGTGCGGAGTTTGCACGTTCTCCCTGTGACTGTGTGGGTTTCCTCTGGATGCTCCGGTTTCCTCCCACAGTCCAAAGATGTGCAGGTTAGGTGGATTGGCCATGATATATTGTCCTTAGTGACCAAAAAAGGTTAGGAGGGGTTATTGGGTTACGGGGATAGGGTGGAAATGAGGGCTTAAGTGGTCCAGTGCAGATTCGATGGACCGAAGGCCTCCTTCTGCACTGTATGTTCTATGTAAACTTATGTCCTTTTCCTTTCAATCTATTATTCCAAAATACTAAAGTACCTTTGTATATTCAACTCACGGGCCTGGCCTCCTTGTAACCACGTCTTAGTAACTGGCACCAAATCATACCCTTTTGTCTCTATTTGTGCAGATAACTAATTAATTTTGTTCCGAATGCTTCGTGCCTTCAGACAAAAAGCCTTTACGTTTGTTCTATTATCAAACTTCCCCACCCTTTTCATTCGAGTTTTTTTTTAAATTTAGAGTACCCAATTAATTTTTTCCAATTAAGGGGCAATTTAGCGTGGCCAATCCACCTAGCCTGCACATTTTTAGGTTGTGGGGTTGAAACCCACGCAAACACTGGGAGAATGTGCAAACTCCACACGGACAGTGACTCAGAGCCGGGATCGAACCTGGGACCTCGGCGTTGTGAGGCAGCATGGCTAACCCACTGCGCCACTGTGCTGCCCAAAACATCCCTACTCTGATTCTATGGTGTAATGTGACATTCACACGTTCTGTTCTTGGGAACAATCCACCTCATCACTAACCTGAACTTCAACCTTGTCCTCTAACTTTGATTTTCTATGCAACTGAACCCTCTTCCTACCCTCCTGCCCCCACTGTTTAGTTTAAAGCCCTATCTATAGCCCTAGTTATGCAATTCACCAGGACTCTGGTTCCAGCATGATTCAGGTGAAGTCCGTGCCATCGAAACAGCTCCCTCTTCCCCAGTACTAGTGTCAATGTCCCTATCTCTTGATCCCTCTACCTGCCTCACAGTCACTCCCTCCTATCCCTGACCACTGGCCGAATTCAAGGTAGTTAATCTAAGGAGTGCGACTACCTACTGAAACACAGCTTTCAGGTAACTCTCCGCCTCCCTGATGTGTTGCAGCATCCAAAGCTCAGACTCCAGCTCATCAATCCTGAGCCGGAGTTCCTCAAGCAAAGATGTGTTCACTGTGAACCACAATGGGGTCCACCAGCTCCCACATTGTTCAGTTACAACACAACGCCTGGCCCTGCATTTCTATTTTGTTTAATTACATTTTTAAGAAAAAAAAATCCAACTGATCTTTAGTTTCTGTAATGTATATAATATTTGTCCTTTTAACCTTTAATCTGAAAGCAAATTAGAATAGGTAACACAAATGTGCAGTTACTTACCAGCCAACGAACTTAACATTTTCCTGTGCTGTCACTCCTGGATTGTTTTTCGAACAATGCTCGCTGCCCGAATCGATGTGTCCCTCGCAGGTCCGGCTATCTCCACTCCTTCCTCTTTCACACAACTCCCTGTTTCACCAAACTCCAGCTGCACTCTGATGCAACAAGTCAGCACTGAAGGAGCCCTCCTTTTATGACCCCTAATTCAAGACTTCTGAAACTGGATTAAAGCAGTTGTCTAATAAACTAGCTTCAGCTGAGAGCTTGTAAACTTCTGTTTTAAAGCAACTAAACTTCACCCAGTCAAAAGAGAAGCTTTTTGTTTATTGTTAAATTAAAGAACAAACTAGATGCTAGATTGTCTATGTCCAAATGCAGCAAGATCTGGACAATTTCCAGGTTGGGCTGACAAGTGGCAAGTTACATTCACACCACACAAGTGCCAGACAATGACCATATCCTACAAGAGAGGATCTAACCACCGCCCTTTGACATTCAATGGCATTACCATCACTAGATCCCTCACAATCAACATCTTGGAGTTTACCATTGATCAGAAATTGAATGAACTGGACTAGCCATATTAATACTGTGGCTAGCAGGACAGGTCAAAGACGACAAATCCTATGGTGACTAACTCACCTCCTGACCCCACAAAGCTAATCCACCATCTACAAGGCACAAGTCAGGAGTGTAATGGAATACTCTCCATTTGCCTGGATGAGTGCAGCATCAACAAGACTCAAGAAGCTCAACATCATCCAGGACAAAGCAGCTCGCTTGATTGCTCCACCTTGCACAAACATTCAAACCCTCCGCCACCGGCGAACAGTGGCAGCTGTGTGTGCCAGCTACAAGATGAACTGCAGTAACTCACCAAAGTTCCTCAGACAGCACCTTCCAATTCCACGGCCAGTCCCATCCAGAAGGACAAGAGCAGCAGATACCTGGGAGCCCCACCACTGGAGGTTCCTCTCCCAGTCACTCACCACCCTGACTTGGAATTATATCGCCATTCCTTCACTAACGTTGTGGCAACATCCTGGAACTCCATCTCTAACAGCACAGTGGGTGTACCTGCACCTCAAGGACTGCAGCAGTTCAAGAAGGCAACTCACCACCACCTTCTGAAGGGCAACTAGGGATGGGCAATAAATGCTGGCCTAACCAGCTACATCCACATCTTGTATATGATTTTTTTTAATGGATTGAACCAATTTTCTAATTAACTAGATTCAGCTAAGAGTGTGTAACCTCTTGTTTTAAAGTTCTAACTACTGTTTATTACCTCTGAATAATTGCCAACCCAATAGTCATAAGGTTGCGTCCATATCTGAGAGCTTTTGATTTTTCCAATAATCTCTTTTGCATAATTTTATGAAATGCCCTCTGAAAGTATGTATAGGAAATGTCCATAGATGTACCCTTGTCCTCCATGCCTGTGAAAGTCATAAAAGTCAATAACTGTCAGGAATGACCAACTACACTCAAATCCATGCTGATAACTTTGATAAGCTCATACTTGTCTACATGCTCAATCATTCAACCTCTTAATGATTCCAGCAGCTTCCGTATAACTGATAAACTGACTTGTCTACTTAATTGGCTCCCTCCCTTAAATAATCAAGCAACTTTTGCAATTTTGTCATCCAACGGCAAATCCTGAAGCTCGAGAACTTTGAATAATTATGAATAATGCATCTGCAATTTCATTACTATTTTGATTCTTTTGGAATTAAGCATCAGATCTTGGAGAATTGACTATCTCAAGTTCCATTATTTTCTCCATTACCAATTTTTTAAAACTTGTGTATTAAATGCATCAGGTTCTTCCCTTGACTTTTCAGGTTCCCTTTGTACTGTTAGTATTTTGTCCTTTTCCTTTATTGTGGAAGTAGATTCACAGGACTCATTTAACCAGTCTGCCATTTCTTTTTATCTCCATTGTAGTCTTGCTTCTTTCTGTTTAATGGATCCACAGTCCCCTCTTTCTCAAATATATGTGTAAAAATCTTGCTGTCAGCTTTGATGTCATTGCAGTTTTATTTTTCCATCATCGTTTTTATACTTTTGTGCTTTCTTTATATGTATTCGATAGCTCTCCGACTCTGCTAAATTTCTTCTTTCCCATACATTTGTGTAGTTTTTGTTGAGTTTGATGAAGTCTCCTACCCCATTTGTTCACCATGGTTGCTCACAACTCTCCTTGTGCTTTTGCCCTTTAAAAGATATGAAATAGTTTTGTTTTCAACCAAATACTTATTGAATACCTGCTATGATTTGTTGGTTTACCTTTTAACCGTTCAGCCAGCTTACAATGGTAAATCCGTGTTTCATTCCTTTGCAGTTGTAAATTCAAATTTAAACTATGGTTTGTTACTTTCCCTTCGCCCCTTCAAACCTACTATCAAATTCAATACCATGATCATCAGTGAAGAGATTGTCCCTTGCCATTAGATTATTAATTAACTTTGGTGTATTATTCATTACTAAATCTAGCATGATTTTATGATGAGTCTTTTATACAGTTTGATTACATGTTGCTCACTGAAGGAATTAATTTATTTATTCAGATGATTTGGCATTGATGTACTTTTGCAGAGAGGAGTGACAGTTTGAATTCAAGCAGTTTCTTCTCTGGTTTGGGAGTTTCTTTTGCCAGGGAATAGAGTGGTCCTTCCTGTTCAATAACATTATTTGGGTTGTTTTTGCCTCCCAGGGATGGGGCACTTTTACTGGGTTGCATTCTCCCAAGAGCTGGCTTAGGTTTTCAGGGTTATGCTGAGTGCTTAGTAATTTTCCAGGCTCAATGGATACCAAACACCACTCCTTTAGGTTGGGATTTGTGCCTGGTGAGTTTAAGCCACATTTCTTTGGGTGAGGATCCTACTCTCTCCTTCAATTTCTTTATTTGAAGAAACGTGTATTGCATTATTAATCATGCTGCTTTTATAGATGAGAAAAGAAAGAAGTAATAATGTAATTTATATTTTGTGCAGTGTATGAAACTTACTGATTCAGGCAGACCATGCCACGATAAGGGTCCTTCATCTTTGCTTGTGCACTATCAGGTCAGATGCTCATAGGATATAAATAGTATCCCACATTTGCTCACTGTGTGTTCTCTGTTTGCAAATTTGAATTTCTGTAGTGTCCAGTGCATTTTCACTTTAACTGCGAAACAACCATTCTAATCTCCCAGCCAGAATTGGCCACCTTTTTTCTCAACAAGTTTACGTGAAGCAATACACAAATACAAGCAAAATCAGTTTATTCCTCAGAAAAGAAAGGCATTGATTCACAGCTTAAGCCAGATACCATGTAGGTCACTCGGATAAAAAAACAATGAGTCTGTTTCTGTATGGTATGTCCTCTAGTTACAGAAACCAATTTTAATCAAGTAACTATTTCTGATTTGCACGTAATACATCCAAATGCTGCTTTTCTTTGTGCCAAAAAATAATTATCAATGATTCAATTACTAGTGCACATTCTTCGGCTTCAAACCATCTTGTTCTGCGAGGACATAGCTGCAACTATAAAGGCAGAGCGAAGGAATAGGACCGAAGAAATTAAAACTAATTGAAATAGTCACCTTAATAATGTGCCTCCCCCAACTTTTCCTAATTCCTTCTCTATGTTCAGGAGGGGAGTTGGGAACAGTCAAATCAATAGAATTCCCACAGAGCAGAGGGAGACCATTCAGTCCATCGAGTCTGCACCGATCCTACCAAGAGCACCCTACCTGGGTCCATTCCCCCACCTAACCTGTACATCTTTGGACACTCGAGGGCTATTTAACATGGCCAATCCACCTAACCTGCACATCTTTGGAATGTGGGAGGAAACTGGAGCACCCAGAGGAATCCCACGCAAACATAGGAAGAATGTGCAAACTCCACACAGTCACCCAAGGCCAGAATCAAACCGGGACCCTGGCACTTTGAGGCAGCAGTGCTAACCGCTGTGCCACTTTGCCACCCTGATTTGCTTTTCAGAAATATCAGTCTAACATCATACATGCTAATTGTCCCACCCAAAGAAAGCAAAAAACACAGCTCGAGATAGCATATCATCACATTCTGAGGATGACTCAAAGGGAGGGATTCGCGGAGCCTGTTCGCCACAAAACCCAATTATGACCGCTAACTCTTGCGAGAGGGCCATAATGGGATTTGCAACAGCGAGATTTCCGAGTGCGATGTTCCCGGGCCCTTCCCGATGACATAATCAGGTTCCACCCTCATACAATAATGAGTTAATGGGGGTTGGAGTGGAGGCATTCACTGAGAATGGGGGAGTGCCCTGATGCCAGTGAAGATGGTTTGGGGGGGGGGGGGGTGGTTGAGTCACCTTGATGCCTGCGATCTCTGTGGAGCAGGCCCCCACGCTGCCGGAGTGATGGTGCAAACACGCCCCCTTCTTTTTTTGACAAAGTGTTAGAAGATCTGGAGTGAAAACCTGGCTGTATGCCAGTTTTCAGTCAGAGCTTGACACTTTGCCATTTTTTCAGAAAATGTTGTCCAAAGTGTATTACAAACAATAGATTTATTTTGAAACTTTGGGCAAAAGCTAATTTCTATTATTGCTCGTTACGAAGTTAATATTTGCAGCTTTTTGAGGACGCTGTGCATTTCGGGCAGGAAAATGCATGGAATCAGTTAGAGAAGAAGGTTTGAGCAAATGAGCAACACATATTAATTCAGTAGGTCTCTTCTATAAAAAGGCACAGGTTTTCTTGAAGAAAATGTCATGTCCATTTCAAAGTTTTATCTGTGTCAATCTTTTGATTCATGTACATTATAAGTGGCAGGGACAATATATAATGAGTTAATGGATGGTTTTATGATTTCTACTGGATACAGTTTTGGAAGACCACTAATTCACAATTTACTTTAATGAATTTTGTTTAATTACAGCAAATCACATCGGAATATTTTGTTTCATTACCTTTCTGTGGTAAACGCTGCTTAGCACGATGGCGAGGGAAATGGGCACGGGTGGAGGTAAGTCTGTCAATTAATATGGACCTTGTGTAGAATTTCTATTCAATATTTTTAGATTTTGCCACTAGCAGTGGAGAGAATGCCATTTCCGATATATTATCTCTTTCCTAAAAGTCTCTCATCTTGGGGTACAGTTCCTAAGTGATGTTGTTTCCATTATATTGTCATCCTCCATTTGACCCTGTGTTCCCAAGCTATATGTCACAAGAACCATTACAGAAGATCTTTAGCCCTGCCCCCTGGTATACTTCCAGTAGTGATCAGTGCCCTTATTTCTTTGTTATCACCCCCCACCTCATGGGAGACCTGTGATTATCACCCTTTTACCACTGCCCTGATGTAATGAGGCAACGCAGACCAGAGGTTATATCTGGGACCATAGCGGAATGCAAGGCTCATTCAGTTCCACCCAATGCAATTTAATTGCCACATACAGTGGAACAATTTGTAATTTATTCTGTTAGTGAGGAAAGTCTCGGTATTTCACTACATCGCATACATTGTCTTTATATAACAAAGGCAAATGTAATTTTAAACAATTATTAATAATTCAGAGGCAGATTTAATTTTCATTATTGCATATCAGCTGTCTTTCACTTTCCCAAATTTGACAATGTGAGATCTTAATCTCAACTCGGGATTAAAGATGTTGCTTTCAGAAGCAAGTATTTGTACTTGTGTAAACATTTTAAAATGACCGGCATGAAAAGACCAGCTAACCAATCAAGTCTACCTCAGAGCAAAATAGTTCAACAATTGTAGCTAAATACTCCTTTCCTTCTTTCTGCCAATTCCACACACTCATTCCTGCAAACATCTAATACCCTGGAAGAATTTTTTTTAAAACTGCTCATTAGTGGCAAAGTACTCTAAAATTCCTCTCCAACTCCTTGAGGTGATCAAACCATTTAAAAGAACTAAGTGTTACTGAGAAGAGACTTGCCTGCAACATAAGACATAGGAGCGGAAGTAAGGCCATTCGGCCCATCGAGTCCACTCCACCATTCAATCATGGCTGATTTCAACTCCATTTACCCGCTCTCTCTCCATGGCCCTTAATTCCTCGAGAAATCAAGAATTTATCAACTTCTGTCTTAAAGACACTCAACGTCCTGGCCTCCACCGCACTCTGTGGCAATGAATTCCACAGACCCACCACTCTCTGGCTGAAGAAATTTCTCCTCATCTCTGTTCTAAAGTGACTCCCTTTTATTCGAAGGCTGTGCCCCCGGGTCCTAGTCTCCCCTGCTAATGGAAACAACTTCCCTACATCCACCCTATCTAAGCCATTCATTATCTTGTAAGTTTCTATTAGATCTCCCCTCAACCTCCTAAACTCCAATGAATATAATCCCAGGATCCTCAGACGTTCATCGTATGTTAGGCCTACCTTTCCTGGGATCATACGTGTGAATCTCCGCTGGACCCGCTCCAGTGCCAGTATGTCCTTCCTGAGGTGTGGGGCCCAAAATTGCTCACAGTATTCTAAATGGGGCCTAACTAATGCTTTATAAAGCTTCAGAAGTACATCCCTGCTTTTATATTCCAAGCCTCTTGAGATGAATGACAACATTGCATTTGCTTTCTTAATTACGGACTCAACCTGCAAGTTTACCTTTAGAGAATCCTGGACTAGGACTCCCAAGTCCCTTTGCACTTCAGCATTATGAATTTTGTCACCGTTTAGAAAATAGTCCATGCCTCTATTCTTTTTTCCAAAGTGCAAGACCTCGCACTTGCCCACGTTGAATTTCATCAGCCATTTCCTGGACCACTCTCCTAAACTGTCTAAATCTTTCTGCAGCCTCCCCACCTCCTCCATACTACCTGCCCCTCCACCTATCTTTGTATCATCGGCAAACTTAGCCAGAATGCCCCCAGTCCCGTCATCTAGATCGTTAATATATAAAGAGAACAGCTGTGGCCCCAACACTGAACCCTGCGGGACACCACTCGTCACCGGTTGCCATTCCGAAAAAGAACCTTTTATCCCAACTCTCTGCCTTCTGCCTGACAGTCAATCGTCAATCCATGTTAGTACCTTGCCTCGAATACCATGGGCCCTTATTTTACTCAGCAGTCTCCCGTGAGGCACCTTATCAAAGGCCTTTTGGAAGTCAAGATAGATAACATCCATTGGCTCTCCTTGGTCTAACCTATTTGTTATCTCTTCAAAGAACTAGAAAATAATAATCTTTTATTGTCACAAGTATGAAGTTACTGTGAAAAGCCCGTACTCGCCACATTCCGGAAACTTTGAGTAAGCCGGTACGGGAATTGAACCCGCGCTGCTGACCTTGTTCTGCATCACAAACCAGCTGTCTAGCCCACTGAGCTATATGGATGTGTACATGATGCATTCTTTGTCCCAGACAGGAACCGATCCAGCTGCTTCTTGATGGCACACAGGAAGTCAGCACCCACCACAACAATCAGCAATGCATTCAAGAGACTCACTACTCTCTGGGAACAGTCACCTAACATCCAGTCTATTTATTTTATTGTACAGTTTAAACTAATGTCCTTAGTCTTCCCCAATTTGCTAAGATGGAATAATTTATCAACAGGACAGGATGCAGCCCTTTAATAATTTTACAAAACTCTATCAGGTCAATTCTACTAAGTCTATACTGTTTGGAAGTAAATAGACTGCGGTTCTTGATCCTGAGTAGCTGAGGTTCTTTAAGGTAGGCATCATATTGTAGGTTTCCTGTGGACCCTTTTCCAAGGCCACTGCATCACCCCTGGGAGTGTCAAAACTGGGCACCAATACATTCTGACTAGGAAATTGAGCAGTGTCAAAACAGTGTGCTTTTATTTATATTAAATGGTTGAATTAACACAACCCAGTGCTTTAGATTTCACTGCAGTTTATCTACATTGATCATAAATCTTCAGGTGATAAAATTAGTATCTCATTCTAATGGAGTACCTTTTGCAAACTAGGACATATCGAAACATTTATTTTATTTCTAATCAAATTATATACAATGTTAGTCACTCGTAAAACTATGATGTGGAGATGCCGCCGTTGGACTGGGGTGGGCACAGTAAGAAGTCACAACACCAGGTTAAAGTCCAACAGGTTTGTTTGGAATCATGAGCTTTCTGAGCGTAGCTTCTTCATCAGACTCACCTGATGAAGGAGCTATGCTCCGAAAGCTATTGATTCCAAACAAACCTGTTGGATTTAACCTGGTGTTGTGACTTCTTATGTTGCAAAACTGGTATCCGGTGAGGCTTGAATATGAAATGATGTTCAGGAATACAATCCGAGGTATGCTCACCTTCCCAATTCAAGTTTCAAATAGATCAAAAAATAATCATTGTTGAAGAGGACCATTTTGCTCATCTTTAATTAATCCAGAAAGATTCTAAATTCCCCCCCCCCCCCGCTCCATTTCTGCGTCCATTAGTGTATCAGATTATTCCAGGGTTTTCACCTCCACAATTGTCTTGAAGTCTATATGTTGGTAACCCTGTAAAGGAAATATTTCCTGATGTACCCAAAGTCTTC
Organism: Scyliorhinus torazame; assembly: GCF_047496885.1. Classification (NCBI taxonomy): domain Eukaryota; kingdom Metazoa; phylum Chordata; class Chondrichthyes; order Carcharhiniformes; family Scyliorhinidae; genus Scyliorhinus; species Scyliorhinus torazame. The sequence continues at coordinate 198,750,306 of NC_092715.1, forward strand.
ATGCACTCATCCTTGTACTGCATTGCATTCACAATTTAATCTAAAGTAATATGGGTTTAGCTTTTGCATTACGAAATACGAATTAGGAGTAGGTCACTTGGCCCTTCGAGCCTCCTCCGCCGTTCAAGAAGGTAACGGCTGATCTAATTATAATCTCAATTCCACATTCTGCCTACCCCCTGATAACTTTTCATCCCCTTGTTAATGAAGAATCTCTAGTTCTGCCATAAAATATTCAAGGACCCAGTTTCCACTGCCTTTTGAGGAAGAGTTCCAGAGACTCTCAACCCGCAGAGAAAAAAGCGTTCTCCTCTTATCCGTCTTAAATGAGTGACTGCTTATTTTTAAACAGTGACCCCTAGTTCTAGATTCTCCCACAAGAGGAAACATCCTCTCCACATACGTCCTGTCAACACCCCTCAGGATCTTTAAGATTTTGATCACGTTGCCTCTTATTCTGGGCAGCACAGTCGCTCCGTGGTTAGCACCGTTGCTTCACAGCGCCAGGGACCCGGGTTCGATTCCCGGCTTGGGTCACTGCCTGGGTGGAGTCTGCACGTTCTCCCCGTGTCTGCGTGGGTTTCCTCCGGGTGCTTCGGTTTCCACCCACAAGTCCCAAAAGATGTGTTTGTTAGGTGAATTGGACATTCTGAATTCTCCCTCCGTGTACCCGATTAGACTCAGTAGTATGATGACTAGAGGATTTTCACAGTAACTTCATTGCAGTATTAATGTAAGCCTACTTGTGACACTAAATGATTTTAGAAGCAACAGTGCTAACCACTATGCTCCCGTGCCGCCCATTCGCTCAGCATTTGGAAGGACAAAAGGTCTTTCATATGGGTAGGATCAGTTTTCTTAATTTTACTGCCAGAAATAGTATGCTTCAGTAATATGGCAGTATTAGTGACTGGTGTACCTTATTTTAGATTCCCAATCTCTTGTGCCACCAATCAGTGTTGCTGAGCTGAAAACCCAACCAGTTCAACACTGAGAAGGAAAATCAGAGGGCCAGTTGTATGGACAAAGGGCATGGGGAGAAACCCTGCAATTCACTTTTCTGCTGACACAGCTATATCTTGCACAAGAGCATGGAAATGAGTAGCCTACTCCTGTTTATGTTTTCTTAAGTACTAGAGGGATGTTGGCACCCTAGCAAGAGTGGGGAAGCCAAAGAGGGAGGGGGATTTCCAAGTTAGAGGAAGAACTTTCCCAGTTACACAGTATAAAGAATGCTACTTTCCAGTAGCACATTTGAAATAGCTGATGGTCAAAGAATACAAAACAGAATATCTAAGAGAGCAACCGTTTAGATAACTTATGTTACAGACATGGTGATGGTAGGTTGGATATACTACGTACATTTTTTAAATTCACAGCAAGGTGGATAGCCATGTGTGGTATGTGTCTGTTAATATTCTTAACAATTTGAACACCGTGTTTATTTTAAAGATTACCAATGTGCATGGGACACGAGTTGTGGATATTCTATTCTTGGATACAGGAATAGTTGCATCTGTTGCAGTGTCAGAGCTAAGAGAAATTCCATCTCCACTTCTTCAGGATTCTATATCCATACCACCTCAGGTAATGGTGAATATATGAAGCACATGTTCTGCTAATTATTATGTAATAACAAAGTACCTCAGCAGCGGAGGCCATTCAGCCCAAGTAGTCTACACCAGTGTTTGTGCTGCACACAAGCTGCCTCCCAACCTGTTTTATCTAACCCCATATTTTCCTTTCCACCTCTCTTTATGGTTATTTAGGTTCCTTTTAAGTCCATCTATGCTGTTTCCCACAACACTTCTGTGACGCTATGTTTCACATTCTTTTTTAAAAAATATTTTTATTGGCATTTTCAACTTGAACAGTATAACAATTTGACGTGTTAGGCACATGGTATTACAAAGTAGCAGCTCAAGTGCATCTGATATTTACAAGCCAGTTCGTGTCTTATATACAACAGTTTTTACATGCGGTCCCTGCCCTTCCTTCCCCCGTTCCCCTTCCCCTCTTGGAGGCATGTTCCTTTTGTCTGCTTTTTTTACCCCCATAGGAGGTGTTCTTCTTTGTTGTTTGGTGTTGGGAGGGGCACTTTAGAACATAGAACATAGAACGATACAGCGCAGTACAGGCCCTTCGGCCCACGATGTTGCACCGAAACAAAAGCCATCTAACCTACACTATGCCATTATCATCCATATGCTTACCCAATAAACTTTTAAATGCCCTCAATGTTGGCGAGTTCACTACTGTTGCCGGTAGGGCATTCCACGGCCTCACCACTCTTTGCGTAAAGAACCTACCTCTGACCTCTGTCCTATATCTATTACCCCTCAGTTTAAAGCTATGTCCCCTCGTGCCAGCCATTTCCATCCGCGGGAGAAGGCTCTCACTGTCCACCCTATCTAACCACCTGATCATTTTGTATGCCTCTATTAAGTCTCCTCTTAACCTTCTTCTCTCCAACGAAAACAACCTCAAGTCCATCAGCCTTTCCTCATAAGATTTTCCCTCCATACCAGGCAACATCCTGGTAAATCTCCTCTGCACCCGCTCCAAAGCCTCCACGTCCTTCCTATAATGCGGTGACCAGAACTGTACGCAATACTCCAAATGCGGCCGTACCAGAGTTTTGTACAGCTGCAACATGACCTCCTGACTCCGGAACTCAATCCCTCTACCAATAAAGGCCAACACTCCATAGGCCTTCTTCACAACCCTATCCACCTGGGTGGCAACTTTCAGGGATCTATGTACATGGACACCTAGATCCCTCTGCTCATCCACACTTCCAAGAACTTTACCATTAGCCAAATATTCCGCATTCCTGTTATTCCTTCCAAAGTGAATTACCTCACACTTCTCTACATTAAACTCCATTTGCCACCTCTCAGCCCAGCTCTGCAGCTTATCTATCTCCCTCTGTAACCTGCTACATCCTTCCTCACTGTCGACAACACCACCGACTTTAGTGTCGTCTGCAAATTTACTCACCCACCCTTCTGCGCCTTCCTCTAGGTCATTGATAAAAATGACAAACAGCAACGGCCCCAGAACAGATCCTTGTGGTACGCCACTTGTAACTGAACTCCATTCTGAACATTTCCCATCAACCACCACCCTCTGTCTTCTTCCAGCTAGCCAATTTTTGATCCATATCTCTAAATCACTCTCAATCCCCAGCCTCCGTATTTTCTGCAATAGCCTACCATGGGGAACCTTATCAAACGCTTTACTGAAATCCATATACACCACATCAACTGCTCTACCCTCGTCTACATGTTCAGTCACCTTCTCAAAGAACTCGATAAGGTTTGTGAGGCATGACCTACCCTTCACAAAGCCATGCTGACTATCCCTGATCATATTATTCCTATCTAGATGATTATAAGTCTTGTCTCTTATAATCCCCTCCAAGACTTTACCCAATACAGACGTGAGGCTCACCGGTCTATAGTTGCCGGGGTTGTCTCTGCTCCCCTTTTTGAACAACGGGACCACATTTGCTATCCTCCAGTCCTCTGGCACTATTCCTGTTTATTTTCTGCCTTGAAATTTGGGAAAAGTTCAATTAAAAGTGACTTTTGTTTGTCCCGATTCAGAGGGGAGTCACCTGATGTGCATCCCCTCAGCATATCACCGTCACTGAAAGTCCATGTTTCACATTCTAACTACTGAGTTGAGAGGTCTCTCCTCTGTTCCCTATTGGATTTACTAATGATGGCGGCATGGTAGCACAGTGGTTAGCTTCACAGCTCCAGGGTCCCAGGTTCGATTCCCAGCTTGGGTGACTGTCTGTGTGTGGAGTCTGCACGTTCTCCTCGCGTCTGCGTGGGTTTCCTCCGAGTGTTCCGGTGTCCCCTCATAGTCCAAAGATGTGCGGGTTAGGTGGATTGACCATGCTAAATTGTCCTTAGTGTTGGGTAGTTGGGGTTACTGGGTTCCGGGTATGGGGCGGAGGTGTAGGCTTAAGTGGGGTGCTCTTTCCAAGGGCCGGTGTAGGCTCGATGGGCCGAATGGCCTCCTTCGGTACTGTAAATTCTATGTCTATGACTATTATATATTCGTGACCCCCTAATTCTAGTCTCACCTTCAAGTGGAAACATATTCTCGCTGTTGACTCTTATCAAAACCTTTCATAATCGTAATGATCTTTATCAGGGCATACCTCAGTCCTTTCTCGAGGTGAGAGACCCAACTTGTTCAATCTTTCTTGCTCGGTATAACCTTTCAGTTCTATTATTTTAATAAGTTTTTTTCCCACTATCCCGAATGCCTCTGTATCCTTTTTAAGATATTGAGACCCAAAATATACCTGGTACTGTGGTTTAACCAAGGTTCTATATAAATTTAACTTCTTTCCTTCTCAACTCTGTCCCTTTAAAATTGAATCCCAATGTATTGTTTGTGTTTTCTGGCTGTGGTAACCTGCATAGCTGCTCTAGTGAATTGCGTATCTGTACCCAGATCCCTCTGACCTTCACTTGTTCTAGACACCTATCTTCCTCCCAAAATGTATTACATCACACTTATCTGTATTGAAATTTATTTGACAATTACAAACCTATTCTGCAAGTTTATTAATACTTTTGGGATTTGATGCAGTATCCCTATATTAATCACACTCCCAATTTGGTGTGATCAGCAAATATGAAATTGCACTTCTAATTCTTGACTCTGAATCATTTATGTAAATTGTGAACAATAATAATTCCAACAACCATTCTTGTAGAACACTTCCTACCTTCTGCCAATTTGAGTTTTAGAGATATGGATAAAATTGTAGTCCTTACCCATTAGCTTTAATTTTGAAATGAATTTGGAGTGATGTTTCTTATTCAATAAATATAGTAGTATATTTCAAATAAATGCAGTACTCCAAATGAAACAATGCCAAAGGATTCCCCAGCTGCAGAAAGAATGCAGTGCTGCTCGGAACAAGATACTTTCTTGCTGTCTCTCAATTAGTAATAACATTCTATGTTAAAATAATTTCCATTTCCGAAATGCACAGTATATATCAAATGACAAACAAGTAGCTCTTATGAGGCCATGTATTTATTTTTGTTTGTGGAGGGGGAATAAATGAGGTTGATGGCCTCATTGCCTGTACCCAAGGTTCTTAAAGGAAGTGGCTGCAGAGATAGTGGATACATTAGTTGTAATCTTCCAAAATTCCCTAGATTCTGGAAAAGTTCCAGCAGACGGAAATGTTGCAAATGTAACACCACTATTCAAGAAAGGAAGGAAACAGAAAGCAAGAAATATAGACCAGTTAGACTTAACTCATTGGGAAATGCTAGAATCATTATTAAGGAGTTAGACATTTAGAAAAGCATAATACAATCAGGCAGAGTCAACATGGTTTTGTAAAAGGGAAGTTGTGTTTGACAAATTTACTAGAGTTCTATGAGGAAGTAACAAACAAGATGGAGAAAGGGCAACCATTAGATATCGTGTATTTTGATTTCCAAAAGGCATTAGATAAATGCCACATAAAAGATAAGAGCTCATGTTGTTGGGCGCATTGTATCAGCATGGATAGAGGATTGGCTAACTTAACAGGAAGTTGAAATACATAGATTATTTTCAGGTTTGGCAAACTATAACTGGTGGCATGCCACAGAAATCAGTGCTGGGGCCTCAACACTTACAATCTACATTAGTGACTTAAGAGTTGGAAGATTGAGCAGTTTAGCACGTGGCTGGAGAAATGGAGTAGGAGGAAGGGCTTTAGATTTCTGAGGCATTGGTATTGGTTCTGGGCAGGTGTGTCCTGTGCAAGAAGGATGGGTTACACCTTAACAGGTCTGGGACTAATGTCCTCATGCGGGAGGTTTGCTGGTGCTTGTGGAAGGGTTTAAACTAGATTGGCAGGGAGATGGGAACTGAGGGGCAATTCAGAGTGGAAAGGAGAAAAACTGGCAGTGGAAAGGAGAAAAGTATTAACTGATAAGGAAGATCATAGATTACGGGAATAGGGTGGTGGCGTGGGTCTAGGTAGAGTGCTCTTTCAGATGTGAAGGCAGTGGAAAGAGAGTACAGAGGAGATTGACGAGAATGATTCCAGGGATAAAGAACTAGCTATGAGGACAGATTGGAGAGGTTGGGACTGTTTTCCTTGGAGAAAAGAAGGCCGAGAGGAATTTCTCCAGTGAGGATCATTGGTCTTTGGAATTCTCTTCCCCGGCAAGCAGTGGAGCCTGGATCATTGAATATATTCAACACTGAGCTAGACAAATGCTTAATTAACAAGGGAGTTGAGGATTATGGAAGGGCAGGCAGAAATGCGGTGTTAAAGCCATGATCAAATCAATGGTCTTTTTGATTGGCAGAGCAGGCTTGATGGGCCGAATGGCCTACTCCTATTTCTTATGATCTTGTGTTATGTAAGTATCTTGTATCTGCATGTAACCCCTCCTACCTCCCAACCCCTCCCCTAATTACCTCTCCTCTTCTGAAAGCAGTGCCTCTTGATATGGTATAATTTCACATGTCCTGGCAACCATTTGGGTCCTCACCCGAGTGGACGTTCTTCATGTGGCAGTGATATTAATAGGCTGTTACATCATAGGCGGAACAGGTGAGTTGATCATGCCTTCACCTGAGTAAACAAAGACAAAGGAGGTATCACTGATTAATGACTAGGGACAGAAATTGTCAATTTGTAGACCTGACTGGTTATATTTTAAAATTTGATTGTGTTGTTTCTTTCTTAGGCCATAAAGTGCTGCTTGGCAGACCTGACATTTAATATTGGAATGTGGACACCGGATGCAGTACTGTGGCTTAGAGACACTGTGTTAAACTGCTCTGATTGCAGCATTAAGGTAAATGAAGGATGAATGTGTTACTGAAAGACGACCTGTGATTTTGATCTTCAAGGCTCAGTTGTAATTGTTTGATTTTTACCTTTTCCAGGTTGTGAAAGTTGATGAGACCAAAGGACTAGTTCATATTTACTTATTCACATCGAAAAATTTTCCCAATCCGGAGCGTAGCATCAATCATAAAATAACAAATGCAGACCTGTGGAAGCACAGGAAGGATGTTTACCTGAGTGTTGAACGGAGTTCTGCTACCAGTTTTCCAAGCAATAAGGGTGATGCAAATATTACATCTGAGTTTGACACAAAAAGCCCAGTCAAGGACTTTGGTATTGCACCAATCAAGATGGTTGCCCCCCACATTGTGCACAATGTGCTTCCTTCTCCATTTGTTTTGCCACAGCCTGGGGAGCACATGGATGTCTTTATTTCGGTAGCTTGTCATCCAGGGCACTTTGTTTTTCAACCCTGGCAGGAACTGTACAAGTTAGAGGTTCTTATGGAAGAAATGGTCCTCTATTACAACAGTACTGAATGGCAATTTGTGCCAGTAGAAAAGAACAAAATATTTGCTGCACAACTGGATAACAAGTAAGTATTTTAGCTTGAATGTATTTACTATAAGCTAAGTAAAGTACTAGTATTAAAATTAAAATTCAGATGTATATTTTTAGTTGCAGGTGGATGTGCCAACTTTTTTTTGATTATTTATTAAAATCTAATTATAATAATACCACCATAGTCCTACCCAGGCACACATTAGAGTTGGTTCATGTATAAGATAGTGGTAACTGTAGTGCCTGCATTTATGCCTGTAAAGACAAAGGGAGTGACTTAACAAGGAAGTGTAAGTAAGGAGCTGGAGGTGTGTTGTAATGTAAATAGCACCTCTGTAGAGTAACCTCATAGATTTATATGCTTCATCACAAAAAAACTCATCACGTGTGAAGAAGTAAAAAAAGGAAATGCTGGAAAAACTCGGGTCTTGCAGAATCTATGAAGAGGGAAATAAAGTTAATGGGCACGATCTACCGGCCATGTCGCGTCCCAATGGAAGATGCCGGATGAAACCTCGGTGACTGTCTATGTGGAGTTTTCACTTTCTCCCCGTGTCTGCATGGGTTTCCTCCGGGTGCTCCGGTTTCCTCCCACGGTCCAAAGATGTGCAGGTTAGATGGATTGGCATTGCTAAATTGTCCCTTAGTGTCCAAAAGGTTAGTGGGGTTACTAGGATGTGGGGACAGGGTGGAGGCGTGGGGTTAAGTAGGGTGTACTTTCAAGGTCCGGTGCACTGTAAATTCTGATTCTATAATGGGCGGGACCAAGCTGTCCTCACGTAAGTAGGTCTTAAATCTACCTAAGGCCTACTTACCCAGTTTCTACCAGCCTCCCGAGGGAGGCCGCAGTCGGGTGCCATTCAGTACTGACCCACGCTAAAGAGGACCTGGCGGAACGGCACCCAGGGGGACTCCCAGGTGTTTGGAGGCCCATGGGTGGCCAGGGATAGTGTAGGGTGGACTTCTGGCCCTCCTCTTGGAACACAGGCCCTTGGCACTGCCAGGCTGGCACTGCTAAGCCGACAGGAGCACTGCCAGAGTGTCAAGGTCTGAAGGGGGCCATAGCGAGGGTGAGAGTTATGAAGAGTGGCGAGGTGCAGGGCAGGTAAGAAGGTAAGAAGCCCCTTGGAGGTTGGGGAGGTGAAGGAGAGGGGGCCTGAAGAGGGGACCCCATAACAGGATGTCCTCACTTGGGGGTGTGTGGCATAATGCCCATGTATGTGGGGGGGGGGGGTGACATTTCCCATGGGTGGGGGGGGGGGGGGAACCCACAACTCCCTTAGAGGTCGGGGAACCCTTTCAAAATGGTGCCCTGATCTCTGAGTTCTGCTCCCCAATGATGAAACAAATTTTAAGTGTGAGCTAAACTGGTGAGAAACTCCCCAGGGCCCGGAAAAGTGACTAAGGAAGGGATTTACCGACCACCCCGCCACATGTTTAGCACTGGGCTGGTTTAACCAAGGGGGCTGGTTTAGCACACTAGGCTAAATAGCTGGCTTTTAAAGCAGACCAAGTTCAATTCCTGTACCAGCCTCCCCGAACTGGCGCTGGAATGTGTCGACTAGGGGCTTTTCACAGTAACTTCATTTGAAGCCTACTTGTGACAATAAGCAATTTTAATTTCATTTCATTTCATGTTTTCTGGGGGGGGGTAGGCGACCCGCCAGTGGGATTTGCTGTTCCCTCCGTTGTCAATAGGATTTCAGCCATCCCTCATCGCTGGGAAGATCGCGCGCCGGCGTGGGACCCGGATTTCCCGTCGTTGTGAACAGCTGGTAAATCCTTCCCGAAGTGTCGTTAGATAGCAGTGGAGAACTCGCTGGCAGAGCCAGGGGGATTTACTGGTCCTGCTGTTGTCAACAGGATTTCCTGTTGACAGCATCCCTCGACGCTGGGAAACCCGAGCGCCGGCATGGGACTGGAATTTCCCCCGTGGTGTGAACAGCTGGTAATTCCCGCCCTAAGTGTCGTTAGATAGTGGTGAGGGCCGGCAGAGCCAAGTGATTTGCGTAACTAGCGCTGGATATAGGACTTTAAACTAAATTGGGGATGGCGGGGTTAGTTGTAGGGCAAGTAGAAACCCCAATTTAAAGGAGGAGGTAAGAGTACAGGTTAGCAATGTAGTGGATAGTTACCAGAAAATAAAGGTGAGGGACAGAACAGGTGAACGTCTGGATGCACCAAGGAATTATAAAAGAGTAGGGAAATGTAACATTGAAACAAATTTAAAAGCTTTGTATCTCAATGCATGAAGTTTTCGTTAAAAACTTAATGAGTTAACGATGCAAATAGAAAAAAAAGGCTATGATTTGGTGGAGATTATTGAAGCTTGGTTACAGGTCTGGGAATTGAATATCCAAGGGTATGCAGTATTTCAGAAAGATAGGATGAAAGGAAAAGGAGGTGGCGTAGCCCTTCTGGGGCTGAAAGGGATCAGGGCTGTAATGAGAAATGACAAAAGCACTGGAGCTCAAGATGCGGAATCAGTCTGGGTAGAAATAACAAAGGGCAAGTCCTTGATAGGAGTAATCTATAGGTCTCCAAACAGTAGTTCTACAGTGGAGCACAGTATAAACCAGGAAATACTGGGGACTTGCAAGAAAAGTACAGCAATAATAATGGGGTGATTTTAATATGCACATAGACTGGAGGAATCAAATTGGCAAGGGTAGCCTAGAGGCAGAGTTCATTGAATGCATTAGAGATTGTTTCCTGGAACAGTATGTTGGGGAACCAACCAGTGAGGAGGCTACACTCGATTTGATATTCTGTAATGAAGAGGGATTAATTAATGACCTCATAGTTAAGGATCCACTCAGGAGTAGTGACCATAGTATGATAGAATTCAAAATTCAGTTTGGGGGCAAGAAAGTGGAGTCCCACACTCATGTTCGGGAATTAAACAAAGCAAGTTACATAAGCATGAGGACAGTTTTAGCCCGAGTAGACTGGGCAGGAAGGCTAAAAGGTAGGACAGCTGATGAGCAGTGGCAGTTGTTTAAGGAGATGCTCAATTCCTCACAACCCGGAAAGAACCCGGGTCCTCAACGCTGTAGGAAGCAGTGCTAACCACTGCCGCCCGGGCCCTAACTATTTACAATCTATATTAATGAATTGGATACATGGATAGAAGGTTCTAAAGCCAAAGTTACAGATGACACAAAGATAGATGGGACAGTAAGTTGCAAGGAGGAAATAAGAACGTTACAAATGGATGTAGATAGGTTAGGAGAGTGGGCCAAAAAGTAGCAGATGGCATTTAAAGTGGATAAGTGTGAGGTTATGCATTTTGGTTGAAAAAATGGGACGGCAATTTATTATCTAAATGGGGAGAGACTTTGGGGTGCTCTGATGCAGAGGGATCTGGGTGACCTCATGCATGAGTCACAGAAAATGAGCATGCAGGTAATAAGGAAAGTAAATGAAACGTTGGCATTTATAGCAAAAGGAATTGAGTATAAAGGTAAGGAAGTGTTGTTGCAACTATACAAGCAATTGGTAAGACCGCACCTGGAGTATTGTGCACAGTTTTGGTCCCCTTATTTGAGGAAAGATGTAGTGGCATTGGAGGCAGTTCAGAGGAGGTTCACTAGATTGATTCCAGAGATGAGGGGTTTGTTGTATGAGGAGAGATTGAACAGTTTAAGCCTACACTCTCTCGTGTTTAGAAGAATGAGGGGAGATCAAATTAAGATATACAAGATGCTAAAAGGTATGGATAAAGTAGACTTGGAGCAGATGTTTCCTCTTGTGAGGTATTCTAAAATGAGCAGTCATAATCTTGGAATAAGAGGTAGCAATTTAAATCCGATTTAAGGAAAAACTACTTCTCCCAAAGGGTTGTAAATTTGTGGAATTCGCTACCCCAGAGTGCGGTGATGCAGGGACAGTGAGTAAATTTAAGGAGGAGTTAGACAGATTTTTAATTGGTAATTGGTTGAAGGGTTATGGAAAACTGGCAGGACGGCGGAGTTTAGGCCATGATGAGATCAGCCATGATCACATTGCAGGTGTTTAGGCTCGGAGGCTAAATTGCCTACTCCTCCTAGGTCATGTGTTCTAGTGAGGAGATGCCCTGGCTGATTTCGCAATCCAGCTCTTGGTCTATAGAATTATAGGTAACAAATGAGGAACATATCAGCCATGGTCAAATGGCGGAGCAGACTCGATGGGCCCAATAGCCTAATACTGCTGCTATATCTTATGAACTTATGAACAAATGACATTTAGAAATGTTTCCATTAAATCACACCCACTGTGTCTTTTTTCCAATTAAGGGCAATTTAGCGTGGTACCCTGCACATCTTAGGGTTGTGGGGGTGAGACCCTCGCAGACACGGGGTGAATGTGCAAACTCCACAGGGGCAGTGACCCGGGGCCGGGATTGAACCTGGGTCCGCTGCGCCGTAAAGCAGCAGTGCTAATCACTGTGCTGCCCACACCCAATGTTTCTTGTCGAATATGACTCTTCCTCTTAAACTTCAAATATTTATCGAACCTCTCTGGATTTTCCTTGACTTGCCAGTGTCTTTTTCATGCCTCTCTTCTTTCCTAATTTCTTTTAAAATTTAATTTCTGCTTTTTCTATCCTCCTACCGGGCGTTCAACAATATTGAACACTCGGTATCTGACATAAGCTTTGCTTTTTTCCCCCATATCCTACACTCTGCTTTTTGACATCCCTTAGGGTCTAGATTTGGGAGTCTCACCATTTTTCTTTTGGGAGCTTATTTGTTCTGAACCTTCTCTCAAATGCCTCACGCTGCACTGATATTTGATTTACCACAATGTTTCTCAGCCTGGCAAAATTGGCCTTTTATCCATTTAAAGCATATACTTTTGGTCCATTGTAATATCCTGACAGACGGGCGGCCACCAGGTAGCTTTCCAAATGAATGGTTTATTAAAAGTAAGAAACTATATACAGAGAGTGAGATAAAAGCTACTATGTTCCAAGACTCCAAACTCCTAACTTTCTGAGAAAGCTGAGATCCGCCCCCAGGGTTCCCATGCTCCGGCCCCACTGGCCAATCAGGTCAGATGACCCTCCAGTAAACTTGCCCCCTTAAAGGAGCATGCTGCCACATTCCTCTCCTTTTAAGTTCCTGATTAATATTCTTCAATAACAAAGGACCCATTTGCAGAAATATACAAAAGGTGGATCTCAAAACAAGGCAAGTTGGGCAGGAGACTTATTAATCCTTTGAGAGCGACACAATCCACTAATGGGTGCTTCAGCAGTAGATAGAATTTTGGTTTGAAGCTCAACTGGTTGACTCTCGATTTGCGAAGGTGCATCTGTGCAGGTAGTTTCCTCAGTTCCCACTGGAACTTTACTGGGTTTGTCCTGTGGTAGCTTGCTGCAGCATTACTTTCATCCGTAGCCATATCGTTGACAAGTCTATTGGGGTGAGGTTGTCCCACTGGTTCTCTGAGTGATTCACTTCTTCCCAAATGGTGCAGATGTTTTTTAACCTTCTTCCTTGAACATGTACCTCTTATGACATGAGACTTGTTTTGGCCATGACCGTTCCAGGATCCAATTTAGGCCAGCACCAAAATTGTTCACATGTACCAAATCGTCCACCTGAAAGATTCTTTCAGTTTTCTTCGAGTCTTGATGTTTTTACTGTGTGTCCTGTTTAGCCTGCACCCTCCCCACCAATTTCTGAGATATAAGATCCAACCGTGTTCTAATGCGTCTGCCCATTAGTAACTTGGTGGGCGTAACACCTGTGGTTACATGAGGTGTAGTCTGATAGGTGAGATGAAATCGGGCTAGTCTTGAGTTGTAAAGCGGCTGATGATCATGGCAGCTTTGAATGTTTGGACAGCTCGCTCAGCCAGTCCATTTGAAGCAGGGTGGTAGGGAGCAGTTCGAATATGTTGAACGCCAGTTGGTTCTCATAAAATGTTGGAATTCTTCACTAGTAAAAGCAGTGCCATTATATGAGACCAGAACCTCGGGCAGCTCGTAGGTGGCCAATGTCTGTCGCAATTTATTCACTGTTGCTGATTAGGTCGTGGACTTCATTTTGTGTATTTCCAACCACTTGGAGTGAACATCTGCGACAGGCAAGAACATGGAGCCCATAAATGGGCTGGCTCAATCGATGCATAGTCTCACCCAGGGTTGAGCTGGCCACTCCCAAGTGGACCGTGGATGGCAAGTGTTGCTGCATCTGACACTGGTCACATTGTTTGACCAGATCCTCTATGTCGATATCCATTCTGGGCCACCACACGTAACTGCATGCGAGCATCTTCACTTTCGTCATCACAGGATGGGTACAGTGTGTCTCCTGTAACAATAGCTTCCAATGGGGTTGGGAATGACCACCCTAGCTCCCCATAATAATACTCTCTCTTCACAACTTACCTTTTCTTATCTGAAAGGGTTGTAGCTGCTCAGATTTGTTATCATAATGCCAGCCATGAAGGACCATATGCTTGACTCGAGATAATAAGGGTTCCTTTTGGGTCCAAACTTTGACCTCTCCTTCCGACACTGGCAATGTATCAAGAAAGTGCAAAGTAAGAATGATCTGTGGTACTGGCAGAGACAGTGTACTCTGAGGAAGAGAAAAGGGGTTCAAAACGTGGATGACTGGACTATGTTGAAAAGGTGCAGGCTAAACAGAACACACAGTAAAAACATCAAAAGGGTTTGTGGTCAGTAAGACCTGTTAAATGTTGTCCATAGAAGTATTGATGGAACGTTTTGACTCTAAATATTATAGATAGTCCCTCCTCTTCAATTCGCGAGCAAGCTTATTCAGCATCAGTCAAAGTCCTCAAGGCATAGGTGATCAGCCTTTCTGCACCATCTTCGTCTTATGGGCCAAAACCGCCCCAATTCCGTAAGGAGACACGTCGCAAGTAAGGATTATCTCTTTTGATGGGTCAAAATGGACCAAGAGACCGGATGACTGTAAAGCTACTTTAACCAGTTCAAAGGGTTTTTTTCTGATGCTCTTTCCAAAACCACCTCTGGGGTTTCTTGAATAGTAAGGGTTCCAACATTGTGGAAAGATTAGGAATAAATCTGCAGTAATAATTCACCATTCCTAAAAAGCATTTCAATTCCAACATATTTTGGGGGGGGCCAATGCATCCTTAATTGTTTTGATCATCTCCTCCAGAGGGGGTAGCCCTATGACGTCTACCCTGAATCCTAAGTGTTGAATCCACGGTAAGCAGGATGCATAGACAATAGGTAGAAATTAATGAACAAGGTTTATTACGATACAAATCCAAGCTCCTCCACTCCCTTAAGAGTTTCTTCCCGACCTGCACCCAGGCCATGGTTTTGATGTGAGTTGGGGCTCTCCTTGTTAAGTGGAAGCCCTGTCCCTTAAAGGGGCAGTTCATATTCCGGGGAGGTCATGGGAAACCGTATAATCCTGATCTCGGGACCTCCATTGGGATTATAACGCTAAGTATGTCACTTTCTGTGCTTGGAATGTATGTTATTCTCACTTTAGACTTACTCTGGCCTTCTTGAATCTTTTTAAGACTTCTTTGAGATTTGCTAAGTGCTCCTCTTTGGACTCTCCTGTAATTAGTACATCATTGAGATAGACTATCACCATGGGTAGGTCCTATAGTAAACTTTCCATCGTGTGCTGGAATATCACAAAAGGAGATGATACTCCAAAGGATAACTGGGTATACTGGAATGAGCCTTTGTTTCTGTCTATGGTGACAAATTCCCTGGAAGTTTCGTCTAACTCTAATTGTTGGTACACATGACTCACATAAAGTTTGGTGCAAGTTAAGTCTCCTGATAATTTAGCGTATAAATCTTGAATTCTTGCATTTTTTTGGGAAGTATTTTTATTCAGCAAATTTTCAACAATTTTACACTGGAAAACAACCCCAAACAAAAACCCCCCGAACCCTGCCACTCTCAGCAGTCAACGGTAACCAGCTCCCGAAAGTGCATGATGAACAAACCCCAAAATTGTTGAAACCCTCACTCGCCCCCCTCAGCGTGAACTTCACCTTCTCCAGAGTCAAAAACTCCAGCAGGTCCCCCTCGCCACGCCACGGTACAGGGTGGAGAAGCTGACCTTCACTCCAACAAGACCCACCTGTGAGCAATCAGTGAGGCAAAGGCTAAAACATATGCCCCCGCACCTGCCTGCAGCTTCGACTGGTCCGACGCCCCGAATATGGCCTCTAGGGCTCTGAACGTGTCATCGAGTACAGACCAAAAGTCGCATTGTTTAGCCTTTTGCCTTAGGCACACCATGAATGTCGCGGTCATCTTCCCTGGAGTCCTTGTTGTCAAATTAAATTTGTAATGCTGCATAACGAGGGATTTGAGTGATAATATCTCTTGACTAACTCCACAAGCTCCTCGAACATTTTGGAGTTGGGGGGGGAAACTGGAGAAGTCAGGCTCATAATCAAGTTGTAAGTGGGAGCCCCGCAGACCATTAGCAGGATTACCAGCTGACCCCCTCCCCCTCAACCACGATTTAATTGGCCTTGAAAAAATAACAGAGGCATTCGAGATATAACTACCATTACTCCAGGTTAGGGTCGAAAGGTACTGATTTGCTAAAGAGGGGCAGTGTGTCACTCTCAGACTGCTGAACAAATTTGCTTCGAAGGAAAATCTTTCACACGAGGTCTGCTCTCCTGACTTCTGTAGCAGCAGGAAGGCACTCCAGTTGATCCTCATTGCCAATGTGATATCCTGACAGATGGGCAACCATCAGGTGGATTAACGAATGAGTGGTTTATTAAGAAACTATATATGGAGAGTGAGATAAAGGCTAACCTGTTCCAAGTCTCCAAACTTCTACCTAATATGAAACCCGCACTCTGCCCCAGGGGTTTGTGTGCTCCAGTTCCTTTGGCTGATCGGGTCACACGACCCTCTGGGAAAATGCCTCCTTAAAGGAGCAGATTACCACATCTATCTCTGCCCTTTTCAAGAATTAAATATAACCGAATTACAGTCACAAAATGCTCTCCCATTGATACTCTTTCTCTCTCCCTCTCTCTCTCTCTCCTCTCCTCTTCCCCCCCCCCGGCCGCGCGCATGATTTCAGAATAAAAAGTCTTCTCTTGTTGAATCTGCTACAGACTGGCTAAAATCAAGTTCTCCTGAATGTGTTTTAGTGTTCTGCCGATTCTGTATCTTTTACATTGATTCTATCCCAGTTAATATTAATGTAGTTCAAGTTCCTTACCATTACTGCCCTATTCTTTTTGCAATTATCCAAAATGTGCCGACGTATTTGCTCTTCAATCTCCCTCTGATATATATTTGATATTTGTCTATAATATACTCTGATGTAGTGTCATTGCTTGTGTTTCTCACTTCAGCCCACATGATCTTATTTGGTCCTTTTGGAATATTGTCCCTCCTCTCTGCTTTGATTGCTTCTTTAACCAATATTGCAGCCCATTTTTTTATTCCCGTGATTTCCTGTCTGAACACCCTGTAACCAGGAATGTTGATCTGTCATTCACGCACTTTTGTGAGTCACGCTTCAGTAATAGCTATGATATGAGACTTCCAAGTGTCCATCGGTCCTCTGTTTACCCATCTTATTTACTCTATATAATTGAAGTCTATACCATTAATCAGTGAACAATTTCTTGTCCTGCAGTACAGTCTAATTCTACAGGACTAAGCTTAAAAAGTATTTTCCTTTCTTCTCCCTGCTGACTGTTTGCTCAGAGCAAATACTCGCCAGAAGCTGGAGGGGGCAAAAATTAAATAAGTATAACCTTGTTCACAGAGATGTGGAGCAGATAGCTGTCAATCTTGTGATTGTAATTCTCAGTAAAATGAATGTACACAGAACTTCTTTATGGAAGCCTGAAGTTTGGTGTTAACAAAAAAGTGGAGGAAAATAAAGACTGAGGACAGGGGTGAGAAAGTAGAAATCAGAAAATTATCAGGTTCAGTCTTTATTTAATCTGTTAGCTGGTCTCAGTTGGAGCAATGGTGGAGAATGAATGTTGCATCAATGCCCCTCGGCTAGGAAAGAGGAAACTCAGGTCAGGTTCATTACGCTGACAGCTACCAAGTAACCAACCCCTGGTGTGACGTGTACATATGACTGTAGGATAAAGAAAATATCAGATGTGGCTGAAGGGGCTTCCCAATTGCCAATATTTGTTCTCGAACCTTGCTCACAAAGAAATTAGACTTTGTAAGGTAGTCATTTCTCATGAGACATTTACTTAACATGAATAGCTACCTTCAGAAGAAGAGGGGAGAAAATTAAAAGGGAACAAGTTTAATATTTGGGAACAAGCTAGTTACCAAACGCTATGAAGTTTGGTTTCATTTAATTTCTCGTGACATAGTCAATACAAAAGCCTTTAGCAATGACGACAAGTTGTTATTTCTATCCAGTAGGTGGTGCAAGCTGTACTTCACAAATTAGCTCAAGCCACTCATGCTTTAGTGGTGTTCCATACAAATTCAAAAACTTGTTAAAGTGGCCATTTTTTAATATAAGTATTTCTCTTCTGTCTGTTCTCTCTTTCCCCCCCCCCCCCCCCCAATTCTTGAAGGGGTGGACTCATTTCTGTAGTATTATGCTTGGCTTTCCTCGGCATCATGCTCACTGACCATTATTAATTCACTTGAGCCAGCAAAGTTGAGTGTCCCCAGGCTTTTTGACCAGGAAAGGTTTCATAGCTGAGCCCAGTCCTGCCCTCACCCAACGTCCACCCAAAAGTGGGGATCAGGGTAGAATGCTCAGGGGCAAGAGCAGTGCAATTTTATTACCACCCTCTCTGTACCCACTGCTACTGTATTATGGAAATTTAAAATCACATTGCAATATTTATATTCTAGTTACTGTAATACTTAAATTAAAGCCACCAACTCTGATTGGATCTATTCCTGGAGATCTCATCCTGCAGCCAACCACCCTGCCCAGTCAAACAGCCTTTGTTCCCATCTATAATATTTTTATAACTAGTAAATGGAAGTGTTCCAAGGAAAAGGAAACAATAATGTACAGATGTTTTGATATTTCTGATGGTCCCATATGATTTTTTTCTCCTGGATTACATGGAACAGTGTCTGGGAGATTAAACATTAATTCCTGGAAACTCCACAAAAAAGGCAATCGTGGAGGGTTGGCAACCTTATATACATGGAGACGTTTGAAACCATTTTTGTTTCTATAAATAACTCGATTGTATTTGTAAATGTCTTGAATAACCTTTGTAATTCTAGGTGGTACCGTGTATTGGTGAAAGGAATTCTTACAAATGGTTTGGTGTCTGTGTATCAATTGGATTATGGTCGACATGAACTAGTGAGCTGCAGGAAGGTTCAGACACTGGTACAGCAATTCCGTCAGTTGCCTTTCCAAGCCATTACAGCACAATTAGCAGGTGAGTTAACCAAGGATACATCTAACAATAGTAGAATGGCTGTCATATAATGCTGCAAACAAGTAGATTATTTTGGCAAGATGTAATGAGTAGTGTGCCACAGGGATCAGTGCTGGGGCTTCAACATTTTACAATTTATATAAATGACTTGGATGAAGGGACCAAAATTATAGTTGCTACATTTGCTGATGACACAAGATAGGTAGGAAAGTGGACTCTGAAGAGGACACAAGGAGGCTACAAAGGGACATAGATAGGTTAAGTGAGTGGGCAAAGATCTGGCAAATGGAGTATATTGTGGGAAATGTGAAATTCTCCATTTCAGCAGGAAGAATAAAAAAGCATATCATCAAAATGGTGAGAGATTGCAGAGCTCTGGGGTTCAGAGGGATCTGAGTGTCCTAGCGCATGAATCACAAAAGGCTTGTAGGCAAGTAATTAGGAAATCTAATAGAAAGTTAGAATTTATTGCAAGGGGAATTAAATACAACAGTCGGGAGGTTATGTGCGACAGTTATACAGGGCATTGGTGAGATCACATTTGGAGTATTGTGCACAGTATTATTAAAAGAAGGATGTAAATGCTTTGAAAACAGTTCAGAGAAGGCTTACTAGACTAATACCTGGAATGGGTGGGTTGGCTTATGAGGAAAAGTTGGGCTAGCTTTGTATATTTTAGGGTTTAGAAGAGTAAGCGTAGACTTAATTGAAACTTACAAGATCTTGAGATGTCTTGACAGGGTGATGTGGAGAGGATGGGGCGATTTTGAGCCGTATGCGCGATTGATAACGTGCGCAAGATCCATAGAGAATTGGAAAATGCTAATTTTGCCGGCGGGAACCTCATTTAATACATTAACATGTTATTAGCATGGACTCACTCCGGGACATTCCATCCCTCCCTGAACAACTTTATGAAAAATGTGCACCTGGAGACCTCGCCTCCAAAGAGGATAACTGAGATGAGCGCTTGGGTCACCCTCACCTTGGTGCCAAAAAAGTTCAACTCTGGGTGGGTAGGGGGGGGAGGAAAGAGAGCGGGGGGTGGCGAAGTGTGTTCAGTATTGCCATCTTGGGGCTTGGAGGGGTGGGGGTTGGATCGCTCACAGGCCTTACCCTCCCTTCATGTCAGTGTGCACCTAGGTTTAGAGGAGTCTGGCGGATGGTATACAAACAGCGCGTCCTGTACGTTCCTTGCTGGGCTTGTGTTGATATTCCCAGTAAGGGAGTGCTCTTCCAGCGTGAGAGCTGGAATGTAATTGGGAGGAGATGACTACAGAGGATCAGCACTGGGTGCGACGGTGTGGTTCTTGGATATGGGCCCTTGAGATTCCAGGCCGCAAGGGTAGAGTGGAGGACTCAAGAAACGGGTCTTGAAGATCGTCTCAATCGGGGGAAGATGACTACTGTGAGATTTGAACCCCACCCTCAGGCAGCAGAGGACAAAGTGGATAAGCTGCATGGAAGGTCAAGCCCACTGGTCATAGAGATTTGACTGTCCCGGATTATTGTCAAGGTCGAAGGTTATTACAGATGGATGGATGGTTCAACCTGCAGATCTTGTGAGCTTGTGGAATGAGGGTGCCTTTTAAGGATAAGGTTGACATGCTAATTGCAATCTTCACACAAGGCAACTGTGCCTTGCCTGCCACAAAAGGAAGCCAGTTGCCTGATCAGTTACCTGATCCTTCCTTGACGAGTCAATTGGGCTCATTAAGTCAGCACAATCGGGCATCCGGTGAGGCTCTACCCATTGGGTGGAATCCAGCCCTAATCATAATCACTGTCAGCCTCTGGCTCCTCCTCCCCCCCCCCCCCCCCCCCCCCCCCCCATCCCCCCTTCCCAGAATCTGTAGCTCCTCACCGATCGAGGTGAACTAGTCACTCTGCTGCGACAATGCCTCCTCCACCCCCTTCAACACCTCCTTGCTCCTGCACCTCTTGTCGATGTCCTTTATCGGGGCGTGAGTTTCATCTACCCATCCTTGAGCGAGGTCATCATCTCTTTCCGATGCATGTCGAAATGCTTGGAGTACAGCCGCTCAAACTCCCCCGACACCACTTCAGTTAGTTTTTCTACCGTAATGAGAGCAGCGAACTAGCACCCGCCATCTTTCCTCCTGTTGGACTCTCAGCCACACTCGCCGACAGACTTCTACTCGACCCTTTCCTCCCCTGATTCTTCTTCTGGAACTTCAACATTCCACAACCTCCTCAGACCTTCCAACACTTAATCATTCAAAACAATCCCCCAAAACTGGGCATAAAGGGCCAAAAAAGCAGGAGCCATTCAACGTGTAACATGTCGCCAGCCAAAGTGTCCAGGTTTACTTTTTATTTTAAAGACTTTAAAAATTGCTTGAAGTTCACTCCTGGTTAATGGCATATGAACCCTAAGATGAGATGCCTTTATCATTCCTAGATTTCATTACCCGTTTTGCCAACTGATTCATTTTTTGACTCATTTTGATAAATTCTGTCGTTTATAAGTACCACAACGGATATTTGGAAGGGACTGGTAGTGACGAGTTTAAAAATTGCATTTGCTATATTTTTCCATAACAGCTAAATTTACAGATTTCAAATGCAAGAGCATTTTTGTTATATTGATACTTTGATGGTTACATTGGTACACTGAAATTCAGGGTGCAAATAAATGGACAAAAGTCATTCTGAACTTCTGCTGGACAGGCTCAAGCTATTAACCATAGCATTGTACAGTACAAGGGAGCACATTTGGTCATAAGAGTTGCCGGCTCTTTGAAAAAGTTATCCAATTAGTCCTACTTCCATGCTCTCCCATAGGCTTGCAATTTTCTTTTTCCAAGATGTATGAAATTCCCTTTGAAAGTTGCTACTAAATCTGCTTCCACTACCTTTACAGGCAATGCCTTGTTGTCACAGCTCCTCTGCAGGGCCTCAAAGCTCACCCACTTGTGAATTTTCCCAATGAATGTCTACATGACTTTGCCATTGTGATGAAAGCTGGCCATGAAGCACAGTGATAGACTCTCAGTGCTAACTCTCTAAAATCATTGAATAGTTCCATCACAGGAAGCTATTCAGCCAGTTGTGTCCATGCTGGCTCCCTGCAAGAGCAGTTTAGCCGCTTCCACTGCCCAAAGCTTTTGCTATAGTCCTTCAAATCTTTTCTCTTCAGGTATTTATACAATTCCATTCTGAAAGCTCCAATTTCATGTGCCTCCACCACATTGTCTGGCTGTTCCAAATCCTAACCACTTGCTACGTTAAAAGAAAGTTTTTCCTCCCATCATCATTGCTACTTTTAAATTACCTTTAAATCTGTGATTATAGATCAGTAAACCTAACATCGGTAGTGGGGAAAATGCTTGAATCCATTATCAAGGACTTTATAGCGGAACATTTAGAAAGCAGTGACAGGATCAGTCAGAGTCAGCATGGATTTATGAAGGGAAAATCATGCTTGACAAATCTGTTGGAATTCTTTGAAGAGGTAACCAGTACAGCCGACAAGGGGGAGCCAGTCAATGTGGTATATTTGGACTTTCAGAAGGCGTTTGACAAAGTCACACACAAGAGATTATTATGCAAAATTAAAGCGCATGGGATTGGGGGAATTGTATTGAGGTGGATAGAAAACTGATTGGCAGAGAGGAAACAAAGAGTAGGGATTAATGGGTCCTTTTCAAATTGGCAGGCAGTAACCAGTGGGGTACCACAGAGATTGGTGCTGGGACCCCAGCTATTCACAATATATATTAATGATTTGGATGAGGGAACAAAATGTAACATCTCAAAATTTGCAGATGATATCAAATTAGGTGGGAGGGTGAATTGTGACAAGGATGCAGGGATCCTACAGCAAGATCGGGACAGGTTGGGCGAGTGGGCAAACCAATGGCAGATGCTGTATAATTTGGATAAGTGTGAGGTTATTCATTTCGGAAGCAAAAACAGGAAGGCAGATTACTACCTGAATGGTTGTAAATTGGTAGAGGGGAGTGTGCAGCGGGACCTGGGTGTCCTTGTGCACCATTCGCTGAAGGTAAGCATGCAGGTGCAGCAGGCGGTAAAGAAGGCTAATGGTATGTTGGCCTTCATTGCAAGAGGTTTCGAGTATAGAAGCAGGGATGTGTTGCTGCAATTATACAGTGCTTTGGTGAGGCCACACCTGGAGTATTGTGTGCAGTTTTGGTCTCCTTCTCTGAGGAAGGATGTTCTTGCTCTCGAGGGAGTGCAGCGAAGGTTTACCAGACTGATTCCAGGGATGGCGGGACTGTCATATGAGGAGAGATTGACTAGGTTGGGATTGTTCTTGCTGGAGTTCAGAAGAATGAGGGGGGATCTCATGGAGACTTTTAACATTCTAACAGGACTAGACCGGGTAGATGCAGGGAAGATGTTACCAATGATGGGTGTGTCCAGAACCACGGGTCACAGCTTGAGGTTTCAGGGTAGACCATTTCTGACAGAGATGAGGAGACATTTCTTCACCCAAAGAGTGGTGAGCTTGTGGAATTCATTACCAGAGGAAGTAGTTGATGCTAAAACTTTGAATATGTTCAAGAGGCGGTTGGATATAGCACTTGGGGAGAATGGGATCAAAGGCTATGGGGAGAAAGCAGGATTAGGCTTTTGAGTTGGATGATCACCCATGATCGTGATGAATGGCAGAGCAGGCTCGAAGGGCCAAAAGGCCTCCTGCTCCTATCGTCTATTGCTCTGAGTTTTTTGATGAGATAACAATTAAGTTAGTTGACGTAATTTATCAAAAACAAGTCCGTGCTGGCTTCCCCTAATTGAATCTGTACTTGTCCAAGTGACTGTTAAATTTGTCTTAGACTATCATCTCTAAAAGCTTTCCCACCACTGAGGTTAAACTGACTGGCCCATAGTTGCTCCTCTTCCACTGGTTTTTGGCAGCATCTTCCTTCAAAGACAGGTGCAAAATACTCATTTAATACTTCAGCCATGCCCTCTGAATCCATGGATAGATCCCCTTTTTGGTCTGTAGTCAGCCCTTTTTACTGCCCTTTTACTACATATGCTGATAGTAGACTTTTGGATTCCATTTGTGAACTACCAATCTCTTCTCAAACTCTTTGCTGCTCCGGTTTTCTTTTCCTCTTCGAGATTTTTATATCCAGCCTGGTTCTACTTGAATTCTTCAACCTGAAATCTGCCATGTGTACCCTTTTTTTTCTACTTCATCTTGTTCCTTATCTCTTTTGTCATCTAAGCTTTAGTTGCCCCACCTTTCCCTCGCTTGGGAATTAACTTCCACTAAATGAACTTCCACTGTATTTGTCCAACCACTTTTTAAAGGTAGCCCAATATTAAGAACATAAGAACTAGGAGCAGGAGTAGGCCATCTGGCCCCTCGGGCCTGCTCCACCATTCAATGAGATCATGGCTGATCTTTTGTCGACTCAGCTCCACTTTCCGGCCCGAACACCATAACCCTTAATCCCTTTATTCTTCAAAAAACTATCTATCTTTATCCTAAAAATATTTAATGAAGGAGCCTCTACTGCTTCACTGGGCAAGGAATTCCATAGATTCACAACCCTTTGGGTGCAAAAGTTCCTCCTAAGCTCAGTCCTAAATCTACTTCCCCTTATTTTGAGGCTATGCCCCCTAGTTCTGCTTTCACCCGCCAGTGGAAACAACATGCCCGCATCTATTCTATCTATTCCCTTCATAATATATGTTTCCATAAGATCCTCCGCATCCTTCTAAATTCCAACGAGTACAGTCCCAGTCTACTCAACCTCTCCTCGTAATCCAACCCCTTCAGCTCTGGGATTAACCGAGTGAATCTCCTCTACCCACCCTCCAGCGCCAGTACGTCCTTTCTCAGGTAAGGAGACCAAAACTGAACACAATACTCCAGATGTGGCCTAACACCTTATACAATTGCAGCATAACCTCCCTAACCTTAAACTCCATCCCTCTAGCAATGAAGGACAAAACTCCATTTGCCGCCTTAATCACCTGTTGCACCTGTCAACCAACTTTTTGCGACTCATGCACTAGCACACCCAGGTCTCTCTGCACAGCAGCATGTTTTAATATTTTGTCATTTAAATAATAATCCCTTTTGCTGTTATTCCGACCAAAATGGAGAACCTCACATTTGTCAACATTGTATTCCCTCTGCCAAACCCTAGCCCATTCACTTAACCTATCTAAATCCCTCTGCAGACTTCCGGTACCTTTGCACTTTTTGCTTTACCACTCATCATAGTGTCGTCTGCAAACTTGGACACATTGCCCTTGGTCCCCAACTCCAAATCATCTATGTAAATTATGAACAATTGTGGGCCCAACACTGATCCCTGACACCACTAGCTACTGATTGCCAACCAGAGAAACACCCATTAATCCCCGCTCTTTGCTTTCTATTAATTTTTTTTTAAAATATATTTTATTGAAAATTTTTGGCCAACCATCACAGTACATTATGTATCCTTTACACAGTAATATAACAGTATAAATAACAATGGCCTGTTTTATAAACAAAAAATAAATAATATCTAACAAAAAACGAAAACTAACTCTAAATGGCAACTGCCTTGTCTCAGATAAACACTCTCCAAAAATATGATTTGACAGTCCAATATACAATTAACTATGGCAACAGCCTATACATATTATACATATATATTAACGGACCTGAGAGTCCTTCTGGTCCCCCCCCCGGGCTGCTGCTGCTGCCTTCTTCTTTTCCATTCCCTCTATCTTTCTGTGAGGTATTCGACGAACGGTTGCCACTGCCTGGTGAACCCTTGAGCCGATCCCCTTAGGACGAACTTAATCCGTTCCAGCTTTATAAACCCTGCCATGTCATTTATCCAGGTCTCCACACCCGGGGGCTTGGCTTCCTTCCACATCAACAGTATCCTGCGCCAGGCTACTAGGGACGCAAAGGCCAAAACATCAGCCTCTCTCGCCTCCTGCACTCCCGGCTCTTCTGCAACCCCAAATATAGCCAACCCCCAGCTTGGTTCGACCCGGACCCCCACTACTTTCGAAAGCACCTTTGTCACCCCCACCCAAAACCCCTGTAGTGCCGGACATGACCAGAACATGTGGGTGTGATTTGCTGGGCTTCTCGAGCATCTCGCACACCTATCTTCCACCCCAAAAAATTTACTGAGCCGTGCTCCAGTCATATGCGCCCTGTGTAACACCTTAAATTGTATCAGGCTTAGCCTGGCACACGAGGACGATGAGTTTACCCTACTTAGGGCATCCGCCCACAGCCCCTCCTCAATCTCCTCCCCCAGCTCTTCTTCCCATTTCCCTTTCAGCTCATCTACCATAATCTCCCCCTCGTCCCTCATTTCCCTATATATATCTGACACCTTACCGTCCCCCAACCATGTCTTTGAGATCACTCAGTCCTGCACCTCCTGCGTCGGGAGCTGCGGGAATTCCCTCACCTGTTGCCTCGCAAAAGCCCTTAGTTGCATATACCGGAATGCATTCCCTTGGGGCAACCCATATTTCTCGGTCAGCGCTCCCAGACTTGCAAACTTCTCATCCACAAACAGATCTTTCAATTGTGTTACTCCTGCTCTTTGCCATATTCCAAATCCCCCATCCATTCTCCCCGGGGCAAACCTATGATTATTTCTTATCGGGGACCCCACCAAGGCTCCCGTCTTTCCCCTATGCCGTCTCCACTGTCCCCAAATTTTCAAAGTAGCCACCACCACCGGGCTTGTGGTGTATTTCTTCGGTGAGAACGGCAATGGGGCCGTCACCATAGCTTGTAGGCTAGTCCCCCTACAGGACGCCCTCTCCAGTCTCTTCCACGCCGCACCCTCCTCTTCTCCCATCCACTTACTCACCATTGAGATATTGGCGGCCCAGTAGTACTCACTTAGGCTCGGTAGTGCCAGCCCCCCCCTATCCCTACTACGCTGTAAAAATCCCTTCCTCGCTCTCGGGGTCTTCCCGGCCCACACAAAACTCATGATACTCTTTTCAATACTTTTGAAAAAAGCCTTCGTGATCACCACCGGGAGGCACTGAAACACAAAGAGGAATCTCGGGAGGACTACCATTTTAACCGCCTGCACCCTCCCTGCCAATGACAGGGACACCATGTCCCATCTCTTGAAGTCCTCCTCCATTTGTTCCACCAACCGCGTTAAATTTAACCTATGCAATGTACCCCAATTCTTGGCTATCTGGATCCCCAAGTAACGAAAGTCCCTCGTTACCTTCCTCAACGGTAAATCCTCTATTTCTCTGCTCTGCTCCCCTGGATGCACCACAAACAACTCACTTTTCCCCATGTTCAGTTTATATCCTGAAAATTCTCCAAACTCCCGAAGTGTCCGCATTATCTCTGGCATCCCCTCCGCCGGGTCCGCTACATATAACAACAAATCATCCGCATACAGAGATATCCGGTGTTCTTCTCCTCCTCTGAATACTCCCCTCCACTTCCTGGAACCCCTCAATGCTATTGCCAGGGGCTCAATCGCCAGTGCAAACAATAATGGGGACAGAGGGCATCCCTGCCTTGTCCCTCTATGGAGCCGAAAGTATGCAGATCCCCATCCATTCGTGACCACACTCGCCATCGGGGCCCTATACAATAGCTGCACCCATCTAACATACCCCTCTCCAAAACCAAATCTCCTCAGCACCTCCCACAAATAATCCCACTCCACTCTATCAAATGCTTTCTCGGCATCCATCACCACCACTATCTCCGCTTCCCCCTCTGGTGGGGGCTTCATCATTACCCCTAGCAGCCTCCGTATATTCGTATTCAGCGGTCTCCCCTTCACAAACCCAGTTTGGTCCTCGTGGACCACCCCCGGGACACAGTCCTCGATCCTCATTGCCATTACCTTGGCCAGATTCTTAGCGTCTACATTTAGGAGGGAAATAGGTCTATAGGACCCGCATTGCAGCGGGTCCTTTTCCTTCTTTAGGAGAAGCGACATCGTTGCCTCAGACATAGTCGGGGGCAGCTGCCCCTTTCCTTTGCCTCATTAAAGGTCCTCATCAGTAGCGGGGCGAGCAAGTCCACATATTTCCTATAAAATTCAACTGGAAATCCATCCGGTCCCGGAGCCTTCCCCGCCTGCATGCTCCTAATTCCTTTCACTACTTCCTCTATTTCGATCTGTGCTCCCAGTCCCACCCTCTCCTGCTCCTCCACCTTGGGAAATTCCAGCTGGTCCAGAAAGCCCATCATTCTCTCCCTCCCACCCGGGGGTTGAGCTTCGTATAATCTTTTATAAAATGCCTTGAACACTCCATTCACTCTCTCCGCTCCCCGCTCCATCTCTCCTTCCTCATCCCTCACTCCCCCTATTTCCCTCGCTGCTCCCCTTTTCCTCAATTGGTGGGCCAGTAACCTGCTCGCCTTCTCCCCATATTCGTACTGTACACCCTGTGCCTTCCTCCCCTGTGCCTCTGCAGTACCCGTTGTCAGCAAGTCAAATTCTACGTGTAGCCTTTGCCTCTCCCTGTACAGTCCCTCCTCTGGTGCCTCCGCATATTGCCTGTCCACCCTCAGAACTTCTTGCAGCAACCACTCCCGTTCCCTACTCTCCTGCTTTCCTTTATGTGCCCTTATTGATATCAGCTCCCCTCTAACCACTGCCTTCAGCGCCTCCCAGACCACTCCCACCTGGACCTCCCCATTATCATTGAGTTCCAAGTACTTTTCAATGCACCCCCTCACCCTTAGACACACCCCCTCATCTGCCATTAGTCTCATGTCCATTCTCCAGGATGGGCGCCCTTCTGTTTCCTCCCCTATCTCCAAGTCCACCCAGTGTGGAGCGTGATCCAAAATGGCTATAGCCGTATACTCCGTTCCCCTCACCTTCGGGATCAACGCCCTTCCCAAAACGAAAAAGTCTATTAGCGAATAGACTTTGTGCACATAGGAGAAAAACGAAAACTCCTTACTCCTAGGTCTGCTAAATCTCCACTGGTCTACTCCTCCCATCTGCTCCATAAAATCTTTAAGCACCTTGGCTGCTGCCGGCCTCCTTCCAATCCTGGACCTCGACCTGTCCAGCCCTGGTTCCAACACCGTATTGAAATCTCCCCCCATTACCAACTTTCCCACCTCTAGGTCCGGGATGCGTCCTAGCATACGCCTCATAAAATTGGCATCATCCCAGTTCGGGGCATATACGTTTACCAAAACCACCGTCTCCCCCTGTAATTTGCCACTCACCATCACGTATCTGCCCCCGCTATCCGCCACTATAGTCTTTGCCTCAAACATTACCCGCTTCCCCACTAATATAGCCACCCCCCTGTTTTTCGCATCTAGCCCCGAATGAAACACCTGCCCCACCCATCCTTTGCGTAGTCTAACCTGGTCTATCAGTTTCAAATGCATCTCCTGTAACATAACCACGTCTGCCTTAAATTTCTTAAGGTGTGTGAGTACCCTTGCCCTTTTTATCGGCTCGTTCAGCCCTCTCACATTCCACGTGATCAGCCGGGTTGGGGGGCTTTTTACCCCCCCCCCCTTGTTGATTAGCCATCCCCAATTTCCAGCTCCTCCCCCGGTTCCCACGCAGCTGTGTCCCCCCCAGGCGGTGCCCCCCACCCCACCCCACCCCATACCAGCTCCCCCCTCTCCCCAGCAGCAGCAACCCAATAATTCCCCCCCCCCCCCCCGCTAGATCCCCCACTAGCGTAGTTACACCCCCCATGTTGCTCCCAGAAGTCAGCACACTCTGGCTGACCTCGGCTTCCCCCCGTGACCTCGGCTCGCACCGTGCGACGCCCCCTGCTTCCCTATTCCCGCCATGATTATCATAGCGCGGGAACCAAGCCCGCGCTTCCCCCTTGGCCCCGCCCCCAATGGCCAACGCCCCATCTCCTCCACCTCCTTTCCTCCCCCCACCACCACCTGTGGAAGAGAGAAAAGTTACCACATCGCAGGATTAATAACATAAAACTCCTCTATCCCCCCTTTTTACCCCCCTCTTCGCCCCCCCATACTCGCCCCACCACTTTGTTTCAAACGTTCTTTTTAATAACCCGATCATTCCAATTTTTCTTCCACGATAAAAGTCCACGCCTCATCCGCCGTCTCAAAGTAGTGGTGCCTCCCTTGGTATGTGACCCACAGTCTTGCCGGTTGCAGCATCCCGAATTTTATCTTCTTTTTGTGAAGCACCGCCTTGGCCCGATTAAAGCTCGCCCTCCTTCTCGCCACCTCCGCACTCCAGTCTTGGTATACGCGGATCACCGCGTTCTCCCACTTACTGCTCCGAGTTTTTTTTGCCCATCTAAGGACCATCTCTCTGTCCTTAAAACGGAGGAATCTCACCACTATGGCTCTAGGAATTTCTCCTGCTCTCGGTCCTCGCGCCATCACTCGGTATGCTCCCTCCACCTCCAGCGGGCCCGCCGGGGCCTCCGCTCCCATTAACGAGTGCAGCATCGTGCTCACATATGCCCTGACGTCCGCTCCCTCCGCACCTTCAGGAAGACCAAGAATCCTTAAGTTATTCCTCCTCGCGTTGTTCTCCAGCACCTCCAGTCTTTCCACACATCGTTTATGGTGTGCCTCGTGCATCTCCGTCTTCACCACCAGGCCCTGTATGTCGTCCTCATTCTCGGCAGCCTTTGCCTTCACGACCCGAAGCTCCCGCTCCTGGGTCTTTTGCTCATCCTTTAGCCCTTCGATCGCCTGTAATATCGGGGCCAACAGCTCTTTCTTCATTTCCTTTTTAAGTTCTTCCACACAGCATTTCAAGAACTCTTGTTGTTCAGGGCCCCATGTTAAACTGCCACCTTCCGATGCCAACTTGGTTTTTGCTTGCCTTCCTTGCCGCTGCTCTAAGGGATCCACTGCAATCCGGCCACTTTCCCCTCCTTTTTCCATCCGTATCCAGGGGGAATTCCCTTCTGGTTTACCGCACAGCGTTTTTAGCCGTTAAAATTGCCGTTGGGGCTCCTATTAAGAGCCCAAAAGTCCGTTCCACCGGGAGCTGCCGAAACGTGCGACTTAGCTGGTCATCGCCGCACCCGGAAGTCTGCTTTCTATTAATTAACCAATCCTCTATACATGCTACTACTTTACCCTTAATGCCATGCATCTTTATCTTATGCAGCAACCTTTTGTGTGGTACCTTGTCAAAAGCTTTCTGGCTATCCAGATATACCACATCCATTGGCTCCCCGTTATCTACTGCACTGGTAATGTCCTCAAAAAATTCCACTAAATTAGTTAGGCACGACCTGCCCTTTATGAACCCATGCTGCGTCTGCCCAATGGGACAATTTCCATCCAGAT
Source organism: Scyliorhinus torazame (assembly GCF_047496885.1). Classification (NCBI taxonomy): domain Eukaryota; kingdom Metazoa; phylum Chordata; class Chondrichthyes; order Carcharhiniformes; family Scyliorhinidae; genus Scyliorhinus; species Scyliorhinus torazame. The sequence goes on from NC_092715.1 coordinate 198,781,349, forward strand.
GCCTCGCTATTTCTTCCTTGATGATAGATTCCAGCATCTTCCCTACTACCGAAGTTAAGCTAACTGGCCTATAATTACCCGCTTTCTGCCTACCTCCTTTTTTAAACAGTGGTGTCACGTTTGCTAATTTTCAATCCGCTGGGACCACCCCAAAGTCTAGTGAATTTTGGTAAATTATCACTAGTGCATTTGCAGTTTCCCAAGCCATCTCTTTTAGCACTCTGGGATGCATTCCATCAGGGCCAGGAGACTTGCCTACCTTTAGCCCCATTAGCTTGCCCATCACTACCTCCTTAACAATAACAATCATTTCAAGGTCCTCACCTGTCATAGCCTCATTTCCATCAGTCACTGGCATGTTATTTGTGTCTTCCACTGTGAAGACCGACCCAAAAAACCTGTTCAGTTCCTCAGCCATTTCCTCATCTCTCCCATTATTAAATCTCGCTTCTCATCCTCCAAAGGACCAATATTTACCATAGCCACTCTTTTTTGTTTCATATATTTGTAGAAACTTTTACTATCTGTTTTTATATTCTGAGCAAGTTTACTCTCAATCTATCTTACTCTTCTTTATAGCTTTTTTAGTAGCTTTCTGTTGCCCCCTAAAGATTTCCCAATCCTCTAGTCTCCCACTAACCTTTGCCGCTTTGTATGCTTTTTCCTTCAATTTGTTACTCTCCCTTATTTCCTGAGATATTCACGGTCGATTTTCCCTCTTTCTACCATCCTTCCTTTTTGTTGGTATAAACCTTTGCTGAGCACTATGAAAAATTGCTTGGAAGGTTCTCCACTGTTTCTCAACTGTTTCACCATAAAGTCTTTGCTCCCAGTCTACCTTAGCTAGCTCTTCTCTCATCCCATTGTAATCTCCTTTGTTTAAGCAGAAAACACTAGTGTTTGATTTTACCTTCTCACCCTCAATCTGTATTTTAAATTCCACCATATTGTGATCGCTCCTTCCGAGAGGATCCCTAACTATGAGATCATTAATCAATCCTGTCTCATTACACAGGACCAGATCTAGGACCGCTTGTTCCCTCGTAGGTTCCATTACATACTGTTCTAGGAAACTATCGCGGATACATTCTATAAACTCCTCCTCAACGCAATCGACATATAGATTAAAATCCCCCATGATAACTGCTGTACCATCTCTACATGCACCGGTTATTTCTTTGTTTATTGCCTGCCCCATCATAATGTTACTATTTGGTGGCCTATAAACTACTCCTATCAGTGACTTTTTCGCCTTACTATTCCTGATTTCCACCCAAATGGATTCAACCTTATCTTCCATAGCACCGATGTCACCCCTTACTGTTGCCCGGATGTCATCCTTAAATAACAGAGCTACACCACCTCCCTTACCATCCACTCTGTCCTTCCGTATAGTTTGATACCCGTGGATATTTAACTCCCAGTCGTGACCATCCTTTAACCATGTTTCGGTAATGGCCACTAAATCATAGTCATTCACGATGATTTGCGCCATCAACTCATTTACCTTATTCCGAAATTACGAGCATTCAGGTAAAGTACACTTATGTTGGCTTTTATATCTCTGTTTTGATCTTAACACCTTGATCAGTAACCTCTCCTAAGTTATTTTTCCTCTTAAGTTTTCTCCTAATTTTCATTGTCATTGAACCCATATCTTCATGTAACAACCTGCCGCGTCGCTTTCCATTTATGTTTTTACTTCCCATTTTATTCCTTTTAGTATTACTGGGCCTATTCACTGAGCTCCCCTCAGTCACTGTACCTTGTACTGTCGCCCTTTTTGATTTTTGACGATGGCTTCTCTGCCTTACACTTTCCCCCTTACTGCCTTTTGTTTCTGTCCCTGTTTTACTACCTTCCGACTTCCTGCATCGGTTCCCATCCCCCTGCCACATTAGTTTAAACACTCCCCAACCGATCTAGCAAATAAGACATCAGTTCCAGTCCTGCCCAGGTGTAACCTGTCCAGTTTGTACAGGTCCCACCTCTCCCAGAACCGGTCCCAATGCCCCAGGAATCTGAAACCCTCCCCCTGACACTATCCCTTCAGCCATGTATTCATCCTATATATCCTGTCATTTCTACTCTGACTAGCACGTGGCACCGGTAGTAATCCTGAGATCACTACCTTTGAGGTCCGATTTCTTAGCTTCCTTCCTAGCTCCCTGTATTCTGCTTTTAGGATCTCACACCTTTTTTTTTTTTTACCTATGTCGTTATACCGATGTGTACCACGACCACTGGCTGTTCACAATTGTGTTACAATTTTATCTGCCAATCTTTGATCCCAATTTATCTTGAACAGATCTATTCTCACCTCACTGAAATTGACCCTCAAATTAAGTATTTTTACTTTAGATTGATCCTTGTCCTTTTTCATGCTTAACTTAAACCTTATACTCTGATCACTGTTCCCGAAAGGTTCCCTGACTGATATTTGACTCAACTCATTCGCAAGAGCCACATCATAGAACTGCCTCCTTCCTCATCAGGCTAGAAGCATACTGATCAAGAAAATTCACTTGAACATACTTCCGAAACTTTTCTTTCTCTCTGCTCTTTACACGACTACAGTTCTAGTCTATATTGAGATAACTGAAGTCCCCAGTTTCCAGTAATCTACAGTTCTTGCATCTCTCAGTAGTTTTCCTGCCGATTTGCTCCTCAATGTGCTGATATGCCTATGGGCTATATCATAGATGGATGTGTGCGACTTCCAACCAGCAGGTGGCGGTGCAGCCACACCATATGGTCTGAAGACCAAGGTCATGTGACCAGTGACTCCCATATAAGGGGAGACACATCCGGCCATCTTGAGAACAAGATTGAGAGGGTAATAAGACATACAGGTGAATGGTCGATGCTAGGTGCAGATGCCAGAGGAGTAATAAGCAGACTCCATGATAACGTGTTCTGTAACAGATTGCTATCTTAGCACACGAGAGTCGCTA